>NC_069499.1:80295572-80640572 GCF_027579735.1 Bombina bombina
AATTCGAATCGATCCGAAAACGAAATTCGAAAACATCTGAATCGATCCGAAACAAACCGAAACAAATTTTTTTCGCTGCGCACAAGTCTAGATAATATAAGTAAATTGGTAAGTTGTTTAAAATTGTATGCTCTATCTAAATCATAAAAGAAAATGTTTGGGTTGCCTGTCCCTTTAAGACCTGCAGAACTGATGGTTATACAAATCAATTTATAAAACATTGAAGGGTCAGACTTGTGAATTTTTAAGGATTCACTCCATCTTCACATAAAAAAAACCCCCAGAAGAACCTTGAATCTTCTCTTAAAACTGGATCTAAATTGTTGTCAATATAGTTATTCAATAAAGTTGTGGCCATTTGTATATTCAACATTAGAGTAATATAAGGGGAAATTGGATGGTAGCATCATGCATCATTTAGGATTATAAAGGAGTATATTTATTTCAAAAATATTAACTAATCTCACCTATCAACTGTTGCAGAACTACCTTGTGAATGCTCTAGCCTGAGAATTTCAGGACACAAAAAACCAACTCTACAAATAGGAAACCTCTCGCTTTTTGAAGCATTTTACTACGTTACACCTTAATTAAATTGTGAGAGTTTTCTACTTCAATGTAAGGCTGCTTCTCTCTGTAACTAATGTTAAAAAGCCACAGAAAACATGAATCTCCTGCACTTCTGTAGTCTACAATTTTAATGACAGCTTTTAGAGCGGTAGAGAGGTGAAGGTTCGAAAGTAAAATACGCATAAAGGATCATCAACTGTCACTGATGTGAATCAAGAAAGTTTTTTTTTTTGTTAATTAAAAGGATTTCGCTTCAAAATCAAAGAGTTTGTGGATGAAGAAATGAACAGAAATTATCTGAGGCTGCATAAACCTTAGCATATATTATTCAACACCTCACTCATTGCTCTGATGATAAATATTTAATCACTCAACAACTGTAAGTGCTTGTCTCTTCGTGAAGGACCTGCAAGCGCTACAAAATAAAGGGATGAGAAAGAAAAAAAAAAAGCAGTAAAAACGAAAAGATGTGTCTTGATTATGCAGGGACAAGTGAAAAGGTGTGAAGGACACAGCTGAATTGGGCCTTTGTAATCAGGTTGCATGAACACCTGAACGCTGATTCATTTTGTTTCTATTCACTGGACTTCAAAGCTGCATTTTTTTTATTGCATGGCAGCCTCTGACAGAGGGTGCCCTTGGAGAACAAGCAGAAAATGTTCCTAATGAAAGCAAAGCCCCGAGCAGTGAGAGATGCCATCCTTGTACCCTCCTTTGTCTGTCACAAAAAGCAGACTAGCTTGGCAGGCTTTTGGGCCTATCAATAATGCATGAGAATTATTACATCCGCCCTGATGCCAAAAACTACGAATGAGAAGCAAAAAAATAAAAACAAGGTTCTTTTACCTTGAGCGTTGTCTATGTATACATTGCAGAATTAGAAGGGGAGGGTGTTTGTGTTTGTAAGAATGCTTGTAGAATAATAGACCATATGTACAGAGAACTATTTCTAACATCACACATTGAACGTTTAGTTTCCTCTAGCATAATCAAGCATGTTATATGCAAACTATGATAGTATTCGCACTGTGTGGGTATCAGGCTTTTAGGCTCAAACCATGCCAATATGGTTCTAAATAGGCAATACAAATAAAAAGGTTGGCCCTGGACCTACAATAGTCAAAATGGGTAATAAATATGCAATAAAAAGTGAAGGTTGGAATTGGGTGCACAATAGTCAAAATGGATAATATAGACAAAACAAAAATAAAGGATGGCACCAGAAGCGCAAGAGTCAAACTGGGGAACTAATAAGCAATAAAAAAGCAAGGAATGACGCTACGCGCACACGTGTAGCCACTTCCCATTGTAAAGGACTTATAAGCAGCATATCAGTATGTCTGTCCCGGGACAGCGAAAGGAGCGAGCTTACGTGCACTCTCATCTTATTTCCCTATTCAGCTTAAGGAAGTTTATAATGAAATCTCATGAGAGTTAAGTCAAATCTCATGAGATCACAGTAAAAGAGTTCATGACCTCAGCACTGTTGATGCTGATTGACTGCTGTTTATTTCTTCATTATTTTTTTTTACCTACAGCTGGGCAGCAGCTGAAGTATAACTTTTTACACAGAACTTACTCTGCTGAGCTGAGAAAATTGTAGGAAAAATATCTTCCTTTTTTACATAGAGATGCTCAGGTGATATTTTCCTGTCAGCTTTTTACAGTTATACTGCATCAGTTTCAAGTGATTTAGCATATGAGTATTATGTCCCTTTAATACGTTTACATTATAAGAATTACAAATCCATAATAGCGGATTGTATTTTAACCAATCAGAATTCTGTCTATCTATCTATCTATCTATCTATCTATCTATCTATCTATCAGTCTGTCTTTATAGCTATAATCTATTGATTGATCAGTCTTTCTGTCTGTCTATTTAATCTACCCAATGTTACTATCTATCTATCTATCTATCTATCTATCTATCTATCTATCTATCTATCTATCATCTAACTACCTAATCTAATTTCTCTATCATCTATCTATCTATCTATCTATCTATCTATCTATCCGTAATCTTCTATCTATCTATCTATTTATCTATCTGTCTAATCTAACCTATTTGTCTATCATCTATCCATCCATAATCTACTATCTATTTTTCTATCTATCTATCTATCTATCTATCTATCTATCTATCTATCTATCTATCTATCTATCTATCTATCTTCTAATATTTAAACAGTGCCATATTAATAGTAGTAATGGTGTAATTAAACACAATTATACTACAAGTATGATCTATTAATAATAAAACAAAGATCCTTTTATTGTACATGTCCTCAAAAACATTTTAATAGATCAGATATCATATTTATAGAATGCGAATAAAATTTCACAGCTAATGTCAGATATCTAATTCTAGTCACAAAGCCAGGGATGGCCCTGTAACAAACTAAATTGATTATCAAAAAATCTCATAACCTTTCAACATTGCCTTCCCTCCATATATCTTTAATTTTCTCGTTAACCTGGGAATTCAACCATCAAAAACATAATCAGCTATATATATTTGCATGTCCCCTTCAACCTCCTATCTCAGATGTCTCCTTCAAGTCAGCTTTTCTTTTTTTTTTTGCCAGTCCTTAACCAAAGAGCATCCTGAACTCTTGGTTTCATTATGTGAATATGTATATATATATATATATATATATATATATATATATATATATATATATATATATATATATATATATATATATATATATATATATATATATATATATATATATATATATATATATACAAATAAAATGATATGTACTGATTCCTGAAAGATTAAAAAAAAAACACTTTTTAAGTAAAAAAATCTTTATTTCAAATCTACTTAATGTGCAGTCCTTGCAAATTACAATTGCTCAAGATTACAATCTAACTGCTTATGGGCATTTATTAATATTTTTTCTGCTTATTGAAAACAGCATATCAGTTTAACATCTATTACAATCTATGATCAGCGCAGTTCATCAATGTTGTTCTAAAGTTTGATAGATACGTATTGCAACCCTGTATGTTCTATTCCCCATGCAGAAAACTGAACTAACATATCTTTCCATAATAAAGGTTTGTATTTTACCCAATCAGATCTATCTATCTATCTATCTATCTATCTATCTATCTATCTATCTATCTATCTATCTATCTATATACTGTATATATATATATCTGTCTATCTATTCATTCATGTCTGTCTGCCTGTGTGTCTGTCTGTACGCCTGTGTGTCTGTCTGTCTCTCTGCCTGTGTCTGCATGTCTGTTTGTCTGCCATCTGTCTGCCTGTGTCTGTCTGTGTGTGTGTGTGTCTGTCTGTCTGTGCCTGTCAGTCTGACTGCCTGTTTGTGTCTTTCTGTGTCTGTAAAAGTGTAATTTTTCTATCAATAGTAAGAAAATGTACCTGAGCTCCTGTTCTGCATTTTGTGGGACTGTGATGGATTGAGAGTTCCATAGGTTTTCCTACCTTATTTAAAAGGACATGATGGCCACATCTGATCTTAGTTGCCTACAGCTCCTAAAATAATATGGCCCGATTAGACCCTAAACTCTGCAGATACTATTAACCATATGCCCCCATGAAACTTCACATCAGACCCAATCTGTTATCTCTGATGATTTAGGTAGAACATACAATGTTAAACAAAAACTTCTATTATCAAACTTGCTTCATTCTCTTGGTATCATTTGTTGCTAACTGAACACATGGGTGAGCCAATGACAATTGGTATATATATGCAGCCACCAATCAGCAGCTTGAACCTAGGTTCTTTGCTGCTCCTGAGCTTTCCTAGATAAACCTTTCAGCAAAGGATAACATGAGAAGAAAGCAAATTAAATAATAGAAATATATTGGAAAGTAAGTGTATGTTCTGTCTGAATAACGAATGTCTAATTATGACTTTACTGTCCCTTTAAGATGCTGGACTGTTTAGTTAAATAATAAATACCTGGCATCCCTTATAATATTTACACTTGGATGGATTGAAACATCTGTTTAGAACAACTATAAGGTTCTTATATTTAGTTTTTATCATTTTGATGGCTTTCACATGCTGCAAATTCATGTCACTCAATATAACACATCACGGGCGCGATCCGATATACAGCGTAGTATTCGGCACAAGCGAGGGAATCCGCACTGTCCGTAGTTTCACCTCGCACATGGGGGTATTACATATATGGCGCCAGCAGTTCCTAAAGTGCCGTAAGTCGGACAAACTAGCGATGTCCAGAAATAAGTGTAACTACAAATTTCTGGAGTTGCCAGTGACTTACGGCACTTTAGAAACTGCCGGCGCCTAAAAAAACTAACTAAAGTATAAAATCTCCCGTAACTGTCTAACACGCCTCCCAAAAAAAGCCCGACACGTATATCCCTATATATACTATCCTAGTATTAACCCCTAAACCGTCGCTCCCGGAGCCCACCGCCACTAAATAAAGTGTTTAACCCCTTAACTGCCGCTCACGGACCCCACCTCCACCTACATTATATTTATTACCCTCTAATCTGATCCCCCTACACCGCCACCACCTACATTAAATGTATTAACACCTAATCTGACCCCCCTACATCGCCGCCACCTACATTAAATATATTACCCCTAATCTGACCCCCCTACACGCCGCCACCTACATTAAATATATTACCCCCTAATCTGACCCTCCTACACCGCCGCCACCTACATTAAATATATTACCCCAAAACCTAAGTCTAACCCTAGCACCCCATAACTTAATTATTATTTAAATAAATATAAATAATATTACTATTATTAACTAAAGTATTCCTATTTAAAACTAAATACTTACCTATAAAATAAACCCTAAGATAGCTACAAAATAATTAATAATTACATTGTATCTATTTTAGGATTTATATTTATTTTACAGGTAACTTTGTATTTATTTTAACTAGGTACAATAGCTATTAAATAGTTAATAACTATTTAATAGCTACCTAGTTAAAATAATTACAAAAATACCTGTAAAATAAATCCTAACCTAAGTTACAAATACACCTAACACTACACTATCAATAAATTAATTAAATAAATTAACTACAATTATCTAATATAAAATACAATTAAATAAACTAAACTATATTACAAAAACACTAAATTACCAAAAATAAAAAAATATTACAAGAATTTTAATCTAATAACACCTAATCTAAGCCCCCTAATAAAATAAAAAAGCCCTCCAAAATAATAAAATGTCCCTACCCTAAACTAAATTACAAAGTAACCAGCTCTTTTACCAGCCCTTAAAAGGGCTTTTTGTGGGGCATTGCCCCAAAGTAATCAGCTCTTTTACCTGTAAAAAAAAAAGCAATACAATACCTCCCCAACATTACAACCCACCACCCACACACCCCTACTCTAAAACCCACCCGACCCCCCCTTAAATAAACCTAACACTACCCCATTGAAGATCACCCTACCTTGAGCTGTCTTCACCCAGCCGGGCCGAACTCTTCATCCGATGCGGGCACAAGTGGTCCTCCAGCCAGGCAGAAGTCTTCATCCGATTGGGGCAGAAGAGGTCCTCCATCCAACAGAAGTCTTCATCCAAGCGGCATCTTCTATCTTCATCCTTGCGGCGATGAGCGGCTCCATCTTCAAGACCTCCGATGTGGAACATCCTCCTCAGCCCACGGACTAACGACGAATGAAGGTTCCTTTAAATGACATCATCCAAGATGGCGTCCCTCAAATTCCGATTGGCTGATAGGATTCTATCAGCCAATCAGATTTAAGGTAGGAAAAATCTGATTGAAGTTCAATCCGATTGGCTGATTGGATCAGCCAATAGAATGTGATGGGAACAAAACAAATTTGATAATAGAAGTAAATTGGAAACTTTTTTTAAAATGATATGCTCTGTCTGAATCACAAAAGAACGCTTTTGATTTTCACATCCCTTTAAAAAAGCTTTAAGCATATTCAGCTCTTTTATGAAGAAGAGAGATCATTTTTTTAAATTACTGTCCCTTTAAGTTGGAATGTAGCGTGGACACATGTTTTTCTTTGTGTGGGTGTGCAAGCTGTCATGGGTGCTGAGACCTTGAAAAAAGTAACCCAATTAATTAATGAAAATTATATATGAAAATGTTCTATGGAAATGAATCCACTATCGGTTGTTTTGAATATGTCACTGAAACTACATTCTCTGCATTTTAAAAAGGATGAGAAGAGAGATGGATAGATCAATACACCATACTGAAAACAAAGCACAGACATCCCATACACATTTGTTTTAATTCAGTAAATTTATTACCCGCATAAGATGCACTGACATTGTTTATGGGCATGCAGACAGTGTACTACATATTCAGCAGCCTCATGAAGAATATGAATGTGTCTCGTAGTTGAGGAAATATGTCATTTTTCTTTGCAGAGGTTTTCAGAATGTGTGATTAGTAATGCAAACATAAAATTAATTGATTACTAATTTATATAATAATTTTACAGAAGCGAAAGGTCAAAGTTCAATATTAGTGACCTCTTCTACAAATAAATCAGCTCATATGCAAAATTCTATGAGCTGTTTAATAATCTCAAAGGAACAATAAGAAGCATGAACTATATGGTCATTTGCATGAGTGAAGACGTTCTGCCTTCAGATTGTATTAGCCCAATATAATATGTCTATTGCCATTATTAGCAGGCTTAAACTAGATTATTATGGGAAATCCAAGTAAGATTACTTAGGCCTAGATTTAGAGTTTGGCGGTAAAAGGGCTGTTAACGCTCCGCGGGTTTTTTTCTGGCCGCACCATAAATTTAACTCTGGTATTGAGAGTTCAAACAAATGCTGCGTTAGGCTCCAAAAAAGGAGCGTAGAGCATATTTACCGCAAATGCAACTCTCGATACCAGAGTTGCTTACGGACGCGGCCGGCCTCAAAAACGTGCTCGTGCACGATTCTCCCATAGGAAACAATGGGGCTGTTTGAGCTGAAAAAAAACCTAACACCTGCAAAAAAGCAGCGTTCAGCTCCTAACGCAGCCCCTTTGTTTCCTAAGGGGAAACACTTCCTACGTCTGCACCTAACACTCTAACATGTACCCCGAGTCTAAACACCCCTAACCTTACACTTATTAACCCCTAATCTGCCGCCCCCGCTATCGCTGACCCCTGCATTACACTTTTAACCCCTAATCTGCCGCTCCGTAAACCGCCGCCACCTACGTTATCCCTATGTACCCCTAATCTGCTGCCCTAACATCGCCGACCCCTATGTTATATTTATTAACCCCTAATCTGCCCCCCACAACGTCGCCGACACCTACCTACACTTATTAACCCCTAATCTGCCGAGCGGACCTGAGCGCTACTATAATAAAGTTATTAACCCCTAATCCGCCTCACTAACCCGATCATAAATAGTATTAACCCCTAATCTGCCCTCCCTAACATCGCCGACACCTACCTTCAATTATTAACCCCTAATCTGCCGACCGGAGCTCACCGCTATTCTAATAAATGTATTAACCCCTAAAGCTAAGTCTAACCCTAACACTAACACCCCCCTAAGTTAAATATAATTTTTATCTAACGAAATAAATTAACTCTTATTAAATAAATGATTCCTATTTAAAGCTAAATACTTACCTGTAAAATAAATCCTAATATAGCTACAATATAAATTACATTTATATTATAGCTATTTTAGGATTAATATTTATTTTACAGGCAACTTTGTAATTATTTTAACCAGGTACAATAGCTATTAAATAGTTAAGAACTATTTAATAGTTACCTAGTTAAAATAATTACAAATTTACCTGTAAAATAAATCCTAACCTAAGATATAATTAAACCTAACACTACCCTATCAATAAAATAATTAAATAAACTACCTACAATTACCTACAATTAACCTAACACTACACTATCAATAAATTAATTAAACACAATTGCTACAAATAAATACAATTAAATAAACTATCTAAAGTACAAAAAATAAAAAAGAACTAAGTTACAGAAAATAAAAAAATATTTACAAACATAAGAAAAATATTACAACAATTTTAAACTAATTACACCTACTCTAAGCCCCCTAATAAAATAACAAAGACCCCCAAAATAAAAAATTCCCTACCCTATTCTAAAATACAAAAATTACAAGCTCTTTTACCTTACCAGCCCTGAACAGGGCCCTTTGCGGGGCATGCCCCAAGAATTTCAGCTCTTTTGCCTGTAAAAAAAAACATACAATACCCCCCCCCCCAACATTACAACCCACCACCCACATACCCCTAATCTAACCCAAACCCCCTTAAATAAACCTAACACTAATCCCCTGAAGATCTTCCTACCTTGTCTTCACCATCCAGGTATCACCGATCCGTCCTGGCTCCAAGATCTTCATCCAACCCAAGCGGGGGTTGGCGATCCATAATCCGGTGCTCCAAAGTCTTCCTCCTATCCGGCAAGAAGAGGACATCCGGACCGGCAAACATCTTCTCCAAGCGGCATCTTCTATGTTCTTCCATCCGATGACGACCGGCTCCATCTTGAAGACCTCCAGCGCGGATCCATCCTCTTCTTCCGACGACTAAACGACGAATGACGGTTCCTTTAAGGGACGTCATCCAAGATGGCGTCCCTCGAATTCCGATTGGCTGATAGGATTCTATCAGCCAATCGGAATTAAGGTAGGAATTTTCTGATTGGCTGATGGAATCAGCCAATCAGAATCAAGTTCAATCCGATTGGCTGATCCAATCAGCCAATCAGATTGAGCTCGCATTCTATTGGCTGTTCCGATCAGCCAATAGAATGCGAGCTCAATCTGATTGGCTGATTGGATCAGCCAATCGGATTGAACTTGATTCTGATTGGCTGATTCCATCAGCCAATCAGAAAATTCCTACCTTAATTCCGATTGGCTGATAGAATCCTATCAGCCAATCGGAATTCGAGGGACGCCATCTTGGATGACGTCCCTTAAAGGAACCGTCATTCGTCGTCTAGTCGTCGGAAGAAGAGGATGGATCCGCGCTGGAGGTCTTCAAGATGGAGCCGGTCGTCATCGGATGGAAGAACATAGAAGATGCCGCTTGGAGAAGATGTTTGCCGGTCCGGATGTCCTCTTCTTGCCGGATAGGAGGAAGACTTTGGAGCACCGGATTATGGATCGCCAACCCCCGCTTGGGTTGGATGAAGATCTTGGAGCCAGGACGGATCGGTGATACCTGGATGGTGAAGACAAGGTAGGAAGATCTTCAGGGGATTAGTGTTAGGTTTATTTAAGGGGGTTTGGGTTAGATTAGGGGTATGTGGGTGGTGGGTTGTAATGTTGGGGGGGGGGTATTGTATGTTTTTTTTTACAGGCAAAAGAGCTGAAATTCTTGGGGCATGCCCCGCAAAGGGCCCTGTTCAGGGCTGGTAAGGTAAAAGAGCTTGTAATTTTTGTATTTTAGAATAGGGTAGGGAATTTTTTATTTTGGGGGTCTTTGTTATTTTATTAGGGGGCTTAGAGTAGGTGTAATTAGTTTAAAATTGTTGTAATATTTTTCTTATGTTTGTAAATATTTTTTTATTTTCTGTAACTTAGTTCTTTTTTATTTTTTGTACTTTAGATAGTTTATTTAATTGTATTTATTTGTAGCAATTGTGTTTAATTAATTTATTGATAGTGTAGTGTTAGGTTAATTGTAGGTAATTGTAGGTAGTTTATTTAATTATTTTATTGATAGGGTAGTGTTAGGTTTAATTATATCTTAGGTTAGGATTTATTTTACAGGTAAATTTGTAATTATTTTAACTAGGTAACTATTAAATAGTTCTTAACTATTTAATAGCTATTGTACCTGGTTAAAATAATTACAAAGTTGCCTGTAAAATAAATATTAATCCTAAAATAGCTATAATATAAATGTAATTTATATTGTAGCTATATTAGGATTTATTTTACAGGTAAGTATTTAGCTTTAAATAGGAATCATTTATTTAATAAGAGTTAATTTATTTTGTTAGATAAAAATTATATTTAACTTAGGGGGGTGTTAGTGTTAGGGTTAGACTTAGCTTTAGGGGTTAATACATTTATTAGAATAGCGGTGAGCTCCGGTCGGCAGATTAGGGGTTAATAATTGAAGGTAGGTGTCGGCGATGTTAGGGAGGGCAGATTAGGGGTTAATACTATTTATGATCGGGTTAGTGAGGCGGATTAGGGGTTAATAACTTTATTATAGTAGCGCTCAGGTCCGCTCGGCAGATTAGGGGTTAATAAGTGTAGGCAGGTGTCGGCGACGTTGTGGGGGGCAGATTAGGGGTTAATAAATATAACATAGGGGTCGGCGATGTTAGGGGCAGCAGATTAGGGGTACATAGGGATAACGTAGGTGGCGGCGATTTGCGGTCGGAAGATTAGGGGTTAATTATTTTAAGTAGCTTGCGGCGACGTTGTGGGGGGCAAGTTAGGGGTTAATAAATATAATATAGGGGTCGGCGGGGTTAGGGGCAGCAGATTAGGGGTACATAAGTATAACGTAGGTGGCGGTCGGCAGATTAGGGGTTAAAATTTTTAATCGAGTGGCGGCGATGTGGGGGGAGCTCGGTTTAGGGGTACATAGGTAGTTTATGGGTGTTAGTGTACTTTAGGGTACAGTAGTTAAGAGCTTTATAAACCGGCGTTAGCCAGAAAGCTCTTAACTCCTGCTATTTTCAGGCGGCTGGAATCTTGTCGTTAGAGCTCTAACGCTCACTGCAGAAACGACTCTAAATACCAGCGTTAGAAAGATCCCATTGAAAAGATAGGCTACGCAAATGGCGTAGGGGGATCTGCGGTATGGAAAAGTCGCGGCTGCAAAGTGAGCGTTAGACCCTTTAATCACTGACTCCAAATACCAGCGGGCGCCCAAAACCAGCGTTAGGAGCCTCTAACGCTGGTTTTGACGGCTACCGCCGAACTCTAAATCTAGGCCTTAGAATCTAGCTGTAATTATAAAAGTTGGGCAAAAAGGTAGCATAGAATAACTGATTTGTCTGGGTATAATACTTAACGCTAGAATATTTTTTTGCATCCCAGTTAAGACAACAAAGGTTAGATGTGCCCTGTAATGGGGGAGAACACCCTGGAATTGTGCCAGTGAGCCTCCAATTTTAAAATGATGTTTAGTTTATGTGTGCAACAAGCAACTATCTAATGATGCATATGTTGCCACTAGGGCTTCCAGCTGTGCTCAATAAATATACCGGATGGCCTATAGTTTTCTGGGAACGGATGGTAGAGGGGGTCAAAAAATGCAGCTCTCCTAGGGCTGCCTTAGCACGTTTGGGGCCATAGTCAGTATAATAGTATGGGTCATCTACCCAGAAAAACATATTTAACCAAAAAGGATAAAATGATATGTGAAGTACTGTACTTTATTATAAGCATAAATCACATTAACAATAGTATAGCCAACAACATAATTTATATAATATATATAATAATATATATCTTACAGACTTACACACACACACTCATAAATACACTCACACAAGCATTCATATACACCCTCATACTCTCATACATATATACACTCACACAAGCATACATACACACTCTAATACATACACTTACACATACTCATACACATATATACACTCACACAAGCATACACACACACATGCACTCATATTTACACTCACAAAAGTATACATACACACCCACACTCTCTCATACATACACTTACACATACTTTTATACATACACAAACACACTCATACATACATACTTTCACACATACTCATACACATACACACACATTCATACATCCAAAAAGCAGACACAAACTCATAAACATACACACACATATACTCATATACACACACTCATACATACATACACTCATACATGCATACAAACACATACACATACACACTCTCATACATACATACATACATAGACACACATACACTCATACACACTTATACATACATACATACATACATACATACATGCATACACTCATACATAACACACTCTCATACATATATACACAAATGCACACACACCACCCCACACTCATATATACACTCTCACGAGCATACATACACATCCACACACACTCTCATATACACACACACACTCACTCATACATACACACACATTCATACGCATACACACACATTCATACATACATACAAACACACACACACTCATACATACATATACTCACATATACTCATACACACACACACACACACACACTCATTCATTCACACATACATACACATACACACACTCATACATACAGTATAGACACACACAAACACACATAAAAACACATTTATACAACATTTATACATACATACACTCACTCATACTCATACACACATACACACATACACACTCATTCATACATAGATTATACTCATACATACACATACACTCATTCATACATGCATACAAATACTCATACACACACATACACACACACACTCATAGATATATACATACTTACCCTCACACACACTCATACACACATACACTCAAATAACCTCATTCACACACTTGTATGGATTCATATACACATGCATACACACACTCTCCTACAAAAACACACACACTCAAACATACACACACACACAAACATGCACACTCATCAGGGTCGGGTCCAGAATGAATGAAATGGGGGGCATTTTCTTTTCACGAGGGGGCAACCATTTACAAAGCATGTATGAGAATCAAAATAAGAGCAGACCTACATATTCTGCAGGAAAGTGTAGCTTCTGGCTCGCTTATCCCCCACTATTAACATTTGGAGAATATGTGCTAAATCACTTGGTAAAAGAATGAAGTCTAAATCATTTGCATTGCACTTAAAACAGAGCCATTAAACTTGAGACCCCCAATGCAATAGCTCCTTAAAAACAATTCACCCCTTAATGACCATGATACAAAACCATTAAACTCATTCTCAAATCTCAATCATGTCCCCTAAATAGCCATGCACCCCAACCCCCCCCATGCAATTAACCCCTTTGTTTGCAATAGCAATGAGGATACTAGGTTTTCAGGTACTGGTAATTTTGTAGATTGGATTTAGCTATACCTGTTTCTCAGGCTACTTAATACAACCTATGTACTGTGAACCTATAAGAATATGATTGTATCATATAAATATAAGTCTATAAATGGCTACCGGCTTCTATCGATGCCTCAAAAGTTCACTGTGATCTTAGGACGGGCCTAAGATCACAGTGCACTTTTGAGGCGTCAATAGTAGCCGGTAGCCATTTATAGACTTATATTTATATAATACAATCATATTTTTATCATAGTCTATTGTTTAAGAAAATGAGTAACTCACGATAGTTAGGTAAAATGAATAGGGTTAAAGACAAGTTCAAAAAGTCTCTAACTTCAAATTCCAAATAAGAGGTTAAGACACAGAGCTCCTTGCAGATGAGTGATGCGACCTCAAATTTCGGCAGCTAACTCCACCAGCAGCATGCAGCATTACATAACAATTCTTTATTTTATTTATTATTTGTAAAGCGTATGATCATATAAATATTTTTTGAGGGGGCACAGCATTTATTTGGGTGGGCATTGTCCCCCAATGCCCCCCCCTTGGAGCCGACGGCATTTATCATTGCACCAGCAGACCTTGTGAACTGCTGGTGCAACGCCGACCCCTGCAGATTCGCGGCCAATCGGGAGTGTCAATCAACCGGATCGCATAGGATCGGGTTGATTTTCGTTGATGTCTGTCCACCGCCTCAGAGCTTAACTTGTGTTTCTGGCGAGCCTAAAGGTTCGCCAGAAACACAGGGCATAGGAGCTTGATAAATAGACCCCATACACTCAGACATACACACACATACACTGATGCATAAATAAACACATATATACATACATATCCTCATACACACATACACTCTCAGAAACTCATACACACATTTTCATGGATTCCTACACACATGCATACACACATACACACACTAACTCATGCATACGCACACTCATACATACATACACTCACATGGATTCATGATACACACACACACACACACTCATACATACACCCACTCCACATACAGCAGTCTTTCCCACACACACCTCTCACACAATAGCTCCCCCACAAACAACCTTCAAACAGCAAACACCAGCCATAAGAGCTGCTGTTGGCCTTTGTTTATCCTATGTAAATTGGATTTAAAAATAAATGGAAAATTAGACCTTTTTGTTCATCCAGACATATTTTTAGGAGTTAATTGCCAAGTAGTGACCTGGGGGTCAATTTATTATAGTGCGAGCAGGCATGATATGATGTAGCATATCATGCTCGCTGGACATTGATAAATGCCGACAGCATACGCTGTCTGCATTTATCATTGCACCAGCAGTTCTTGTGAACTGCTGGTTCAATACTACCCCCTGCAGATTCGCGGCCAATCGGCCGCTAGCAGGGGGTGTCAATTCGATCGGGTTGATTTCTGTCTGCCGCCTCAGAGCAGGTGGACAGGTTTCTTTAGACCGCTGCTTCATAACTTCTGTTTCCGGCGAGCCTGAATGCTCGCCGGAAACACGGAGCATCAAGCTTCGTACGAGTAGACTTAAAAGAATACCAATCACAACTGACCTGAATGTGGGCTAGATTATGAGTGGAGCGTTAATTTTATTTTACGCTCATATTACAAGCTGAAAGTAAATGTAATTGCTAGAATGCAATTGCATTTTATGCTCAAAATTTTTACGTGACAACCCCCATCCCAAACAACCCGCTACACTGTTAACCCTTAATACACCACATTCCCCATTGCAAACTACCTGCTACACTTTTAACCCTTCACCACATCACCCATTTCAAACTACTCCGATACACAATTAAACCATGTACCACAATAGCCCCTAAATAACCCCTGAACTACCATTACCCCACCAAATTAACCCGCTTCTCTAACAGCTAACCACCCCCCAAGACCCCTATCCTAAGACCCCCTAAGCTGCAAAAAGTAGAAAAAACACTACCTGTAAAAAAAAAAAAATATATACCAAAAATAAAATAAAAAACTACAGGTTCAAATCCCAAATGTAGAATTCCAAAATACAAACTTATTCTGAAATCAAAACTTTTTAAATATTTTTTTTTAAATATATAAAATTTTCAAAAATTACTATTTTCCCTGCCTGTAAGCCACATTCTTCTCTGCTTGTTTTTTTGGTTTGTTTATTTGTGTTCTAGAATGCAAATAGTCTATATTTATTTAAAACAGCAAATATGACCTTTCTGATTACAGTGCTGTACTATCTTTCTGAGAGTTCTCTGTGCACAAAAGTATTAAAAATTATATAAAACTAACCTTTAGCTTACATGTGTGACATGTAAATATTGTGACATAAGAAATTGTTCTTTATACTTGATTCCATCCCATCTCCAAACTGCCCCTTTTTTTAGAAGCAAATATTAAAAAATACAAACGATTCAAAAATACAAACCTTTTTCAGTCCCAAATTGTTTGGATTAAAACATGTCTACCAGTAAAAGCCCTATCCTAAAACTAAAGTATCTCCTCAAAGTAAAACATATCTTTTTTTAAAAAAAGAATCTAAAAATCCCCCTGATTGTAAAAACCAAGGGATTATAGTGTTTATAGCTCTTTTGGCAAACACCTATCCTACAGAACCCCCCCCCAAAAAAACAAAAAACAAAAAAAAAAACCTAAGGCTAAACCCAATCTTGAATCCATCTCCTTGGGGGGGCAGCAACACGGTCCTCTGGCAGTGGTCTCCTGATGGCACGCCTTGGTCCTCTTGGGCGGTCCTCTTCTGGTCTTCCAACCAATCCTTTTTCATGCTGTCACCAAAGCACACTGAAGATTGAATGCAAGGTTCCACCTTATATAGGGGTGCCCTTGCATTTCTATTGACTGATTTTTAATTCAATTCAATTTCAATAGTGAAGACACACATTCACACACTTAATCAAAAACACAAACACAATGACAACCCAGCAAAGTGTCATTTTGTACTGGCTACCTAGGTGGGATGATTAAATATAAAAATGGAGGATGGATGTTTACATTTTTACTTAACCAGATACGCAGGCAGCCCGTTTAGAGAAGAATCCTGTAAAAGCCTGTCATTAAGAAAAAAGTTCAACAGAGTCAACAGAGAACATTCTGTTATGTGTCTATGACTTTCTGAGTCAAACTCAAAACAATGGAACACAATATATGTTCTCTTTTTATTCATAAATACTAGAATAATATTCACAGCTGCCTTGAGAATAGCTATAATTTATAATAAAAAATAAAGAATTCTGATTTTATTTAATTTTATTTGTGCAATGACAGAGCTGTTTGATGAAAGTATTTTCAATACTGTATTTAGGGTATATTTTGAGCGCAAAATATACAGGGGACGATTTATTAATGTGGGGACAGACATGATACAATGTAACGTATCATGTCTGCCGCACATCGATAAATGCAAAACTGGGAAATGGCTAATAGAGGGATTATCTATCTTTTTAAACAATACAAATGTTCAAGTAGACTGTCCCTTTAAATATGGAGTCTTATGATTAAGGAATTAATGTTAAGTAATAAAAATTAGGGTTAAGATTAAAGGACCACTGTAAGTAAATATTTTCTATGCCTGTTACTAACTAACTACCCCAAATATGCTTTTTATCAATAGCATTTCATTAACATATCTCTACCGTATATCAGAAATCTTGTCTGCAAATTTAATTGTTTTCCAAACCCACTCCATGGGTATCCTTTGCTCTGTACCAATCCGTTTACAATACCTAGGTTTCAAAATGGCGCTTTAAACACAAAGTTATTGGTTTAAGTATTTTGAACATGCAGTGCTGAAAATAGTGGGCAGGATAACGTGACATCATCGGCGAATAAAAGATATAACTTTTAGAACATTATGAAACTTCGTTTTGGAGAAAATATAGGTCAGTAAGTTTTAATTAATGTTTATTAACTTTAATATGTTAGTTGTTTAGCTTAAAAATTATAACAGAAAGTAATCATTTAAGGTTATGGAAAGCAGGTTAAGTTTAAAGGTAGACTTAAGGTGCTAAGGGTTAAATATATTCAATGAAGTTAGGGTTATGGCTCTCAGGGTGTCATAGTTAAGATACCAGGTTATGGCTAATGGGTTATAATCCAAGGAATTAAAGGGATACTAAACCCAATTTTTTTTCTTTCATGATTCAGATAGAACATGCAATTTTAAGCAACTTTCTAATTTACTCCTATTATCATTTTTTCTTCATTCTCTTGCTATCTTTATTTGAAAAAGAAGGCATCTAAGCTAAGAAGACAGCCAATTTTAGGTTCAGACCCTGGACAGCACTTTTTATTGGTAGGTGCATTTAGCCACCAATCAACAAGCACAACCCAGGTTGTGAACCAAAATGCTTCTAAACTTACATTCTTGCTTTTCAAATAAAGATAGCAAGAGAATGAAGAACAATGGATAATAGGAATAAATTAGAAAGTTTCTTAACATTGCACGCTCTATCTGAGTCATGAAAGAAAAAAAAAATTGGGTTCAGTGTCCCTTTAAGTTAATGTTTGTAGGTTGTTTTGCATAGTCTTTTTAAATTTAAAGGCATGCGTCCTAATTACATTTTCTTCAATTTGTTACAAGTTTCATCATTTAGTAAAATATTCCATGTAGGAGTCAACCTCAGGTTTAAGGGCATCCAAAATCATAAACAAATTCTATTTTATATCTTTAGAAGTATATTAAAGATATTAAAATTGGTTGTTTTTATAGTGTTTTGCCTTTCACACTTCAGTGGAGAAAAGTCCCCCGTTATGGAAACAACTGTATTATAGGGGCAACTTTTTATTTTATTTTATTGTTTATGTTTGTATTACATCTCATTGTTAAAAAGACTCTTTTCTGGCCAATTGATTGATGAGTGGGATAGAGGACAGTACTCCCAAAAAATTTCCCTAAGGAAACTGTCATGGAAGTGACACCTTAAGCTGGCTAATTGACAGACGTAGAAATCTTTATACCACCAAAGTTGATATGTAAAGGCTGGATCATTTTTTTTTGCATACGCTATTTTTTGGAAGCATCCAGCTTGCCAGAGAATAATATTTGGTAAGAATTCAGCTGGGCAGACAACCACGGTTAGATTATCCTGGTAAGCATCCATTCTTTTTAATATACATTTGCTTTTTTTCATCGCGTTTTTGCATGCATACACTTGACTGGGGATTAATAGGATTGTTCAAATGAGCCAGGATAGAAAACTGAAGGAAAAAAAAACAGCCTGCAGATAACTCGAAGATGTGAAATTTTCTTGGCTCAAGCTTTGAAGATGAAACGGCACCCAGGGGATTGTGGTAAAAATAAGCTCTCAATTAGGTATCAGACATAAACTGACCAATATTAGCTAAGATTTGTTCAACTGTATTTTTCTTTTATTGTCATGAGCGAATATGTGCTGCTAAAGAATTATGTGCCTTTTCTTACAGTTTAGATGACACAGTCATTTTTAATTTTTTTTTACCGGTAATTATAAAATAATTATAAAGGATACAATGTATGGAACGTGTATTCCACAGCAAAATTACTAATTAATAATGTTAAGTCTTATAGTTTTGAATTAATTATCAGTAGCCAATTATCTTCAAGAATTATACTCTTTTAGTAAAAAATGCTTTATCTTATTAGGCCCTGGGTCAGAATATGTTTAATGAATTCAATGGTTATAGTATGGTTCTTAGGCATTTTTGGTTTTGTGGACCCTTTCTCCATAAAAAAACAAAACATAAAAACTTATATTTTATGACTGCTTTGTATACTGGCAAATATAATTCAGCACGGGTTCAATTTATCTTTACACCAACGCAGTTAAAGTATTTATCTTGCTTATTGCAATAATTAGACACTAAAGTCAAAATGAACCTTTCATTATCCAGATAGAGCACACAATTTTAAACAACTTTCCAATTCACTTCCATTATCTAAATGTGCACAATCTTTTTATATGCACACTTTCTGAGGCACCAGCGCCTACTGAGCATGTGCAAGAATTCACAGGCTATACGTATTTGTATTTTGTACTTAGCTGATGGCTGTCACATGATACAGTGGGAAAGAAAAAAATAATTAACTTTAAAATTTGTAAATTTGAAATTCAAACTAAGTGTTTTTGCATTATATTTTCATTATACATTTACTGATTATGCTATTATACTATGTTTAGTGGTCCTTTAAATGTCATTGTGGCCAAGTGGGCCTGCTAACAGCCATCATTCAACATTGTCATAAAATGACCGGAATCATCACTGACAAATAAAGGCAGGACTTCTGGAGGCTCGTTACAAATAATTGCATCATTAATTTGATTAGGGGTTTCAGATGTGATAAAAAATATAGATGGAACTTTGAAAATAATGATAAAACATTTTCATTAAACTCAAAAGTTATTTTTTATTCTTCTGATTTGAAAAAAAATTAACACATTTTTTGTGGACCCCGAAAATATTGTGCGCCCTAAGCACTGTGCCTAATGTATAAGTCGTCATTGATGTACGATAGAATTTCATTTTGGGCTTTTAAACTGACTGTTCTAATTACAAGAATTGAGTACATTGAAAAAAAGGTATGACTGGTTCATGAATTGCTTCTTAAAAGATTATAAAATGTTATTGCTGTGAATATTTATTAAGTTCAATATCAGCATTAATTGAAGAAAGCTAAAAATTTAGATTTTTCTAGGAAAATTACAGAATTACAGATGAATAATGGTGGTTGGGAATAAAACAGGCCCCTATTTCTTTCTATTTGAAAAGGCACAAAAAAATTTACTCTATAGAAGTTAAAGCAATTTTTTTCAAAGGCATTCCAATCCATCTGACTAGCTTCCAACCCTAGTAAAAAAAGGATGATCTTCCTGGTGTCATTCTCAAGTAATTGATGATTCCAGACTAGTCATCAGAAGCCACCCTGAAGTATGCCCACAGGCCAAAATATTTAAATGAGAGGACTCTAGAGTCTTTAAATGGCTGTTGATGCTTGTGAAGTAATCAGTAAGGTAATCTGCTAATCATGCTGAAGTCATCACCAAGAATTTTTGACCTTAGCTGATGACTTTACAAACCTCATTATGTCTGATAATGTACAAATGACTTCTAAAGTAGTTTGATGATCATCAAATGACTCTAGGATTGTCTCTAAAGTAATACCGTTTGTCTTGGGAATTTAGTTATGTACACAATATTTCAGGGTCATCAACATTTTTTTGCTTTCAATTAGATACACGTACAAATCTGAATGTATCAAAAGTAATATTATGAGGGCCCATTGATCTATACGTTGCCAGATCAGACGTGGTTTTTCACACCAACCCTCCCAGGGGTTTCCCTTATTGAATTATCTTAAAAATGGTGCAGCTCTAGCAAGTGTTGAGATGTCTCCTATAGAAAGTAATGAAGCTCACTGAAAAAGGAAAGTTCACTGGATAGAGCGAAGTTAGCAAGGGCGCACTTTAAATAATTAAATCCTGCATCAAAAATAAATCACATTGTGCTGCTTTCTGTATAGGAAAATTGCCTCTATTTTCCTATGCATGTGTTTTCTATTAGGGTATTAAGGGCCAGATTATGAGTCAATCACTATTTTAATGTGTGCCCATAAAGGGACACATTTGTCAGTATACGGGTGCAGGTGAAATAACCAGTCTTTACAAGTTTATGCTACTGTGAGCTTGCGGTTTCACTTTGCGCTAAGCTCAATTAACCTCTGATTAAAAATAAAAGTTGCCCCAATTGCCCCAAAAATAAAGAGGACAGTACATTAACATAAGGGAAATATATGAGCATCTTTAATTTTTGTAGAAGAAAAAATTGCACGGAGCAGTTATAAGGGGTTAAAGTGAGGAGATGTGGGGTATTAGAAAAACGGCACCTAAAGTGTCTTTACATGGAGATCAATGGGGGACTGTTTTTTTCTCTATAAATATATATGTACTAGTCCTAAAGCCCGTGTATACGGGCCATTTTTTGCAGTACAGCGGTCCCACCCCTTGCTCTCTCTCTATTCCCCCTCTCTTTTGTTCTCTCTTTCTCCCCTCTCTTTTGCTCTAGCTCTCTCCCCTCTCTTTTACTCTCTCTCTCCCCCCTCTCTTTTGCTCTCTCTCCCCCTCTCTTTTGCGCTCTTTCCCCCCTCTCTTTTGCGCTCTCTCACCCTCTCTTTTGCGCTCTCTCCCCCTCTCTTTTGTGCTCTCTCCCCCTCTCTTTTGTGCACTCTCCCCCCTCTCTTTTGCGCTCTCTCCCCCCTCTCTTTTGCGCTCTCTCCCCCTCTCTTTTGAGCTCTCTCCCCGCTCTCTTTTGAGCTCTTTCTCCCCTCTTTTGCACTTTCTCCCTCCTCTCTTTTGCGCTCTCTTCCCCTCTCTTTTGTGCACTCTCCCCCCATCTCTTTTGTGCACTCTCCCCCCCTCTCTTTTGCTGTCTCTCTCCCCCCTCTCTTTTGCTGTCTCTCTCCCTCCTCTCTTTTGCTGTCTCTCTCCCTCCTCTCTTTTGCTGTCTCCCCCCCCCTCTCTTTTGCTGTCTCTCTCCCCCTCTCTTTTGCTGTCTCTCTCCCCCCTCTTTTTTGCTGTCTCTCTCCCCCTCTGTCTTTTGCTGTCTCTCTCTTCCTCTCTCTATCCCCCCTCTTTAGAGCTCTCTGACAGTCTCTCACGGCAGTCCGGTCGGCCCCGGCATCTGGCCCCGCCCGGCCCGCCCTTATCATGTCTGGTCCCGCCCATGCCACACCCGGCCCCGCCCATGTCACACTGCCCGGCCACGCCAACGTCGCACCCGTCCGGTCACGCCCACTCCGCACCTGCCCGGTCATGCCCACTCCACCACACAACGCCAGGTCAGTTGAAAGGCCAGGTGTGTTTGTCCTTGCACCCAGTCTCTACTGCGCATGACAGCTTCAGACAAACAAACTTGGCCTTTTATTATATAGGATAAGCTCCTTGAAAAAGCCAAGCTGTGATTGGTGAAACGTACGCTGGAGTAGTGACGTCACAAAAGAGGCGGAGCCTTGTTCCTTACCGGACTAACAGAGCATTCATTGGACATTGTGATACACACAGTGTTTTGCTTGTAGTAGTCTATGATTGGGACAGTCTCATTATATGCCTTGTGACTTGTTTTTAATAAATTTGTTATACTTTTTAACCACTTCTGATTCATCCTTTCTTTGCCTTGCCTCCTATTAGGAAATTCCTGTGCCTATATATCTAGAGCTTGATTTTGAAGTACCTTCCTAGGTTCTGCTGTAAATTTCACATAAGCACAGAACTTCACTATTTGTGTTTCTTCTTTTTTTCCCTGAGGTTCACCTGCTGAGCATTACCACCGTGATAACCTGTGACTTTTATCCTTTTTTGTGCACCATCACATTTGTTTTTGTTATTATATTTTTATTATTTCTTATATTGTGATTTAAGCAAGTTTATATATATTTTTTTTGTTCTTTTATATATATATGTATGTGTTTATATGTGTATATACACATATAAACAGCTAAATATATATGTATATATGCGCTGCGCTAGGTTGTTTGCCATGGCTGGCGGCATGAAAACGAGGCTCCCCTTGGAGAATATGGAAGTGTGCTTTAGTGAGCGTTTGGCTTACGGCAATCTGAACGTGACCTTGCAGTTACGTGCAATGGTATTACTGAGTGATGCACAAATATCGCGCTTGCGCAAGCGTAATATTGCACTTTACTCGTAATCTGCTGCCCATTGTTGTGCAACTTACCACCTTCACTGCGCTAGTTCTCATGCCGTGTCTCACTTTTAGTTTGCAAGATAAAACAGTGAGATCTGTGGGGCAGTTTAGATAATTACACTGGGATTTGAGAGACAATTTCATACACCCCCATGGAACGCCCATATTCAGCCCATTTTACTATAAAAAACAATTATGTTTTGTAAGAACAAATTTCCATGTATTTTTTGCACATCCATTGTACATAAATTACAATTTATGCTGTGCATATTTAATATAATTTATTCCTGAGTAATTGACATACAAATTTTAAGTTTTTGATCAAATACAATTTTATTGAACAATTTTGTTCAATACTATCTATCTATCTATCTATCTATCTATCTATCTATCTATCTATCTACACAGCATTTGTTTGTTTATTTATCAATCCAAGGTCAGACCTCTGGTTAATTTTCAAAATAACCCCCAATTGCCCCCAAAATAAAGAATATTATTTATATATATATATATATATATATATATATATATATATATATATATATTTAATAAAAAAAAAACCTGCAAAAAGCAGTTCTGATGGGTTAAGGTTAGTGGGTGCGGGGTCTTAGAAAAAAAACAGCACTGAAAAGTGCCTTTACAAAGCGTTCTATGGGAACTGTGTGCTCCCTGTAAATATGTATGTATTTGCTTATATAAATATATATTTATGCGTTAAAATGTGTATATAAACATATTAAAGTTCCAATGAAAGTAAGTCGAGCAAACCAGCATATTTAAATAAAACGTAGATTTTATTCCACAACTTTAAAAGCAGGATCACAGTGACATCCTATGAGAAAACTTTACACCTCAGGGCTGGCAGGCTTACGCGTTTCGGCATTGCGCCGTAGTCATAGCATAGTTTGCCAGTCCCAGGTGTGCAATTTATATACAATTCCATTATTCTATTGGTTAAAAAATAGATAGAAGGACATGTGGTTAAAACAAAACACGCCCACAAGGGTAACTGTTTTATAACCGTGTAAGAACAAAGTGGTTTATATGTAACAGAGCAAAACACACATATATACTTTGGAGATACGTTAATAAGGTGACTTGTTAGTGAATAAATCCACACTTGACATAGGATCAGGTACAGAGACGAATTAAATAGGTCTGCATTCCCGTATCGTTATATAACCTTTGCAAAAAGATAGTGTATGGGAACTACAAGTACTATTGCAAAAAAGCATAATTATACATGATTGCACACACACAAGCATATATAAATAAGAACATCAATAATGTGTATTTATGATATATATTTATAATATTGATGTGGTGGCTATAATAGCCACGGTATTGTAGTTACCCAGACACTAATATCATACAGTACAAAAAATAAATGAAATGAAACCTATAGCATGAGAAGGGAATGGGTATAGCTATCAGCTAACACTGTTGCTAGTATAATGGATTTATATATATTTTCCACACATGCACATAGTATAATATAGATATATATATATACATACATACAGGTGTGTGCCAGCACCCAAAAAACTACTTCCATGACTAGATAAGAGAGATGTTATGGATTTTTAAATTGGAAACCAAAGTACCAAAAGGTCTAAACTCAGAGTTTGATCTCATTAATTACTGGGAATGAACACACTGATATGAGGTCCATATTTATATTTATATAAACATCTATACAATCATGTTCTCCTTTTTATGGATGAATATAGCCGCCCCTTATAGGAGTGTGTTCAATCATCAAGTTGGATACTCATGTACATTGACTATATTGTCTATTAATGTCCCCTATCAGACCACTTTACACATGTACATATGTACATATGTGTGTATTCATATATAGGTCTGTGCATTCTGCATATGCATATATGTATATAGATATAGGTGTATTTATGTATTTCCCTATACGCTTATCTAGTCATGGAAGTCGTTTTTTGGGTGCTGGCACACACCTGTATGTATGTATATATATATCTATATTATACTATGTGCATGTGTGGAAAATATATATAAATCCATTATACTAGCAACAGTGTTAGCTGATAGCTATACCCATTCCCTTCTCATGCTATAGGTTTCATTTCATTTATTTTTTGTACTGTATGATATTAGTGTCTGGGTAACTACAATACCGTGGCTATTATAGCCACCACATCAATATTATAAATATATATCATAAATACACATTATTGATGTTCTTATTTATATATGCTTGTGTGTGTGCAATCATGTATAATTATGCTTTTTTGCAATAGTACTTGTAGTTCCCATACACTATCTTTTTGCAAAGGTTATATAACGATACGGGAATGCAGACCTATTTAATTCGTCTCTGTACCTGATCCTATGTCAAGTGTGGATTTATTCACTAACAAGTCACCTTATTAACGTATCTCCAAAGTATATATGTGTGTTTTGCTCTGTTACATATAAACCACTTTGTTCTTACACGGTTATAAAACAGTTACCCTTGTGGGCGTGTTTTGTTTTAACCACATGTCCTTCTATCTATTTTTTAACCAATAGAATAATGGAATTGTATATAAATTGCACACCTGGGACTGGCAAACTATGCTATGACTACGGCGCAATGCCGAAACGCGTAAGCCTGCCAGCCCTGAGGTGTAAAGTTTTCTCATAGGATGTCACTGTGATCCTGCTTTTAAAGTTGTGGAATAAAATCTACGTTTTATTTAAATATGCTGGTTTGCTCGACTTACTTTCATTGGAACTTTGTTTTGAGCCTGTTTGAGCACCAGCACCTGCCTGACCTATAACTCATTTATACCCTCACTACACTAAGCCAGTGTGACCGGATGATAGCTGGATACGGAGGAGGATCTCTCACACGCAGCCTGTGTTACTCTTTGTCTTGCCGTCTTTGGAGCGCTTTGATTGGCAGTCCACCCATGACGACACGGTTGTCGGCTCGTGTCTGATAGGCTCTACCCGCGGAAGCATCTTGGAGGAAGGCGGGACCTGAGCGACACTGAGCGAAGGGGGAGAGGACGCCGACTGCTACCACGAAGAAACGCCAAGTGAGTAATACCTGATGGGCATTGCATTCATCAGCGGCAATGTATGTTATCCGAAGTTAAGTTATGGGACTCTGTTCTGGGTGGTGAGACACCCTTCCTTAAGTGCATATTCCGTTCTGGAACGATGTTTTTCGGATATCATTAATTCATATATACATACAGAACTGCTTCTGACCGCTAAAGTAAAGTGAAGTGAAATTACACTTTTGAATCTAGCAACACTGGGTCACACTGTGAACTAGGCTATATGGCTTTGGGTATATTTTTTAACTTTACATATATGTTCTGAAGCATAAGTTTTGGTCAGCTTTGGTGCTAGTTTTTCCCCTCCTCTTTCTCTTTTTGGTTGTTTTTGAATACAGTGCTTTCAGGCAGCACTTGGGGATTCTATCACCATGCAGGACGCTAATGAGGGTCAAGTGGCACTTCAAACTTATTATTCATTATTACCCTATGAGACCGAGATAGAACCAAATGTGGAGTTAACAAGGATTTTCTCTACAGACAGGTCATTTAATTCGTTGAGTGAACTGTTTGATGAAATGGAAAAGCTTAAAATTAAAGAAACCAAACTACAGTGGGACATCTGGTCCATGAACAAGTATATACAGCTGCAGATCATTCCAAGGGGTCTGAGGGTGAACAAGTTCCCAACATTTGACACCAATGATAAAGAGTTTATTGAAAAGTGGAATGCTGTACTAACAGACTGTTCAATACGTCTAATGATGTTATTATGTGACTATAAAACAAAGATGTTAACTGTGGTTAGAGAGGATATCTGCTTGTTACAATCTGAATTGAATGTTAGACAGAGTAACACTGATTATGCTAAGTTTGATTTGATACTTAGGAACACCATAATTGATGTTAGGAAACAAGTGATAGATATAAAACATTCCAAGTACATACGTGACCAGACAGACTATGATTCTCATACAGTGTATATATGGAATCATGACCAACGTACAGTCAATAGGAGACTACAAAATAGGAATAGGTCTAGAAACAGGAGACGTAGAAATAGGAGATGGGGTGGACGACAAAATCAGGTTACATTTTCTGACACAGAAGCAGAATCAGGAGAAGAGGGTTCAGCTACTAGTGGAGATGACCTACCTACACCTAGTAGAGTTAAGGGAATACTTAAGAATGTAACAGAGAATAACACTACTGATAATCCACCATTAAATACTACACAGTCAGTTGGATCTAAGAAAAGCTCCAACTCCAATAAATATACAGCTAGTACAACCAGCACTTTGCCACCTAACACTAGCACCACAAGTAATTTGCATATGCAGACACCAATGGGCATATCAACACAGTCTGCAAGAGACCAGTCTCAGTTAGAACAGGTTTTTTCCCGGCCCCAGAGCAAACCGGACAGAGGGGGGAAGAACAGAGCAGAGAAGCAGGCTTACAACCTGAGAGAGAAACAACAGACGAAATACAAATAGACTGTGTAATCAATTTGTCTAGCACAGTACTTACTGATACCCAGCTTCAAGTACTTGGTAAAGGTTTGGGGTTTGTTCCTTCCACCAATTTTAATTTAATCAAAACCATTGTCGATGTGAATCGACTAGTACGTAATCTCACCCTAAAATGTCACTTTTCAGGAGCTAATGCTGCTGAACCACCGGTTGCTATTGCTAATAAATGGGTCACTACTGATTTGAACACAATCTTATCCTTCTCCGAGTCATGTGATTTGATCACTTTGTCTAACCTCCAGAAGGAGGGAGACAATTCCACTATTGTTACACAGACAAATAAAGTAAAAAGTATGAAACCACCATCTAAATTCTATCCCTTACATAGTAGGGGGGGCATAATTGAGAATTTTCACGATAGAGTCACCAAAGATCTAAAAACTCTCTCAGAGTCACTAATTAAGCCAAGGAACAACTTAAGTAGGGATGAGTATAAGGCCCTCCAAGAACTAGCAGGTAATACAGACATTGTCATCCGCAATGCAGATAAAGGGGGCTCTGTAGTGGTCCTTGACAAGGATCAATACATTAATGAAGCCATTCGACAATTGGAAGACAGTGACTCCTATAACGTTTTGTCAACCAATCCCACTACCCGCTTTCAAAAAGAGCTTGCGCACCTTCTGGATGATGGTATGGAAGAGGGGTTTCTAGACCCTGATACGGCGGGCTATCTATATGTTGATAACCCTGTAACACCGGCCTTCCACCATCTCCCGAAGGTGCACAAGTCCTTGACTAATGTTAAAGGTCGTCCGATCGTTAGCGGAATAGGATCCCTCTTTGAGCATCTATCCCAATGGATAGATATGATCCTTCAGCCTTTTGTGGTAGCTCTTCCTAGTCAGCTTAGAGACACAAAACATTTGGTCAATCTTATGAGAGGATTTGAGTGGGTGTCGGGGACCCACAGGTGGGCTACCATAGACGTTATCGCCCTCTACTCCTCCATCCCCCATGACAAGGGGATGGAGGCGGTTGCTTATTTTCTTAGGGAATGGTCAGATCTCACATGTGGCTTCCAGGCATACATTCTACGGGTCCTCAGGTTTCTTTTGACGCATAATTTCTTTGAATTTGAGAATACCTTTTATCTCCAGAGACGTGGGATGGCGATGGGGGCCAAGTTTGCCCCCTCCTATGCCAACCTATTTATGGGTTGGTGGGAGCTGTCCCACGTCTTTGGAGATACTAATAGGTATAGGCATAATATTGTTTTTTACCGCCGTTTTATCGACGATCTGATCGTTGTTTGGGAGGGAGATCCAAGTGAACTTATGTCATTTGTCGATCACCTCAATAACAACGATGTGGGTATTAAATTCACATTTGAGACCCATCAGAATTGTATTAACTATTTGGATATAACCTTGAGTGGTACTGACCAGGGTCAGGTTACCACTAGTCTATACAGGAAACCCATTTCGGGCAATTCCGTTTTGCACGCCTCAAGCTGTCATCCGAAGTTTGTACCCTACGCTATAGCGAAGGGACAGCTGATTAGGGCAAAGCGGAATTGCTCTGAGACACTGGATTGTAAGGCACAAATGGATGAAGTCTGTGGTCACCTTAGAAGAAGAGGCTATCCCCGTAGGACTATTCGTAGAGCCTATGGGGAGGTCTCAAGGTTAAATAGAACCGAGATGCTAAGGGATAAATCCCAAAGTTCCGCTACTCCCGTCAGCAACGGAGTAACGTTTGTAACAGACTATAGCAACCAATATGAGCAAGTGGTTGGTATTGTCAAGAAACATTTTAACATGCTCATCGCTGACGACAGACTTATAGGTTGCATACAAAATGGATTAAGGTGTTCCTACCGTAGAAATCGTACATTAGGGAACATACTAGCACCGACAGTCCTTAAAAAACCTCCTTCCACAGGCAGTGCCTGGTTAACTAGCAAGGGATCCTATAGATGTGGGAGCTCAAGATGTGGTGCCTGCGAATATCTTATTGTGGCAGACCACTTTAGCTCCACTGTGACTGGCAAAACGTATGAGATCAACTTCTGTCTCAATTGTACATCTGAATTTGTTATCTATTGTATAACATGTACAAAATGTGGCAAACAGTACGTTGGTCTCACCACTAGGGACATAAGATCCAGAGTGAGAGAACATCTATCTACTATACGAGTAGGAAAGGCCACCACTCCTCTAGTAAATCATTTTGCTAAGTTTCACAAACAAGACTTGTCTTGTTTTTCATGGCAGCCAATTGACATGATACCACGGCCACGCAGAGGAGGAAATAGAGAGACCTTGCTAAACAAAAGAGAGATGTTATGGATTTTTAAATTGGAAACCAAAGTACCAAAAGGTCTAAACTCAGAGTTTGATCTCATTAATTACTGGGAATGAACACACTGATATGAGGTCCATATTTATATTTATATAAACATCTATACAATCATGTTCTCCTTTTTATGGATGAATATAGCCGCCCCTTATAGGAGTGTGTTCAATCATCAAGTTGGATACTCATGTACATTGACTATATTGTCTATTAATGTCCCCTATCAGACCACTTTACACATGTACATATGTACATATGTGTGTATTCATATATAGGTCTGTGCATTCTGCATATGCATATATGTATATAGATATAGGTGTATTTATGTATTTCCCTATACGCTTATCTAGTCATGGAAGTCGTTTTTTGGGTGCTGGCACACACCTGTATGTATGTATATATATATCTATATTATACTATGTGCATGTGTGGAAAATATATATAAATCCATTATACTAGCAACAGTGTTAGCTGATAGCTATACCCATTCCCTTCTCATGCTATAGGTTTCATTTCATTTATTTTTTGTACTGTATGATATTAGTGTCTGGGTAACTACAATACCGTGGCTATTATAGCCACCACATCAATATTATAAATATATATCATAAATACACATTATTGATGTTCTTATTTATATATGCTTGTGTGTGTGCAATCATGTATAATTATGCTTTTTTGCAATAGTACTTGTAGTTCCCATACACTATCTTTTTGCAAAGGTTATATAACGATACGGGAATGCAGACCTATTTAATTCGTCTCTGTACCTGATCCTATGTCAAGTGTGGATTTATTCACTAACAAGTCACCTTATTAACGTATCTCCAAAGTATATATGTGTGTTTTGCTCTGTTACATATAAACCACTTTGTTCTTACACGGTTATAAAACAGTTACCCTTGTGGGCGTGTTTTGTTTTAACCACATGTCCTTCTATCTATTTTTTAACCAATAGAATAATGGAATTGTATATAAATTGCACACCTGGGACTGGCAAACTATGCTATGACTACGGCGCAATGCCGAAACGCGTAAGCCTGCCAGCCCTGAGGTGTAAAGTTTTCTCATAGGATGTCACTGTGATCCTGCTTTTAAAGTTGTGGAATAAAATCTACGTTTTATTTAAATATGCTGGTTTGCTCGACTTACTTTCATTGGAACTTTGTTTTGAGCCTGTTTGAGCACCAGCACCTGCCTGACCTATAACTCATTTATATCCTCACTACACTAAGCCAGTGTGACCGGATGATAGCTGGATACGGAGGAGGATCTCTCACACGCAGCCTGTGTTACTCTTTGTCTTGCCGTCTTTGGAGCGCTTTGATTGGCAGTCCACCCATGACGACACGGTTGTCGGCTCGTGTCTGATAGGCTCTACCAGCGGAAGCATCTTGGAGGAAGGCGGGACCTGAGCGACACTGAGCGAAGGGGGAGAGGATGCCGACTGCTACCACGAAGAAACGCCAAGTGAGTAATACCTGATGGGCATTGCATTCATCAGCGGCAATGTATGTTATCCGAAGTTAAGTTATGGGACTCTGTTCTGGGTGGTGAGACACCCTTCCTTAAGTGCATATTCCGTTCTGGAACGATGTTTTTCGGATATCATTAATTCATATATACATACAGAACTGCTTCTGACCGCTAAAGTAAAGTGAAGTGAAATTACACTTTTGAATCTAGCAACACTGGGTCACACTGTGAACTAGGCTATATGGCTTTGGGTATATTTTTGAACTTTACATATATGTTCTGAAGCATAAGTTTTGGTCAGCTTTGGTGCTAGTTTTTCCCCTCCTCTTTCTCTTTTTGGTTGTTTTTTATAAACATATTAACACATACATATATATGTATATATTCATATATATATATAATTATAATCTGCTGCCCATCGCTATGTGACTTACTCCCTTCGCAGCACTAGTTATCATGCCGTGTCTCGCAGCATGAGAACAAGGCTCCCATTGAAGCCTATGGAAGTGCACTCTCCTTAGGTCACGTCCGCATTGCAACTAACTTGTCATACCAGCGTACATTCGCGAGCGCTGGTATTACTAAGTGGAGTGCAAATATCACTTTTGCAGAAGCAATAAATTTGTTCCACTTATAATCTAGCCCTAGAGTAAACTGATTTAACTCATAGCAACCTAAATATTATCTACAACAAATTAATAAAATTTAAGATTTTTTTCTGTGCTCTTCATTTTGCACTGATCCTATCAAGAGCATAACAGTTTCAGTGTGGGTTTAAGGGGAAACAAAACTATATGACTCATAGTGCAGGAGCACTGTTATTCTAATATTTCTGTGACCATAAATATCTCACACCTTTACCTGAGCCTTTATGTCATTTCATTCTGCTTTCTGATCAGCTAGCTACCAGTTTCATATGCACAAACACGCACAAATGCTCAAACACCTACACACACATGTAAAGTCACACGCGCATATATACATACACACACCTTCAAATATACATCCACAAATATTCTTACATACATACACACACATTCATATACTGTATATACTGTATATACAGTATATATATATATATATATATATATATATATATATATATATATATATATATATATATATATATATATATATATATGTATATACATACACTGACACATTCATATATACATACACGCACATTCATATACACATACATTCAAATATACATGCACACAATAGCCTTTTGAAGGGCTATTGGTAGTATAGTTTAGATTAGGGGGTGTTTTTATTTTGGGGGGCTTTTTTTCATAGAGATTAGGTTTAATTTTTTTTATTTTTGATAATTTTGCTTATTTTTTCTGTAATTTTAAGAGTTTTTTTTTTTTTTAATTTTAAATTTATTTTATTTTGCCATTCAATTCTAGGTTTAATTTAATTGTAACTTAGTATTGGGGATAATTTAGGGGGTGTTAGGTTAGGGGGCTTAGTAATTAAATTATTTATTTGTATTGTGGGGGGTTGGCGGTTTAGGATGTAATAGGCTAATTAGGTTTATTGCGATGTAAGCTTTTGGCGGTTTAGTTTTTTTTTGGTTAATTAGGTTTATTGTGATGTGGGGGTTTGTCGGTTTAGGGGTTAATAGGTTAATTAGGTTTATTGCGATGTGGGGGTTGGTGGTTTAGGGGTTATTAGGTTAATTAGGTTTTTTGCGATGTGGGGGTTTGTCGCTTTAGGGTTTAATAGGTTAATTAGGTTTATTGCGATGTGGGGGGTTGGAAGTTCAGGGGTTAATAGGTTAATTAGGTTTATTGCGATGTGGGGGTTGGCGGTTTAGGGGTTAATATTTTAATTATGATTACGGGTTAATTACTTTATTTTGCGATGTAGGGGGTTGCGGTTTAGGCGTTTGTTAATACTTTTTTTGTTATACTTCGAGCGGGCGGTACTGTTTCAGAGCCCTTGCAAGCCTGATTCCTGCAATGTAAGAAGCTTCGTACACCCTATGCCACCCCTGAGGTGGCGAGGGAAAATCACGAGAGCCCGCTCGCTCTCGGTGATTGACAGCCCCTTCAGTCACGCGATTAATCGCGCGGATGAATGGGCGGGCATTACACACTGCCATGAGTGTGTGTAATGTCTGAAAAGAGAAAGGTGTATGTTTGGACCACAGCTACTGATTAAATACTATATTTGTGTGTTGCTGGATGTGTGGCAGGAGAATACATAAATATCACCCCTTAGTAATACGTGAAACCCTAGCACACACACATGAGCAGTTTGTTATATGAATATAGGAGAAAACAGCAGATAAGACTATAGCTGATTTGACAATGAAAACATTATGTTCAGCAGTGGAATTTCTATGTCTCAGTTCAATTAATAAACACTTTCATAAATGAGCAATGAGAGAAACATGAGTGAATCATTATTGAGTGGTTCAGAACTATAGGACATGTTTTCTTATAAAATATGACAGGCAGAGTGAAACTATAAGACTATATAGTATTCTAATAACAGCGTGATTTGATAAGTAGAAGGCACAATAAGTAAACCCAGAGCAGTACCCTTCCTTATAGTACCTGTAGTGGGATTAGTAGGTAAGTGTCCGCAAACAGTGGAAACACAGGCTTGTGCAGAGAGGAGTAGCGAGCTCCGTGATGGCGGCAGTATTGAGAGTGAGCCGCGCTGGGCGTGTGACGTCACAGTGGCCGAGGTTCCGGTCTAGAGCTGCAGATCCCTGCACAGCGGTGCAAACTGAAAGCTGAGGATTAGCGATGACAGAGAACTCCTTAGAGACAGGATGTCAGGTGCAGCTTGATCCGATTTCAGGGAAACAATACCAAGCATGGAATAGAAGGTAATGCTGGTATTTAAAGGGACAGCCTGAGGAGTTGATTGGGTAATCAGTGAAGTGAATTTGGATATGGAAGGAATCATGACAGTGTGTAATGATACATACAGGCCAGCGGATCAACAGATCCGCTGCCCATATGTAGCGCAGGCGGGCAGAAGCTGTCCTCCTGCCTGTTAGTACATGGAGCCCATAATGGCCTTAATAATGTATGGAGATATATTCCTGAATATATATATACAGGCAGTCCCCGGGTTACAGACATCCGACTTAAGTACAACTTGTACTTACAAATGGAGAAAAAAGAGCTTTATTGCCAATCCTTCTTTCCAGGATAACCCAGAATACTCAAAACCCAATTGTCACAAGCACAGAAAGTGATGTGAAATTTTCTGAACAGTGGCACAGATAGCAAAATGAACATTTTTCCCTATGCTATCCAAAACTAAAAAAATGTTTGGCTAGAGTTTTACCTAATAAAAAGTGCCTGTTGCAACTTACATACAAATTCAACTTAAAGGATTACTTTCTGTTATAAGTTTTAAGCTAAACAACTAACATATTAAAGTTAATAAACATTAATTAAAACCTACTGACCTATATTTTCTCCAAAACGAAGTTTCATAAAAGTTCTAAAAGTTATATCTTTTATTCGCCGATGATGTCACGTTATCCTGCCCACTATTTTCAGCACTGCATGTTCAAAATACTTAAACCAATAACTTTGTGTTTAAAGCGCCATTTTGAAATCTAGGTATTGTAAACGGATTGGTACAGAGCAAAGGATACCCACGGAGTGGGTTTGGAAAACAATTAAATTTGCAGACAAGATTTCTGATATACGGTAGAGATATGTTAATGAAATGCTATTGATAAAAAGCATATTTGGGGTAGTTAGTTAGTAACAGGCATAGAAAATATTTACTTACAGTGGCCCTTTAACAAACCTACAGAACCTATCTTGTTCACCTGGGGACTGCCTGTATATAAATATATATCAGATATAAGATTAGATTGTTTACATTTTTATAGAAGATGTCAGGAAGTCATTTTGCCCAGAAAGTGTGTTTTTATAAACAGGCTTTCTGGGGAGCAAGGTCCTACTGAGCATGTGCACAAGCTCACAGGGTATACGTATACTAGTCTGTGATTGGCTGATGTCTATCACATGATACAGGGGCCAGAAAATAGGAGAAAAAAATAAACTTATCAGAAAAAAATCTATTGCTTATTTGAAATTCATCTTAAGTGCTATTGTCTTTTTATTATGTACCTGTTAGTTATGTAATTCTACTGCATTGACTAATGAGATTTTTGTTTTTTGTTCAAGTTTTTTTAGTTTGCACGTTAGAGCTTTTATTTGTTTTTATTTGTTTGTTTAGTAATATTTGTATAGTAGTGTTTGTAATTCTGGAATCATTGTCAGTAGAAGTGGTTTTATGCAGCTGGAAATGTAAGGGATATACAACAAAAAATTTTTTATCTTTCATTTTCATGAATTTTTTTTCTTTCATTATCCTTTGTTGAAATGCATACCTAGGTAGGATTAGGAGCAGCAAAGCACTACTCGGAACTGCTTATTGGTGGCTGCACATATATGTTTCTTGCCATTGGCTCACCAATGTATTCCGCTAGCTCCCAGTAATGCATTACTGCTCCTTAAAGAAAGGGTACCAAGTGAATTAAGCAAATTTGATAACTGAAGAAAATTAAATTGTTTAAAATTGTTTGTTCTAAATCATGAAAGAAAAAATTTGAGTTTCATACCCCTTAAACTGTCACGAGATAAAAGCAGCTCCATTCATTTTAATGGAGCTGATCTTGCTATTCGCTGCTTTGACGAGGGGCGGTTACAAATCTCTTTGACAATCACCTTTTTCCATTTTTTTTTCAGATAGATAATAGTTATCGGAACTTGATTTAGAAAATCTAGGCACCTGAGTACATAGGTTAAAAAATAAATGTGCATGTTTCATTATATTTTAATTTTCCATGAAATACCTGCTTCATCATTTTAATATTGTCACTGCATATTACCTAAACATGTATTTCGCCTGAGAAAGGACTTAAGAGTTTTTCTCTGTATCATATACCATAATGACATTTTAAAGAAACAAACACCTAGATTACGAGTTTTGTGTTAACAGGGGTGCGGTGCTAACGAGCAGTTTTCGCTCACTTGCAGACAGCGCTGGTATTACGGGTTTTTACAAACCAGGCGTTAGCCTCAAAAAAGTGAGCGTAGAGCAAAATTTATCCCTCAATACCAACACTGCTTACGTTAGCGGTGAACTGGTAAAACGTGCTTGTGCACGATTTCCCCATAGGAATCAATGGGGGAGAGCCGGCTGAAAAAAAACTAACACCTGCAAAAAAGCAGCGTAAAGCTCCTAACGCAGCCCCATTGATTCCTATGGGGAAACACATTTTATGTCTACACCTAACACCCTAACATGAACCCCAAATCTAAACACCCCTAAGCTTACACTTTTTAACCCTTAATCTGCCACCCCCGACATTGTCAACACCTACATTATATTAGTAACCCCTAATCTGCCGCTCCGGACACTGCCGCCACCTACATTATACTTATGAACCCCTAATCTGCCGCCCCCAACATCGCTTTTCACCTACATTTTATTAATTAACCCCTAATCTGCCACCCCCAACATCGCCGACACCTACATTTTATTTATTAACCCCTAATCTGCCCCTATGTTGCCGCAACCTAACTACATTTATTAACCCCTAATCGCCGCCACTATAATAAAGTTATTAACCCCTAAACCTAAGTCTAACCCTAACCCCCCTAACTTAAATATAATTAAAATAAATCTAAATAAAATTACTTCAATTAACTAAATAATTCCTATTTAAAACTAAATACTTACCTATAAAATAAACCATAAGCTAGCTACAATATAACTAATAGTTACATTGTAGCTATCTTAGGGTTTATTTTTATTTTACAGGCAACTTTGTATTTATTTTAACTAGGTACAATAGTTATTAAATAGTTATTAACTATTTAATAACTACCTAGTTAAAATAAAGACAAATTTACCTGTAAAATAAAACCTAACCTAAGTTACAATTACACCTAACACTACACTATAATTAAATTAATTACCTAAATTAAATACAATTAATTACAATTAAATTAAAATTATCTAAAGTACGAAAACAAACAAACACTAAATTACAGAAAATAATAAAGAAATTGCAAGATTTTTAAACTAATTACACCTAATCTAACCCCTTAACAAAATAAAAAAATACCCCCAAAATAAAAAAAAAGCCTTACCCTACACTAAATTACAAATAGCCCTTAAAAGGGCCTTTTGCGGGGCATTGCCCCAAATTAATCAGCTCTTTTACCTGTAAAAAAAAGTACAAATACCCCCCCAACATTAAAACCCACCACCCACACAACCAATCCTACTCTAAAACTCACCCAATCCCCCCTTAAAAAAACCTAACACTAAACCCTTGAAGATAACCCTCCAGACGGGCAGAAGTCTTCATCCAACCGGGCAGAAGTGGTCCTCCAGACGGGCAGAAGTCTTCATCCAGACGGCATCTTCTATCTTCATCCATCCGGCGCTTAGTGGGTCCATCTTCAAGACATAGAATTCAATCAGCCAATCGGGATTAAGGTAGAAAAAATCCTATTGGCTGATGCAATAGGATTGAACTTCAATCCTATTGGCTGATTCAATCAGCCAAAAGGATTGAGCTGGCATTCTATTGGCTGTTCCAAAAAGCTAATAGAATGCCAGTTCAATCCTATTAGCTGATTGCATCAGCCAATCGGAATTGAAGGGACGCCATCTTGGATAACGTCATTTAAAGGAACCTTCATTCAGTCGTCGGCCGTGGACAGAAGAGGATGCTCCGCGTCGGATGTCTTAAAGATGGACCCGATCCACGCCGGATGGATGAAGATAGAAGATGCCGTCTGGATGAAGACTTCTGTCCGTCTGGAGGACCACTTCTGCTCGGTTGGATGAAGACTTCTGCCCATCTGGAGGACCACTTCTGCCCAGTTGGGTGAAGACTTCTCATGTTAGGGTGATCTTCAAGGGGTTAGTGTTAGTTTTTTTTAAGGGGGATTGGGTGGGTTTTAGAGTAGGGTTGGTTGTGTGGGTGGTGGGTTTTAATGTTGGGGGGTATTTGCACTTTTTTTTTTTTACAGGTGAAAGAGCTGATTACTTTGGGGCCATGCCCTGCAAAAGGCCCTTTTAAGGGCTATTTGTAATTTAGTGTAGGATAGGGCTTTTTTATTTTGTTAGGGGGATTAGAGTAGGTGTAATTAGTTTAATCATCTTATAATTTCTTTATTATTTTCTGTAATTTAGTGGGGGGTTTTCATACTTTAGATAATTTTATTTAATTTTAATTAATTGTATTTAATTTAGGTAATTAATTTAATTATAGTGTAGTGTTAGGTGTAATTGTAACTTAGGTTAGGTTTTATTTTACAGGTAAATTTGTCTTTATTTAAACTAGGAATTATGTAGTTAATTGTAGTAATTTTATTTAGATTTATTTTAATTATATTTAAGTTAGGGGGTCTTATGGTTAGGGTTAGACTTAGGTTTAGGGGTTAATAACTTTATTATAGTGGCGGTGACATTAGGGGCGGCAGATTAGAGGTTAATAAATGTAGGTAGGTTGCGGCGATGTTAGGGACGGCAGATTAGGGGTTAATAATATTTAACTAGTGTTTGTGATGCGGGGGTGTGGCGATTTAGGGGTTAATATGTTTATTAAAGTGGCGGTGATGTCCGGTTCGGCAGATTAGGGGTTAACATTTTTATTTTAGTGTTTGCGATGTGGGGGGGCTCGGTTTAGGGGTTAATAGGTAGTTTATGGGTGTTAGTGTACTTTTTAGCACTTTAGTTAAGAGTTTTATGCTACGGCATTGTAGTGTAAAACTCTTAACTACTGACTTTAAAATGCGGTACCAGTCTTGACAGGAGAGGGTGTACCGCTCACTTTTGGTCAGACTCGTAATACCGGCGCTATGCAAGTCCCATTGAAAATATAGGATACGCAATTGACGTAAGTGGATTTGCGGTATTTCCGAGTCTGGACAAAAAAGTGAGCGGTACACCTGTACCTGCAAGACTCGTAATACCAGCGGGCGTTAAAAAGCAGCATTAGGATCTTTTAACGCTGCTTTTAAGGCTAATGCACAACTCGTAATCTAGGCGAAAATATTTTAGTTAAGAAGCTAACTAAAGTACAAAATCTGATTGAAATAAATTATACATTGTTATGAGCCTCACAGATTGGTATTGCTAACAAGTAACAAAGCTCTCTTTGTGTCACTTTAATCTCTTTTCAAAACAAGATGTGTAACTTAAACAACATCTGGATATAATACGCACAGAAGTCATGGCATTTGATTTTTTTACCAACTAAAATAAATTGTACTTGTATTTTCTCCTTTTTAAACACCACTGAAAGGGTTAGAAATAAATAAGATTTGCATCTGAATTTAGATCTGCGTTTTTTCATTAATGACAGTGATGAAAATGATTAAAATATATGTTCATCCTATGTACAGTTAGTTGGAAGAGAGACAGAGAAAATGCAGAAAAAAGGAATAAATTAATTTTGTGTATTGTTTAAAATTGAAGGCAAAGAAACACATTTCTGTACACCCATGGGAAATAATCTATTGAGCAAATAAGGGCAGTGCCTCCATTAAATATGTCTAAATGTCCTTATCTTCTGTAAGTGGTAAAGAATAAGGGTTGGCGCTAACTGTAATCCTAAAAGCCTAGTTATGAAAACTACTCCTCCTTAGTAGTTTGATTAAAGTTAAATACAGAATACTGGAAATGAATAACTGGCGCTAAATGAATAGCTAGGATTACACTACCTACGGTGGAAATAGATTCAATACCTATTTATTGGACGTCAGTGGTGAATAAAAACTCGTATGGCAAAAATCACATATATGTGAATTACCTATAAATAACAAGTGCACTTGCTACTTGGTGTCAAACCTTAAAAAGCAAATAATAAAACTCTGTGGTCTAATCCGTACTATAGTGTGTACTAGAATCTAACAATAGCCTTAACTAGTATTAAAATGCAGGAAAAGGATACAGTGTGTAAAGGATACAGTGTGTAAAAATATATATCAAAATACAATGTGTAAAAAAATATATCAAAATACATCAAAATACAAATGCGGTGTATAGCGGTCTGCTAAGTGAAACAAAAATCTGTTGCAGTATATAGGATCCGGTATATGCAAATAAATCTCTCTTACTATAGTTTAAAAATCATAAATATATTTAATATTAGACATTAAACATTCGTATAAAAAAATGGCTGACTGATATATAAAACTCACACTAGGGACGTCTCCCTTGAGTGTATTAGGCAAGAAACAAGTATTGGCTCCAAATAGAATTAATATATCAACAGATGTCTGATACAACAAAGTTCCTGTATGATGGGAAAGTCACAGTTTTATAACTAGTAAGGTACCTTACTGAACTCGGAGTTACGGGAGCTGACAGCTCGACCATATATTGATTCCTAGTGCTTACTTCGGCGTCTGTGTCTTACGGGGTATTTCGCGGCTAAACAACAAACCGCCCGCTTCCGTGATGATTGGCGGTTTGGGCCACACACCCTTTCTTTGATAGGCCGGATGGATCCTCTTACTGAGTATGTGTGACGGTATCTCTGATGATAGGTGTAACCGTCCGGTCAATGTTACAACGTCCCAAGGTGCCTGTGACCCTTAGATTTGGTGGAAGTGTTCCTTAAAAACTGCACTTCATGTAGTATGAGCAGTAAAATAGGACCACTAATATTGGCGCTGATCAGATCCCTGGTCCTCAAGTGGCAGTTAGCTTTGTTCGTCCACAAGAGGGGGCTGGATCGCAGCTATTAGTGTTGTATAAGTCTCTTAGTGTCCAATAGTAAAAACAAAACACTGGAGTAAATTTCTACGCGTTTCACCCCAGGAGGGCTTTATCAAGATACTCCAGGTATATTACACACACCTTTTAAAGGTGTTCCTTAGATCTCATTGGCCAGTAAATAACCAATCTTATTGGAGCCAATAAACACCACCTCTTTTTTCTTAAAGGTGGAAATTCCTAAATCTGTACACTCACATATGTTAATGTATATAAAAAGAAAAAGAAAAAGAACACTAATATATTTGACTAATTGTCAGCGTTTTTTAAAAAACTTGATAAGAATGAAAAGTTAACCTAATCTATTATTAATAAAGAACATATAAGAGAAAATATAGGAGTAAGGTGTCACCAATACCTTATTAGTTATTCATAAATTAACTTAGTGTTATAATGCCAACTTTAATATCAAATATACTGCTGACTCTGATACTTTCTTGATTGAATATGGATCTTAGTAGTTATAAGTAGAACCTAAATCTAAATCTAGACATTTACATATGCTGTTTTGTATAAATAGAGAAATAACACTAATAGATATCACTAATTGTCAACGTTTTTAAAACATGGTAAAAATAAAGTGTAAATCTAAGTATAGGAAATATGAGATTGTGGTGCCACCTATACCTTATGTGCTTATCGTATATTAACTTGGTGCGATGATACCAGATTCTTTCTTATTAAATAAAAACCCTAGCAGTTATAAGTAGAACCAAACTAAAGTAGTGAATAAGATGTGATATAATGATGTGAAACATAAATGTTTGAAACCTAATGAACAACCATGTCTAAATGCGGATAGGACAACTCTATAATAATACATGTTTACTGATGTTTATTATGTATATTTGAATGATGTAGTGCCTGCTGAATCTCTCAGGCTAGTTCTATATTGACAGTAGTAATATCTACTTCATTTTGACTCTAATTCTTTATAATAGACAAATATATCTATATGGACTAAGTAATGTAGTATGTGAAGTCTAATAATGTGGCGGTTTGTTTAGTTCCATACAATGCACCCCAAAGTGGAAATGATAGATGGTTACAGAAAAATGGATATTTCTAATTCTGAATTAAGTCTCTGGGGTTGTAAGGTTTGTAAAGTGTATATAGTTTCAGATTCGACTCTAAGTAGTTCTGTTTCCAAATTACCCCCTCTCCAATTCCTAGTTACTTTCTTGATACCCCAAAATCTAAAATCTGCCAAATTATTATTGTGTTTATCTTTGAAGTGTTGATATAAAAATGTATCTTTTTTCCCTTTTTCTATTATCCAAAGGTGCTCACGGATCCTTTCTCTAAGGCTTCTCGTTGTCTCACCAATATATTGTTTGTTGCATGTACATTGAATCATGTATATTACTCCCTTGTCTTGGCACCTAATTGTACTATCTATTTTGTAGACTTTTCCTGTTTGTGTCGATTTGTATTCCTTAATTTTGTGACTGTGTTGGCATGACTTACAGTTGATACAGGGGAAGAAGCCATTTAAATTTTCTCCTGACAGACTAATTTGTTTATCCTTATTTTGTTCATTTTTAAACTCACTTGGAGCTAGGATAGTTTTAAGGTTCCTGGCCTTTTTGTAGATGATATTAGGGTATGGAGGGACCCTGTTACCAATAATCGGATCATTCTGCACCAAGTGCCAATGTTTATTCATAATTTTTTTCAGAGTCTTATAATCCTCATTATAATTTGTGATTAATGGTGTATTGATGTAATTGCTCTCTGAAACAACTGTCTTAGATTTATCCTTATATTTAAGAAATTCTTTCCTATCAATGGATTCGATATCTTTTTTGGCTTTAGTAATTAAATCTTTTTTATATCCCTTCTCAAGGAATTTTCTTTCCAGAAAATCTGCTTGTTCCAGGTAATCTACATTATTTGAACAATTTCTACGTAAGCGGATGCATTGACTTTTTGGGACATTTTCCTTCCATCTTTTCAGATGGCAACTATCTGAATGTATCAGGTTGTTAGCATCTACTTTTTTGAAATGTGTCTTCGTATTTAATGAATTCTCCACTATCTCAATCTCTAAATCAAGGAATACAATTTTTTCTTTACTTGTAATGTTAGTAAATTTTAAACCTAAATTGTTACAGTTCATATCCGCCAAAAAATTTTCTAGACATACGACATCTCCACTCCAAATCATTAAGATATCGTCTATATATCTTTTATAGAGCACGAGGTTTGCGCCAAATTCATGGTCTCGGATAAAATTTTGTTCCCAATTACCCATGAATAAGTTTGCATAACTTGGCGCAAACCTCGTGCCCATCGCTGTACCTGTGATCTGTAAATAGAATTTTCCATTAAAAGAAAAATAGTTTTGATTAAGGATAAAATTGATGCCATCTAATATAAATTTTGCCTGCTCTTTTTGTAGTATTTTGTCAGTATTTAGATAGCTCTCCACCGCCCTTATACCTTCATCATGTTTGATGCTTGTATAAAGTGATGATACATCACTTGTTATAAGATAGTAATTATTTTTCCATTCTAATTTTTCTAATATTTGAAGTATTTCGGTTGTATCTTTCAAATAGGAAGGGAGAGTTCTAACATATTTTTGCAGGAATTTATCTATATACTCAGAAAGATTACAAGTAAGTGATCCAATGCCGGAGATAATTGGCCTCCCTGGTGGGTTATTGAGATCTTTGTGTATTTTTGGCAAATAATAAAAAATGGGTATTTTCGGAAATTTTGGTGATAAATATTTGAATTCTCTGGCATTTATAATGCCTTTATCCTTTGCTCCATCTAGTAGTGAATTTAATCTATTAGAATATAAAATTGTGGGATCTGATTTAAGTATAGTGTAAGTGGTTTTATCATTAAGTAATCTGCTTGTTTCAGTCAGATAATCATCTTTGTTTAAAATGACAACTCCTCCCCCTTTGTCTGCCTGTTTGATAACTATGTTTTTGTTCTTTTGTAAACTTTGTATAGCTTGTTTTTCTCTAACAGACAGATTGTATTTAATATGTGTGGTTGGTGTTAAGCTTTGTATATCTTTTTGTACTAGTTGCTAAAATCTTATCTTCTGTAAGCTAAAGAAAAATGCAAAGTAATTTACCATTATTTTATTTTCAGGTATTTCAGTTAAGTATTTTGCTTCATTTTTGTAGTTTTATCTATTTTTATTTTATGGTTGTGTTTTTTTATAAATGAATTTTTTTTTTTAAACATATTTCAGAACTGTGCTAACTCAAGGACATTGAAAATCATGAAAATCATTTCTAAAAGCTAATTTTGCACCTTGTTGTGTTCTTTGCTACCCACACAACTTAATTGGTAAGGCCAACCCCTTATAATGCATTTCAGAAAATAATAGTCTTACTGTCCTTTTAATATATTTCATATAGATAGGTAGACACTTTGGGGCCGGTTTATCAAAGTCTGGCGGACATGATACGCTGTAGTGTATCATGTCCACCAGACATCGCTGAATGTCGATAGCATACTCTGTCGGCATTTAACATTACACAAGCAGTTCTAGTGAACTGCTTGTGCAATGCTGCTCCCTACAGATTCACGGTCAATCGGCTGCTAGAGAAAGGGGTTTCAATCAACCTGTCTGAAGACCACTGCTTCATAACTGCTGTTTCCGGCGAGCCTGAAGGCTTGTGCAGAAACAGGGGCATCAGGGGCCATTCGACCCTTAATAAATCGGCCCCATGGGCTTATGCAAGAATTTGTCTTGGGGATCAAAGCATAGACGATTCAAGCCATAATAAAATGAAAGGGAAAGTAAAGTTAAAATTAAACTTCCATGACTCAGATAAAGCATACAATTTTAAACAACTTTACATATGAATGATGTCTGTATAGAAAGTCGATGACTGGTAACAGTGAACAACTTGCAAGAAAAGAAGAGCTTTTATTTTTGTACTGAACTCTCTCATATATATTATAAGACCAAAAGCCCATATGATGACATAATAGTATGTTGATCAAAGTAATAGTAGTTTGACACTTGGCAGTTTTTAGTATTATTTTACTAAAATCTAAGAAAAAAGTATACTTTTGTTTTTACAGTTTTTGCAGCAGCTATCTCATGTGTCATGAATTATAAAAGTCATAATGGTATTTTATGAATCTACTGGGCCTGCTGATACAAAAAAAACACAATATATAATTTGTTTGAGCCACTCACTGAAATTTGACTTACAACAGGGTTTAAATGTAGGTAGCAAAAAAGATGAAAATTGGCTCAGCGCTGGGGTGAAAAATGGCTTAGCAGTGAAAGGGTTAAAATCTGAACCAGAGATTTAGCTGATCACTAACCGTGTTTATTGAAGAAACATAAAATACAATACAATTTCATAATCAAAAAAATCAAAATGAGCAATAGATTTTTCAAACACATTTTAAAATTTCCTTTGACGGGCTCATGAATCATGTGACAGCCATTAGCGAATCACAGACTCATATATGTATACACTGTGAACTCTTGCACATGCTCAGTAGGAGCTGGTTCATTATAAATTGTGTACATATAAAAACTGCACAATGTGATAATTGAAGTAAATTGGAAAGTCTCTTAAAATTGCATGCTTTATCTGTATCAAGAAAGTAGTGTTCCTTTAACCTGCTCTAACCATCAGCTAATTATTTAATTTGTGATGTAGTTCATATATAATGAAAATCTGGCCTGTATAAGCGCTACTTGAGGACTGAAGTTGAAAAACATTGCTCTAAACACATTGGCCTATATTCAATAAAACTCTATTGAGAATATAAAACTCAAGGCATTATCAGAACTTTTCCCTCCTCAAATGTGCAAGTCAGTCACTTTCCATTATGATCATAATCAGTGGAGAAGCATGTATCTAATTACCATTCACCTCGTCCACGAAGGATACACCATCAAAGCTTTAAAGAATAGATAAATTAAAACAATAGTTAAAAAAGGCTCTCACTATAAAACAGTCCACTCAAACATACGCACAAAAGAAAACGGTTAAAGAGAAATAAAAAAATGAGACAACCTTATCAGCTCTTAGTAGGGATGGGCGAATGTTTCACAACATTCGAAAAATTAAACGAATTTTAACACATTCGTTTGTTCAAATCGAATTTTGAATGTTTACATAACATTCTAACATTTGATTTTCGAATGTTCGGTTTTGAATTTTACGATTACATTCGAAAATATTAGTTTTGAAAAATTTGAATTTATATATTTGTAATAATATTTCTAATGCTTTCGTTGAATGTAATATTCAAATTATGCAATATTCGATTGAAATAGAAACATTCAAATTGATATATTTGTATCTCTTATGTATCAATTTACTAAATTTCCTACCACATGAAATATTGAACTTCTGAATAGTATTTGCTAAATAGAATGTTAAATTCAAAATTTCAAATATGTACATTCAATCTAATTATAAACATTCAAATTTGAAAGTGACATTCGAAAACTGTAAATAGCATTCGGTTATAGAAGTTTTAAGAATATTCGTTCGTATCAACATTTGGATTTGTAACTAGAATTTCAGTAATAACATTCGTTCTAACATTCGAATTCGGAAATTTACACATTCGCCCGTCCCTAGCTCTTAGACACAATCGCGAGACTAGATATTTCACAGGGAAATAGAGGCCTAGATTAGGAGTTGTGCATTAGGGTTAAAAAGCAGCGTTAAGAGGTCCTAACGCTGCTTTTAACGCCCGCTGGTATTACGAGTCTTGAAGGTACAGGTGTACCGCTCACTTTTTTGGCCAGACTCGGAAATACTGCAAATCCACTTACGTCAATTGCATATCCTATATTTTCAATGGGACTTGCATAGCGCCGGTATTACAAGTCTGACCAAAAGTGAACGGTACACCCTCTCCTGTCTGGTACCGCATTTAAAAGTCAGTAGTTAAGGGTTTTACACTACAAAGCCGTAGCATAAAACTCTTAACTAAAGTGCTAAAAAGTACACTAACACCCATAAACTATCTATTAACCCCTAAACTGAGGCCCCCCACATTGCAAACACTACAATAAATATTTTAACCCCTAATCTGCCGAACCGGACATCGCCGCCACTATAATAAATATATTAACTCCTAAACCGCCGAACTCCCGCATCGCAAACACTAGTTAAATATTATTAACCCCTAATCTGCCATCCCTAACATCGCCGCCACCTACCTACATTTATTAACCCCTAATCTGCCGCCCCTAACTTTTCTGCCACTATATTAAATGTATTAACCCTTAACCTAAGTCTAACCCTAACCCCCCTAACTTAAATATAATTACAATAAATCTAAATAAAATTCCTATCATTAACTAAATAATTCCTATTTAAAACTAAATACTTACCTGTAAAATAAACGCTAAGCTAGCTACAATATTACTAATAGTTCCATTGTATTTAGCTTAGGGTTTATTTTTATTTTACAACCAACTTTTTATTTATTTTAACTAGGTAGAATAGTTATTAAATAGTTATTAACTATTTAATAACTACCTAGTTAAAGTAAAGACAAATTTAACTGTAAAATAAAACCTAACCTAAGTTACACTAATACCTAACACTACACTACAATTAAATAAATTACCTAAATTAAATACAATTAATTACAATTAAATAAAATTATCTAAAGTACAAAAAAACCCAAACACTAAATTACCGAAAATAATAAAGAAATTACAAGATTTTTAAACTAATTACACCTACTCTAATCCCCCTAACAAAATAAAAAAGCCCCCCAAAATAAAAAAGCCCTACCCTAAACTAAATTACAAATAGCTCTTAAAATGGCCTTTTGCGGGGCATTGCCCCAAAGTAATCAGCTCTTTTACCTGTAAAAAAAAAGTACAAATACCACCCCCCAACATTAAAACCCACCACCCACACAACCAACCGTACTCTAAAACCCACCCAATCTCCCCATAAAAAAACACTAACCCCTTGAAGATCACCTTACCGGGAGACGTCTTCACCCAACCGGGCAGAAGTGGTCCTTCAGACAGGCAGAAGTCTTCATCCAACCGGGCAGAAGTGGTCCTCCAGACGGGCAGAAGTCTTCATCCAGACGGCATCTTCTATCTTCATCCATCTGGCGCGGAGCGGGTCCATCATCAAGACATCTGACGTGGAGAATCCTCTTCTGTCCACGGCCGACGACTGAATGAAGGTTCCTTTAAATGACATCATCCAACATTGTGTCCCTTCAATTCCGATTGGCTAATAGAATTCTATCAGCCAATCGGAATTAAGGTAGAAAAAATCCTATTGGCTGATGCAATCAGCCAATAGGATTAAACTTCAATCCTATTGGCTCATCCAATCAGCCAATAGGATTGAGCTGGCATTCTATTGGCTGTTCCAGTCAGCCAATAGAAATACAGTTCAATCCTATTGGCTGATTGCATCAGCCAATAGGATTTTTTCTACCTTAATTCCTTAATTGGATGACGTCATTTAAAGGAACCTTCATTCAGTCATCGGCTGTGGACAGAAGAGGATGCTCCATGTTGGATGTCTTGTAGATGGACCCGCTCCACGCTGGATGGATGAAGATAGAAGATGCCGTCTGAATGAAGACTTCTGCCCGTCTGGAGGACTACTTCTGCCTGGTTGGATGAAAACTTCTGCCCATCTGGAGGACAACTTCTGCCCGATTGGATGAAGACTTCTGCCCGTCTGGAGAACCACTTCGGCCCTGTTGGGTGAAGATGTCTCCCGGTAAGGTGATCTTCAAGGGGTTAGTGTTAGATTTTTTTAAGGGGGTATTGGGTGGGTTTTAGAGTAGGGTTGGTTGTGTGGGTGGTGGGTTTTAATGTTGTGGGGAATTGTAATTTTTTTTTCAGGTAAAAGAGCTGATTACTTTGGGGCAATGCCTGCAAAAGGCCCTTTTAAGGGCTATTTGTAATTTAGTGTAGGGTAGGGCTTTTTTTATTTTGGGGGGGCTTTTTTTATTTTGTTAGGGGGATAAGATTAGGTGTTATTAGTTTAAAAATCTTGTAATTTCTTTATTATTTTCTGTAATTTAGTGTTTTGTTTTTTTTGTACTTTAGGTATTTTTATTTACTTGTAATTAATTGTATTTAATTTTGGTAATTAATTTAATTATAGTGTAGTGTTAGGTGTAATTGTAACTTAGGTTAGGTTTTATTTTACAGGTAAATTTGTCTTTATTTTAACTAGGTAGTTATTAAATAGTTAATAACTATTTAATAACTATTGTACCTAGTTAAAATAAATACAAAGTTGCCTGTAAAATAAAAATAAACCCTAAGCTAGCTACAATGTAACTATTAGTTATATTGTAGCTAGCTTAGGGTTTATTTTATAGGTAAGTATTTAGTTTTAAATAGGAATTATTTAGTTAATTGTAGCAATTTTATTTAGATTTATTTTAATTATATTGAAGTTAGGGGGTGTTAGGGTTAGGGTTAGACTTAGGTTTAGGGGTTAATAACTTTATTATAGTGGCGGTGACGTTCGGGGTGGCAGATTAGGGGTTAATAAATGAAATGTAGGTGTTGGCAATGTTGGGGGCGGCAGATTAGGGGTTCATAAGTATAATGTAGGTTGCGGCGGGGTCCGGTGCGGCAGATTAGGGGTTAATAATATAATGCAGGTGCAGCGATGTTGGGGGCGGCAGATTAGGGGTTAATAAGTGTAATATTAGGGGTGTTTAGACTCGGGGTTCATGTTAGGGTGTTAGGTGTAGACATAAATGTATTTTCCCCATAGGAATCAATGGGGCTGCGCTAGGAGCTTTACACTGCTTTTTTGCAGGTGTTAGGTTTTTTTCAGCCGGCTCTCCCGCATTGATTCCTTTGGGGAAATTGTGCATGAGCAAGTTCAGCCAGCTCACCGCTAACGTAAGCAGCGCTGGTATAGAGGTGTGATGTGGAGCAAAATTTTGCTCTACGCTAACTTTTTTGCGGCTAACGCCAGGTTTGTAAAAACCAGTAATAACAGCGCTGTCTGTAAGTGAGCGGTGAGCATAAATTGCACCGCACAGCCTCTAACGCCAAACTCGTAATCTAGGCGAGAGTTTTTATGAATTCTGCACGCTTGACTTCAGTGTAGGTGAAAAATCCCGACCGCATCTCTAGAACACATCCTAAAACGCATCCATAGCCAGCCCCTCCAGGCGCATTTCGTTCTATTTATCGAGACTTTGCTACTATAACAAAACAGGCATGCAAATATATTGCAATTATCAACAATATGATACAGAAACAATGTCTTACACCAGAACTGTTTGTGCAATGTTAAATGCTGAGCAGATCATGTCGGACAGACACTTGATAAATCAGCCCCTCTGCCTGGAAAGCAAAACCCCAGAGTCTGGAATAGACATCACCGCATACTTGAGCAATTTATGAAAATATATTGCAAATACAAAAGTTTACATTACACATTTTGCAAGTGTGTACAATTGTAATTATTGTTTTTTTCTGGTTGCTAGAGGTTCTTTTTTAATGTCCACGATATAATTTAAAGCATTCATAGGGCAGCTCATGCATATACTATAAATGTTAATGACAAGAACACCCACTAGCGAAACTGTGGACGATATGCTCAATGAATTTCAAGTATTATCTCACCTTGACAATGAGGCCCTCAGCAACCTCACAAGTGTCTATTGATCTAGGCCACTGAACATTTGGTAAAAAGGTACCAGGTTCATGTTACCTGTAATGGACAGCGGAGTCTTTCAATTTCAGATGAGGGTCTTGTAGGTTTATGTGATTATATTGGTGAAGAATATGCCTCCCTCAATTTTATAAATCTAAACTTGTGTAAATCTGTATAAAAGTATAAACAAGTTACAGGTAGATGGATAGATAGATAGATAGATATAGATCGATAGATAGATAGATAGATAGATAGATAGATAGATAGATAGATAGATGCAAATATGGTGTACACATGTATGTTTGTGTATTATATATGATTTTTATTACAACATTATATCTTTTTTCATTTTAGTCTTTGTGGACTATCTCAACCTAACCCATTCATTGATCTTATGCAATTCATATATTTTATTTTGAAAATGATCAAAGAGTAGGTTATAGAGAACATTACAGAAATCAAGTATTTTTTTCTGAGAGAAAAGAAATTGATTAATATATCATAAATCCTTTACCTCAAATACATAAACTTGTTAGCTTTGATGGCATTCCTTTCATTTGTTTTTGTTTATGTTTTATTTTCAGTCCTTGCCTTTAACTGGTTAATAATCCAATAGTTTGTAAAAATTCTAGCATCAGAAACCTTGGCATCCAATTGAAATATGTTTTTTTAAGGTGTTTCTCTAAATGTGGATGAACTTTGTTTAAATTTTAAGCATATAAAAACCACTATGTCTCTTAGCTAGATCTTGGCTACATTATCTTGATTACTGCGTGAATTAACCCTTTTTTTAAGGACCACATCAGTTAATTGTTGAGTGTTTATGTTGACTTACATCCGATTATCAATGTTTAATTTGTGTGGCTTAATTTTATTAAATCTGTCCCATAGATATTGCAATGATTCTTTTAATGCAATTCTCGCAGAAAATGAGCCTTCCCACCTCGCATGGTTGCTGTACAAATGTTTTCTATTTTACTATATAGGCTTCTAAGCTTAAAGGGATACCGATACTGAACCTATTTTTCTTTCTTTCATGATTCAGATACAGCATACTTTTTTGTTAAAGGGACACTCAGGTCAAATACGTGTTTCATGATTCAGATACAGCATGTAATTTTAAACAACGTTCCAATTTACATCCATTAAAAAAAATGTGCACAGTCTTTTATATTTGAACTTTTTGAGTCACCAGCTCCTACTGAGCATGTGCAAGAATTCACAGACTATACGTATATGCATTTGTGATTGGCTGATTGCTATCACATGGTACAGGGGGAGTGGAAATATACATAACTTTGAAATGTGTTAGAAACAAATCTGCTACTCATTTGAAATTCAGAGTAAATGCTATTGTATTGTCTTGTTATCTTGCATTTGTTTATTATGCAAATCTACTGTGTTTACTGGTCCTTTAAGCAACTTTCTTATTTACTCATGACATCAATTTTTCTTCGTTCTCTTGGTATTTTTATTTGAAAAACAAGGAACGTAGTTTACAAGCTGGCCCATCTTTGGTTCAACACCTGGCTTACTGATTGGGGTCTAAATATAAACACCAATCAGCAAGCGCTATCCAGGGTTCTGAACCAAAAATGGGTGAATCGTAAGCTTACATTTCTGCTTTTTTAAATAAAGATACCAAGACAATGAAAAAAATTGATAATTCAGATTTATTACAATTTATTTCAGCAGAAACTGATTATGCATATTTCTGAGGTATTTTTCGTATTTGTTTTATATTATTATTTATTATTATCGGTAATCACCAACAGATTCCACTGCCGCAGCACTTTATAGTTCTATGGTTTGTTTTATGCAACTAATATGTTATCTGGTAATTTGTTTTAACTGAAAAAAAAGTATATAAGTAAGGAGAGATTGGCGCAACAAAAATTTGTATCAAGATTTATGAAGCACCAGTTACTGATCGTGTCTGCTTCCACAAAAGAAACACCAACTCCTAATGGAAATCACATGGAATGAAATATTTGACTCCTCTTGGCTTCATAATGTTGGGTTAATGGAGATGTTCAGCATAAAATAGATGTTGATTTGTTTTTAACCAATGTTATGCGATTGACAGAGGACTTTTGTATGCCTGTTTTCCGTGTATTAAAAGGATAATCTGGAGTCCATGTAGTGCTGTTCTCTGTTCATTTTGATCTATCAAATAACTAAAGGACACAGTATTATTTAATTAGTGAAATGAGGTTTATTGGATTAACAGAAAATGTGCAATATTAACAGCAAATGTGCAACATCCAAACAAAATTAGACAGGTTTGGGCCCCCCAACAGAAAAATCACATCAATAATTAGGAGATAATAATAATAATAATTAGCCCCCTTTAGCATAAATAACAGCCTCTAGACGCTTCCTATAGCCTGGATTCTGGATGAAGGTATTTTGGACCATTCCTCCTTGCAAAATTTCTCCAGTTCAGTTAGGTTTGATGGTTGCCGATATTCTGGTCTGGGGACATTGTACAGAACATTGTACATTGTACTTGTTCCTCTGCATAAATGCCAGAGTAGATTTTGAGCAGTGTTTTGGGTTGTTGTCTTGTTGAAATATCCAGCCCTGGCGTAACTTCAACTTTGTGACTGATTCCTCAACATTATTCTCAAGTATCTGCTGATATTGAGTGGAATCCATGCGACCCTCAACTTTAAAAAGATTCCCAGTACTGGCACTGGCCACACAGCCTCTCAGCATGATGGAAAATACACCAAATTTTACTGTGGGTAGCAAGTGTTTGTCTTGGAACGCTGTGTTTTTTTTGCCACCATGCATAACGCCCCTTGTTATGACCAAATAACTCAATCTTTGTTTCATCAGTCCACAGCACCTTCTTCCAAAATGAAGTTGACTTGTCCAAAAGAGCATTTGCATACCTCAAGCGACTCTGTTTGTGGTGTGTGTGCAGAAAAGTCTTCTTCTGTATCACTCTCCCATACAGCTTCTCCTTGTGCAAAGTGCGCTGAATTGTTGAATAATGCACAGTGACACCAGCTGCAGCAAGATGATGTTGTAGGTCTTTGGAGATGGTCTGTGGGCTGTTTTTGACCATTCTCACCATCCTTTGCCTTTGCCAATCCGATATTTTACTTGGCCTGCCACTTCTGGCCTTAACAAGAACTGTGCCTGTGGTCTTCCATTTCCTCACTATGTTCCTCACAGTGGACACTGACAGCTTAAAGTTCTGCAATAGCTTTTTGCAGCCTTCCCCTAAACCATAATGTTGAACAATCTTTGTTTTAAAGTCATTTGAGAGTTGTTTTGAGGCCCCCATGTTGCCACTCTTCAGAGGAAAGTCAAAGAGAACAACAACTTGCAATTGGCCACCTTAAATACCTTTTCTTATGATTGGATGCACCTGTCTGTGAAGTTCAAGGCTTTCGTTTGGATGCATATTGCACATTTTCTGTTAATCCAATAAACCTCATTTCACTACTGAAATATTACTGTGTCCTTCAGTTATTTGATAGATCAAAATGAAATTGCTGATTCAAACATCCAATTATTTATAAATTAAAATCATGGAAATTGCCAGGGGTGCCTAAACTTTTACATACAACTGTGTGTGTGTGTGTGTGTGTGTGTGTGTGTGTGTATATATATATATATATATATATATATATATATATATATATATATATGCAGGAAGAAATATTTTTTAATGTACACAGTATTTAATATACAATTTGATTTCAAAATAAGAAGTAAAAAAAATCAGAAAAATACAGCATTCAAAATGTAATGTTTTTCTAATGTAAAACGAGTCTCACAGCTTTGGATCGTGGAGTGAACATGGGTATTCTTTTGGCATTTTTAAATTTCTCACACAGATCTCTTTGTATTCTCTATGCTTTTTACCAGTAAAGGTCTCGCTGTTTTTCCTTGTCAAATGTACAATGTCAAGTTTCGCTCAAAACATGCAACACACTTATTGCACTGATAAAAAAAGTCATGCATTTGAAATTAGAAGCAAATACATATTCAAGTACACTGAAAATATATTGCAATTTGTATTTGTAATTTGATTTGTATTTGCTTTGAAAATAAATTTTTCAGTGATGGGTGTTATTTTTAAATTTGCTCTCCCCCAAGAGATTCTCTGTTCTAGAGAGCTTCATTACTTTCTATTAGAGTTGCCACTCGCCACTTATAATATTAGATTGTCTTCCCATACAAGGCTAGGCGCGATAGTTTTACTGCATACCAGCAAATCTATCTGCCCTCTTCTTTAGACTTTTTTAGATTATGCATTTAAGGACAGGTCAGCTTATTTTCTCAATAAGAGCAAAGAACAACCCCTAATGTATTTTCTAATTTATTATTCGAGTTTTTAAATGGACAGTAAACACCTTTTATTTTTTTGTTAATTTCTGTTGTCTTGCTATAGAATAACATATCAGACAAATCAATTTAACATTTGTTTTTAAATAGCTAAACCCCACCCACCATTTTACTTTTTTGGAGGAGGCAATCTGGCCTGACAGTGTACAGACAACAAGACTAGCTATGGTCAAATTGTTAGCATAAAGTATATTGTTTTACAGTTGTTATCTGCTCAAGTCAATTAGGGAATGATATGTAGTAAGGATAGTCTTAAGAGATTTAAAACTTATCTTTCCGAGTTTGAGAATTAAATAAAAGCTACAATTTTCAGAGATAAATTATATGAAAGGGGGGGGGGGCAAAATAAATAGAGTATATTTTTTTTATTATGCACAACTAAACATTTTATATTAAAATCACAAGATGTTTACTCTGGCCTTTGATTAATTAATAATTAATAAGCATTAATAAGCCTATCATATAATGCTAGATAAATTTAGAAAAAAAGTATGTAAACTGGACATTTTTTTATCATAAATCCGCAAAAAAGACCACAAAACTTTATCAACATAGTAAAAAAACAATGTAACAGGTTTTACAGGAGTTGATAGTATACTGGTTAGGATTTGCTTGAAATTATATTTTTACATTTCTTGTACTGTGTAACAGATATGGATGGCTACATATTCTTCTCAGCTTTAGTCAAAATAAGCTGTGGGAGATCTTGGTTTATTTTTTTACTTGTATATATATATATATATATTACTATATTTTTTTCCTGCAATGCATGCTTTTATGTTTTTTAGGGATTTTAAGGATATGTTTTATGCAAAACAACTGTGGTATTGCAAACAGTATATATGGCAAACAGTATGTACATTCTTTACATATCTTTTATGAACAATAGAAACATTTTATGAAAAAGTGTTACTAATGAAAATAATAAAATGGAAAGAAACAGGTCTAGCTTACGAGTAGTGCGCTAACATTGGGTTTATCGTGATTCTGCAAGCATCAGAAGTAGTGCGTGTATTACAAGTTGAAAGTGAATTTGATCAGTTGAGCAAAAATTAAATTTAACGTGTGTTTGGATAATGTGACTTTAGAGCTCTGGTTATCTGTTAGTCTTGAATATAAAGTTGCACAAAACACATCAAAAATTACAGTTAACAAATTGGGGTAGATTTGTCAAATGTCGGACAGACATGATCCACTGTAGCGGATCAGTTTTGCCCGACATTGCTAAATACCGATTGCATTCGCTGTCTGCATTTAACATTGCACAAGCATTTCTGGTGAAATGCTTGTGCAATGCCGTCCCCTGCACATTCGCGGTCAATCTGATCGGGATGATTGCTGTCCGCCGCCTTTAGAGTTTGCGGATGAGTTAAGGAGCAGCGGTCTTATAACCGCTGCTTCTTAACTTAAGGTTCCGGTGAGCCGGAAACTTTGTGGGTAGATTGCAGCATCCGCTGCTTGATAAATCTACCCCATTGACTTGAATATCACTTTAACCTCTACCTAACTGCACTCTATCTGTAACCTTAATACTAATCCTTATTCTAGCCATTAATCTAAATCTAATCCTAAACCAAATCTAGCCTTACTCTTACTCTTATTGTGACCCTTAACCCAAATTTAACACTTTCTTTAACCCTTTTCTGGCCATCAATTTAAACCTAACCTTATGTACAGCTTTATCAACGTTTTACAATGAAAATATCAGAGATGACTAATGCTCCTGTATTGGGTGGATTATTATTATTAATAATATTATTATGTTATCAAAAAAAAAGCATAACTTTAATTCCAACACTTACTCAGAGGTGATGGAGAGGTTAAGCAGTAACCTTAAGGTTATAAAAACCCAAAATATTTATTTCATGATTCAGATAGAGCATGTCATTTAGACAACTTTCCAATGTACTTGTTTTATCTTATTTACTTTGTTGTCTTGGTATCCATTGTTGAAAAGCATACCTAGGCACTGCTGGGAGCTAGCTGCTGGTTGGTGACTGTACATATATGCACCTTCTCATTGGCTCACCCAATGTGGCCAGCTAGCTCCCAGTTGTGCATTTATGTTCCTTCAACAAAGGATACTAAAAAAGCAAGCAAATTAAATAATATAAATAAATTGGAAATGTATTTAAAATGTAATGCTCTATCTGAATCATGGAAGAAAATGTTTGGGTTTCCTGTTCCTTTACAGGGCAATGAAAGTGGAAATACCACATGGTCTAATTTGTTAAATCAAGCAGGACTGCAAGATCAGGAGCGTGCACATGTTTGGATCACTATATGGCAGCAGTTGTGCAAGAATGTTATCCATTTGCAAGAGCACTAGATATGAGCACTATTTTCTGCCACATAGTGCTCCAGACACCTACCTAGGTATCTCTTTAAAGGGATACTAAACCCAAATTTTTTTCTGTCATGATTCAGATAGAGCATGCAATTTTAAGCAACTTTCTAATTTACTCCTATTATCAATTTTTCTTTTTTCTCTTTGTATCTTTATTTGAAAAAGCAGCAATTAAAGCTTTGGAGACGGCCCATTTGAGGTTCAGCACCTAGGTTGCGTTTGCTGATTGGATGACTAACTGTAGCCACCAATCAGCAAGTGCTATCCAGGGTCTGAACCAAAAATGGGCCGGCTCCAAAGCTTTCATTCCAGCTTTTTCAAATAAAGATGCAAAGAGAACAAAGAGAAATTAATTATAGGAGTAAATTAGAAAGTTGCTTAAAAGTGCATGCTCTATGCGAATCATGAAAGAAAACAATTGGGTTTAGTGCCCCTTTAATAAAGAATATCAAGGGAACAAAGCAAATTTGATAACAATACGCCCGTATGGCAGATGCTCTAAAGCTGCATTTGCAGTTTCATAAATGGTGCAAAATACTATTTATTAAAGTACGAAGAAAGGCTGCATTATTAATGAAAAAACTATGCACTCCATATATCTTCAGCTCTATCAGTGTGAAATAAAGTTAACAACCCTCCCTTATTTCTAGCGATCTTCCTTATTTGCCCAAGCATTTCTTTTGGTCTGCCAGGGTCCCTTATTTATCTGCCATTAGAACATTGTTCTCCCTTATTTTTTACAACATATAACATTTTCTTTTTAAACATTTCATACTGTACTCTTGTACTCTTATTTAGTTCATATTTTGTTATGTATCTGACTGTTTAATGTCTTTATTCTCATTGTGTCTTAAAGGGACAGTAAAGTCAAAATTAAATTTTCATAATTCAGATAGGGCACGCAATTTTAAGCAACTTTCCAATTTACTTTAAGCATCAAATTTGCTTTGTTCTCTTGAAATTCTTGGTTGAAAGCTAAACCTAAGTAGGCTCATGGGCTGATTGAAGGCCACCTCTTATCTCAGTGTATTTTATTTGCCTTTAACAATTAGACAAAACTTGTTTGTAAAAGTTTCTAAAAAGCACTGAGATAAGGGGGCAGTCTGCAGAGGCTTAAATACAAGGTAATCACACAGGTAGATAGTGTATTTATAGAGCCATGTTGGTTATGCAAAACTGGGGAATGGGTAATAAAGGGATTATCTATCTATCTTTTTAAACAATTATTATTTTCAAGTAGACTTCACAGATTTGCAGAAGGATTTTGTATGAAGAATTTAGTTTTACCAAACAGTATAAAATTATAAAATATTTTTTTAATAAGGTAACTACTGTATAATTTGTCAATTTCCTATGTGAAACGTCAATTCCTTAGACTCCCTTATTTTCTTAAAAAAAAATTAAAAAAAATCTAGTGTAAAACATGAAACAATAAGGAAAACAAATTTTGCGTTTGCAATCTTGTACAATGATGCAACTCATCACTATTTTTGTTTCCTGTTATTACAATTAATTTACTTCCTGTTTGCTTCTAAATCAGTAAATACAGTAGATACATATAGTATGTGAATTCTTGCACATGCTCAGTAGGAGCTGGTGACTCAAAAAGTGTAAATCTAAAATGACTGTGCACATTTTGTTAATGGAAGTAAAGTTGTTTAAAATTGCATGCTCTATCGGAATCATGAAAGTTAAATTTTGACTTGAGTGTCCCTTTAATACAGCAAATCTAAAAATGAATTTTTAATTTTTTTTGCAATGATATCACAGAAAAAAAAGATTAGGAACATATTTTTTGTTAGAGTGTACGAACACAAACGGCTGGTTTCTGGCAGACATCTAATTGTAATACTGTAACATTGCTTTAGGCAGTTTTCTTTGATTTAATTAGATGAACGGTTGTATTCTTTCTATTTTTGCAAAAAGGTCTTATTATGTAGAAAATGAAATATGTATAAATGTAATTTTTAATCTTGTCACCATGGAGAAAAAAAGAATAAATTGACACATTTCATTTACTCTCTGTATTACAGAAATAAAATTTAAATTAAATTTATTACAAGTGTTTACCATTAATTGATTTGGTGTTGAACTTGAATTAGTAGACAAGGAGTTAATATTGCTGTCTTAAAGCAAAGAGTTTTAACCTATGATGATGTAAACACAGACGGAAATCTCTCAAATGCTTTTTCCTCACAGGCAAAGCTGGCATAATTGGATTGAAATTATCTGTAGACTTTAAAAGTCTAATTTTCATGCATTCTGGTGCCTAATGTAGTTTTAAGACCTTTGTAATAGAAGTAATACAAGTGTACAATAACAGAAAGCACTAATATTTTAATAATATTCATTTAAAGGGACTTTAGACTCCAAAATGATCATTTATTCATGTAATTAATGATAATCAGTTAAACAGAAAAAAATCCATACCTCTCGGCCTTTTCCAAAAGCTTTGTAATACAGGGAGGTGAGTGGTGGTCTACCGTATTTTGTGTGTGGGCCTGAAACAGAGCAGGGACAAACTGTGTCGGTGGGTAGCAATGAGCATTAGTAGGAAGAACTCATCAACAAATTAACAGGAAGTAAGTATAAGCCAATAAGCTTTAGTAGGAAGTGTCTATAAGCCAATGAGCATAGGTAGGAAGTACATGTAAGCCAATGAGCATTAGAAGGAAGTACCTTTAAGCCAATAAGTATAAATAGGAATTACCTATAACCCAACGAGCATCAGTAGGAATAACGTATAACCCAATAAGCATTGGTAGGAAGTACCTATAACCCAATGAGCATTAGTAGGAAATACCTATAACCCAATGAGCATTAGTAGGAAGTACCTATAACCCAATGAGCATTAGTAGGAAGTACCTATAACCCAATGAGCATTAGTAGGAAGTACCTATAACCCAATGAGCATTAGTAGGAAATACCTATAACCCAATGAGCATTAGTAGGAAATGCCTATAACCCATTAAGCACTAGTAGGAAATACCTATAACCCAATGAGCATTAGTAGGAAGTACCTATAACCCAATAAGCATTAGTAGGAAATACCTATAACCCAATGAGCATTAGTTGGAAGTGCCTGTAACCCAATGAGCATTAGTAGGAATAACCTATAACCCAAAGAGCCTCAGTAGGAAGTACCTATAACCTAATGAGCATTAGTAGGAAGTACCTATAACCCAATGAGCATTAGTAGGAAATACCTATAACCCAATGAGCATTAGTAGGAAGTACCTATAACCCATTAAGCACTAGTAGGAAATACCTATAACCCAATGAGCATTACAGGGAGTGCAGAATTATTAGGCAAGTTGTATTTTTGAGGATTAATTTTATTATTGAACAACAACCATGTTCTCAATGAACCCAAAAAACTCATTAATATCAAAGCTGAATAGTTTTGGAAGTAGTTTTTAGTTTGTTTTTAGTTATAGCTATTTTGGGGGGATATCTGTGTGTGCAGGTGACTATTACTGTGCATAATTATTAGGCAACTTAACAAAAAACAAATATATACCCATTTCAAGTATTTATTTTTACCAGTGAAACCAATATAACATCTCAACATTCACAAATATACATTTCTGACATTCAAAAACAAAACAAAAACAAATCAGTGACCAATATAGCCACCTTTCTTTGCAAGGACACTCAAAAGCCTGCCATCCATGGATTCTGTCAGTGTTTAGATCTGTTCACCATCAACATTGCGTGCAGCAGCAACCACAGCCTCCCAGACACTGTTCAGAGAGGTGTACTGTTTTCCCTCCTTGTAAATCTCACATTTGATGATGGACCACAGGTTCTCAATGGGGTTCAAATCAGGTGAACAAGGAGGCCATGTAATTAGATTTTCATCTTTTATACCCTTTCTTGCCAGCCACGCTGTGGAGTACTTGGACGTGTGTGATGGAGCATTGTCCTGCATGAAAATCATGTTTTTCTTGAAGGATGCAGACTTCTTCCTGTACCACTGCTTGAAGAAGGTGTCTTCCAGAAACTGGCAGTAGGACTGGGAGTTGAGCTTGACTCCATCCTCAACCCGAAAAGGCCCCATAAGCTCATCTTTGATGATACCAGCCCAAACCAGTACTCCACCTCCACCTTGCTGGCGTCTGAGTCGGACTGGAGCTCTCTGCCCTTTACCAATCCAGGCACGGGCCCATCCATCTGGCCCATCAAGACTCACTCTCATTTCATCAGTCCATAAAACCTTAGAAAAATCAGTCTTGAGATATTTCTTGGCCCAGTCTTGACGTTTCAGCTTGTGTGTCTTGTTCAGTGGTGGTCGTCTTTCAGCCTTTCTTACCTTGGCCATGTCTCCTAGTATTGCACACCTTGTGCTTTTGGGCACTCCAGTGATGTTGCAGCTCTGAAATATGGCCAAACTAGTGGCAAGTGGCATCTTGGCAGCTGCACGCTTGACTTTTCTCAGTTCATGGGCAGTTATTTTGCGCCTTGGTTTTTCCACACGCTTCTTGCGACCCTGTTGACTATTTTGAATGAAACGCTTGATTGTTCGATGATCACGCTTCAGAAGCTTTGCAATTTTAAGAGTGCTGCATCCCTCTGCAAGATATCTCACTATTTTTTACTTTTCTGAGCCTGTCAAGTCCTTCTTTTGACCCATTTTGCCAAAGGAAAGGAAGTTGTCTAATAATTATGCACACCTGATATAGGGTGTTGATGTCATTAGACCACACTCCTTATCATTACAGAGATGCATATCACCTAATATGCTTAATTGGTAGTAGGCTTTCGAGCCTATACAGCTTGGAGTAAGACAACATGCATAAAGAGGATGATGTGGTCAAAATACTCATTTGCCTAATAATTCTGCACTCCCTATAGTAGGAAGTACCTATAACCCAATAAGCATTAGTAGGAAAAACCTATAACCCAATGAGCATTAGTAGGAAGTGCCTGTAACCCAATGAGCATTAGTAGGAATAACCTATAGCCCAAAGAGCCTCAGTAGGAAGTACCTATAACATAATGAGCATTAGTAGGAATTATATATAACCCAATGAACATAAATAGGAATTACTTTTAACCCAACGAGCATCGGTAGGAAGTACCTATAACCTTATGAGCAATAGTAGGAAGTGCCTATAACTCAATGAGCACAAGTAGGAAGTACATATAAGCCAATGAGCTTAAGTAGGAATTACCTTTAACCTAATGAGCATCAGTAGGAAGCGCCTGTAACCTCATTAGCATAAGTAGGAATTATCTATAACTCAATGAGCATCAGTAGGAATAACCTATAACCCAATGTGGATCAGTAGGAATAACCTATAACCCAATGAGCATTTGTAGGAAGTACTTATAACCCAACAAGTATAAATAGGAATTGTTGCCTATAACCGAATGAGCATCAGTAGGAATAACCTTCCGAAAGTGTCCTAATTATACTATTTTTTGGAGACACCACTGATGTTGAGTATATTTTTCCGCACAGGTTTGTACATTCGATGAAAGGCCAAATCACTCTCACTGTTTACTTGGGATGAAGATGTTCCTCTGTACTTTGTTGTATGTTATAGGAGTATTAGCCAAGACGCACATGCTCAGTGAGCCTAGTTTCATGTAAGCTCTTAATCTGCTGAAGACTCTTGTCATGTTTAAAATTCATTGAGGTTCTCTAAACCTATGTTTTCCAGCCTGTCACCAGTGGGCATACCTTAAATTAACACAAATAGTTGGGTTAATTGCCCCAATACATGATATCTAGCACAGCATATAAAAATATTAGGAATTATTTTTTATTTTTTTTGGATAATTTTTTTTCTTATTTTTAGTAATGGTAGTTTTTTATTTTTTGTAATTTTAGTGTTTAATATTTTTTTGTGATTGTAGTTTTAATTTTTTAGTAATCTTAAGTTTTTTATTTTTAGTAATGTTAGGTTTTTAATTTTTAGTAATGTTAGGTATTATTTTCATTTAACAGGTAAGTTTGTATTTATTTTAACTAGGTATTTAGTAAATAGTTATATTGTAGCTAGTTTAGGTTTTATTTTTATTTTACATGTAAGTTTGAATTTATTTTTAAATAGGTAGTTGGTTAATAATTGTAACTTTAATTTAGGTCTATTTCAATTATGTTAAAGGGACACTGAACCCAATTTTTTTCTTTCATGATTCAGATAGAGCATGCAATTTTAAGCAACTTTCTAATTTACACCTATTATCAATTTTTCTTCGTTCTCTTGCATTCTTTATTTGAAAAGAAGGCATTTAAGCTATTTTTTTGGCTCAGAACTATGGAAAGCATTTGCTTATTGGTGGGTGAATATATCCACCAATCGGCAAGAACAACCCAGTTTGTTCACCAAAAATGGGCCAGCATCTAAACTTACATTCTTGCATTTCAAATAAAGATGCCAAGAGAATGAAGACAATTTGATAATAGGAGTCAATTAGAAAGTTGCTTAAAATTTCATGCTCTATCTAAATCACAAAAGAAAAAATTTGGGTTCAGTGTCCCTTTAAAGTTGGGGGGTGTTAGGTTTAGGGGTTAATAGTTTAATTTAGGTTGTTGCGATGTGGGGTCTGGCGGTTTAGTGTTTAATAGATTTAGTTAGTGTTGGCAATGTTTAGGAACAGCGGTTTAGGGGTTAATAAGTTTAGGTAGTGTTGCTGATGTTTGGGAACGGTGGTTTATGGGTTAATAAGTTTATTTAGTGTTTCAGTTAGTGTCGGCGATGTTGGGGAACTGAGGTTTAGGGGTTAATAGGTTTAGTTAGTATTAGAGATGTTTGGGAATGGCGGATTAGGGGTTAATAGGTTTATTTAGTGTTTTAGTTAGTGTTGGCGATGTTTGGGAACGGCGGTTTAGGGGTTAATAGGTTAAGTTAGTGTTGGCGATGTGGGAGGACAGTGGTTTAGGGGTTAATAGCTTTATTTTGTGTCGTCGATGTGGGTTGTGGCGGTGGTGGTTTTAGATCATTTTGTTTTGGCAGTCACCGGCATATTAGTTATGTTAAGCTAAATAGTTTTTTTTGGATCCTTTCGTTTTTTCGGATCCATTCTTTATTCATATGCATTATTCTATTCTAAACTTAAGAATAGAATAATGCATATGAATAAAGAATGAATTTGAAAAAATTAACAGAACCGAAAAAACTATTTAACTTAAAGTGAAGGTAAAGTTACCTTGACACTGATACAGAATCCAATTATTTTTTAAAAATGAATGGGACTTTCATTCATGATTTTTTACATTATTACTTCAAAAGCCTTTATTTTCTATTTAAAATCCTTTTTTGCCGATTTTCACAATCATCCCGCTCTGTATTTTTTTTTTTTATTTCTGGTCACGTTTTTAGAGCAACCAGTTGAATTTCTGGCCGTTAGGTGTCTGTGACCCGACGTCATCCGCCCACTCGCTATACTGCGCATGCGCTAGAGTCTATTTCTCAATCAAAGACTACACCGGGCGTTCTAGTTTCGCGCATGCGTACTGTTTCTGCTTAAGGCCAGTTAATGTTGGTTGAAGGGAGATGGGTGCGCTTAGAATCGCGCATGCGCAGTTAGATTGCTCATCGTGAACGCGCTCCTGCTGTTACGTATAGAGCCGGGTAGGATCACTCTATACGTAACAGCACATTACAAACCGGATGTAGAGGTTGGGAGGAGTTATGGACAGAACGGTAGGGAAAAATATAGTTTAAAAAAAGACAAATATAATTTTTTTTATAAAATAAAGTTAGCGATTAGCATATTCTATGTTCAAGGAATACATAGATATATTCAAATTACATAAACTTTAGCTTCACTTTAACATAACTAATTTGTCGAAACAAATTTTTGTTTTTAAACTTAACTAAACTAATTTGCCAAAACAAAATTATTTATTTAACTAATGAAAACTAAATGATTTTTTTTTAGCTTTGCACATGTCAAGTGTTTTTTTTCCACTACCCCCAAAAGGGTTAGGGAACGTACCCAAACTTTGGAACCCTAACTATCCAAAAACAATCTATAAAATGATTGCTTGATCAGTGCGTGAGCTTATTTAAACTTGCTCCTAATTGGCTGCAGCAAATGTGACAAGAATTTTGAGAATTTTCTATGTTCTTGGACTACAAAGCAATTCAAATGTTATTGTTATTATATATATTTAAAAATATTTTATACAAGTAACTTAAATTTTATTGTTTTCTAATTTCAGTTATTAAAGGGATACTAAACCCATTTTTTTTCTTCTTACGTGATAGAGCATGCAATTTTAAGCAACCTTCTAATTTACTCCTATTATAAATTTTTCTTTGTTCTCTTGCTATCTCTATTTAAAAAAGAAGACATCTAAGCTAAGGAGCCAGACAATTTTTGGTTCAGACCCTGGACAGCACTTGTTTAATGGTGGGTACATTTAGCCACCAAACAGCAAGCACAACCCAGGTTGTTCACCAAAAATGGGCCGGCTTCTAAACTTTCACTCTTGTTTTTCAAAGAAATATAGCAAGAGAATAAAGAAAAAATGATAATAGGAGTAAATTAGAAAGTTGCTTAAAATTTCATGCTCTATCTGAATCATGAAATAAAATGTTTTTGGGTTCAGTGTCCCTTTAAGCTTGTCGTCTAATTTCAAAATTTTTATATATTTTTGTGATTGGCTATATGAATAAACCTCTATATAAACATGCAATAAAATTTGCAATGGATAAAAATAAGATTATTAAATTCTGTGTTTGCTCAATAACTAAAGGTGGGCATTGCAGATTTTCATACACAAAAAATTGCAAAATATGCTTCTTTATAAATGCATAAATACTTAAAGCACTCATCAGCCACCTACAGCAGTGCAGAAATGTGTTTAGTCTCGCTATGACAGACAAGGGGTTAAATCATTGATTGCTGTCACTGGTGCCAACATTATGCCAAGAAAACAACTTTCCCTAAAAATCTGTATCTGTGAAATGTGCAGTTTCCAGTAACTCAGGCTTTGTTTTCTAAAAACATTAGTACAACATAGAATAACACTTTCGAAATGTTTCAGATTCGGGCTGGCTTGGTGACTTCGCTAACAAAGGGGCTAACATATGGGGACAGCAGCACTCATGAGACGAGGTTTTATCTCTGGCAAATGGCAGTTTTAGAGAGATTAGTATTCATTGCACTTGTGGAGAAAAATAAAGCAAAATGAATAATAATAATAATAATAATAATAATTATATATATATATATGTATATATATATATATATACACAGTATATATACACATGCACACACATGCAATATGCACATACATATACATACACAAATACAATTAAAATGTTCTAGTTTCATTCTTTAGAAAGCCTGTGTGCTTTTATAATACAGGTGGCCCTCGTTTTACAACGGTTCAATTTACACCGTTTCAGAATAACAACCTTTTTTCCAGTCATGTGACTGCTATTGAAAAGCATTGAGAAGCAGTGCATTAATTAAAATAGCCAGTAGGGGGAGCTGTCCGCTTGTGTTGCAGCAAAGCCAAGCAAGCTGAAATTAATCAGTTTAACCAGACCTGAGCTATCGAGCAGATTTCAAAGGAACAAGATATTCCTGTCTATAAATCAGTCCAGATTGGAATGCATAGAAAGAACTGTTTGCAGAAAAATGCAAGTGAAGTCTGTGTTGTGTGATTATATTATTAGGTTTATAATGCTGTTTATCAAATGTTTTTGTTCATTTAACTTCGTTTAATTATATATTCTGTTTTATTAGGTTTATAATGCTGTTTAGCATTTAAAGTCTTCATTTCAAAGCTTTACAAATAATGTATTAGGTGTTATTTATGACAATTTTGAGAGGGGCCTGGAACCTATCTTCCTCACTTCCCATAGACTTACATTATAAACTGGGTTTCAATTTACAACGGTTTCAATTTACAACCATTCCTTCTGGAACCTAACCCCGGCGTAAACTGAGGGCTACCTGTATATGTAAATGCATTGTAATGAGCAGTTCAGACCTGAACACAACATTTAAAGTTGTTTTTTTTTATTATTATTTTACATTCCAGGAAAATAATCCTTGCAAAGTCTTTTGGGTATGTTGATCTTATTTGTGACTAGTTAGGAATAGATATAACAAAGCTCCTGCAGTAATCAATCATTTGATGTGTAGCATGGTGCAGGCTAAATTTCGGAGCCCTGAATGATTTGCTGTATCCTCTTTTGGAAAGTGCAAAAAAATCATAATTTTTAGTGTTAAATTACAGGAATAGCCCTATGATCTAGTGTGCAAAACAAACTGGCTCTGTTAAAGATCTGTATGGTGAGCAGTGCACAGATGTTTAGACATTGTACATGCTTATATATGAACCATGTGCTATATACACACATCCAGGTGGTAGTCTAAAGATTAATGATTACTTATACTAAGGCCACATCACTCCTTAAAGGGACAAGTAAATATTGGCAACAAAGCACTGCATTGCAAAATAAATGTTGTATCATTTTAAATGTGTAGAACAATCATACCTTTTGAGGTATTTTACAGCAAGAGCAGGCAAACTAAATAATGAGTGTATTTTGTTTCATTTTTCTTAAAAACATTTTATTTGTTTAGTGTCTCTTCAACCTGTTTAAGTTCCAGGACTTAGCGGAGGAATTGATATGTGGGCAAACTTTTTTAACAATAATAAAACATCTGAATATGGATTTTTCTGTAATTTAATGTACTATTATTATTATTATTAGTATATAATGCTGAAAAAAATATTATTAAAAGATAGGTAAAATAACAAAATAATTGACAATTAAACTTAAAGGGAAACACAAACATTTTCTTTCATGATTTAGGTAGAACATACAATTTTGAACACCTTTCTAGTTTACTTCTATTATCAAATGTCCTTCATTCTCTTGTTATCCTTTGTTGAAGGAACAACAGTGCACTACTGGTTTCTAACTGAACACACGGGTGAGTCAATGCCAATCGGTATATATATATGCAGCCACCAATCAGCAGCTAGAACCTAGGTTGTTTGCTGTTCCTGAGCTTTCTTAGATAAACCTTTTAGCAAAGGTTAACAAGAAAAAGACGAAAATTAAATAATAGAAGTAAATTGGAAAGTTGTTTAAAAGTGTATGTTCTGTCTAAATTATGACTTTACTGTCCCTTTAACTGCTACTAGATAATAGTTTATGTTAATACTTAAACCTCTTCAGTATCAGGAATTGATGGAATATTCAACAACAGACTTGGAAAACAAAAATGTATCATTATAGTCCTTAGATTTCCTATACATTTTAATTAGAAATTTTACCAAATTACAGGATAGATATCTAAAAATGAACACAGCATAAATCATTTTTGACCCCCTCTTGTTGATAGGGGTTAACTACATGATATGGAGGCAAATAATATTCAGTAATGTTGGGTCATTGTCTTACATTGAGGAATAAAAAAAAAAATGTGGTAGAGGAAGCCAATAAAGTCCTTTATTTGAATGCCATTAATGGGTTTGGCAGTCGTCCGCGCCATTTACTTCAGAGGAGCGCAGCACAGATTAAGAGAGGCTGGATGCTAATTTGCACATATGGAAATGCTCGTCTTCTCAGTTCCGATGGCTCTGTTGTGGACAGATGGAATTAGCGAGCTTTCTCAAGCCGTGAAGGCAAACACGTATCAGAAGAAAAAGAAATAGAAAAAACAGGCTTCACTCCTTTATAGGAAACTGAAATAAAATAATTACATTTATAATGTCATGGTTGTTTTTGGTGTTCATTGTATTTTTAAGCTAAAAATGTGTTTTCTTTAAGCTTATGTAACGGACCAAGCACCAAGTAATGAGTGGAACTTGTGTATGATTGCTGATTGCATTTAGCAGTAATTAGCTAACAATAGCCTTCAGTAATCACAGTATCATTTTTAGAAAATGAACAAACTGCGCTTTCAATTTAGATTCTTTTGCTGTGTCCTCCTTTATGAATCTGCGACCCTTGCCAGGTTTGCTTTCTTGATTAACTTAGTTAATAACCAGCATTATAGCGCTATTACATGCAAACCTATTAATTGGGATCAAGGTTTCACAAAGACACTAGGAGAATAGTTAAATGTGTATGTACTGAAAGGCATCTCTACCAATAAAAATACTATTTTCAAAATATATAACAATAAAATAACAAAATATTAAGTATATACATGGTTTTGGTATTGACATATGTCAATTTATAGTACAATACAAATTATCATTATTATTATAATTATAACTATTTTTAAAGTCATTTGAAAGAGCAATAATGCAGTTTCTAGTAGTTTTATTAATGAAACGATTGCACAGAACAATGTCCTAGATTTCTAGTGGAGCATAAAAATGCAATCCTTAAAGGGGCAGTCAAGTAAAAAAAAAACTTTCATGATTTAAATAGGGCATGTCATTTTAAACAGCTAAACCTAGGAGGTTCATATGCTAATTTCTTAGTCCTTGAAGGCCGCCTCTAATCTAAAAGCAATTTGACAGTTTTTCACCACTAGAGGGCGTTAGTTCATGTGTTTCACATAGATAACATTGAGCTCAGGCACTGATTGGCTAAAAATGCAAGTCTGTCAAATGACATGAAATAAGGGGGCAGTTTGCAGAGGCTTAGATACACGGTAATCACAGAGGTAAAAAGTATATTAATATAACTGTGTTGGTTATGCAAAACTGGGGAATGGGTAATAAAGATATAATCTCCTTTTACAGTATAAACAACAATAATTCTGGTGTTTACTGTCCCTTTAAAGGAACATAAAACCCCACATTTTTCTTTAATGATTCAGATAGAGCGTACAATTTTAAACAACTTTCCAATTCACTTCTTTTATCAAATTGTCTTCCTTTTCTTGTTATCCTTTAAAGCAGGAAAGTAATGCAGCACTATATCTAAGTTCTAACTATGAGTGTTGAAAAAGTGCTGCAAGCTAGTGCTCTTGCTAATATATAACATTGTTGCACAACTGCTGCCATAAAGTACTGCAGACACGTGCACACTCCTGAACGTAAATGCTTTTCAACAAAGGATAACAAGAAAACTAAGACAAATTGATAACAGAAGTAAATTGGAAAATTGTTTGAAATTTTATGTTCTATCTGATTCATGAACTCATTTTTTTTAGGTTTTATGCCACTTAAAGTCTAAATATAAGTTAAATCCTTTATTCTCATAGCATTTTTGTATGTTTCGTTACGTAAACTAGCAAGTGATGATTGTTACCTTAAAGTGGTATTTTGGTTTGCGCACAAACTCAACTCTTAAATGACCCCTTGTAATAAGAGTGCAGCGAGCCCGCTAATACAGCTCTTCACTGTTCATTAACGGGATATAAAACAGTCTTTTTCTTTGTGACTCCTGCTTTAGCTGCAGTCGGTTTATTCCCCATGCTCAGTAAAGGATTTAGCTGCAAAATCATGTGATAGTAGAACTGAAGTTCTGTAATGTCAGCTCTCATTTCACTTAAAGGGACATAATACTCATATGCCAAATCACTTGAAACTGATGCAGTATAACTGTAAAAAGCTGACAGAAAAATATCATCTGAGCATCTCTATGTAAAAATTGAAGATATTTTACCTCACAATCTCCTCAGCTTGCCTGAGTAAGTTCTGTATAAAAAGTTATACTTCAGCTGCTGCCCAGCTGCAGGTAAAAAAAAAATAAGAAATGAACAGCAGCCAATCAACATCAACAGTGCTAAGGTCATGAACTCTTTTATTGTGATCTCATGAGATTTGACTTAATTCTCAGATTTCATAGTAAACCTCCTTGTACTGAATAGTGAAATAACACGAGTGTGCATGAGGCTCGCTCCCTTGCATGTCCCGGGACAGACATACTGATTTGCTGCTTAAAGTCCTTTACAATGGGGTGTGAATACTTACAACATTTTGAGGTAAAATATCTTTCTTTTTTACATAGAGATGTTCAGGTGACATTTTCTAGTCAGCTTTTTACAGCTATGCTGCATCACTTTCAAGTGTTTTAACATTTGGGTATCATGTCCCTTTAAGGCAGTGGCTACGATGAGAAGTGCCCAGTTTGATAGAATACTTTTTACTATACATGTATTCAGCTTTATGCCAAGTATAACTAAGGTGTAACAAGTGTAACAAAGCAATACATATGGTTACAGGCAAATAAAATAAATTATATTAAAAAGCAGGGAGTGGACGTATTGCTTATTACGCCAAACTTGCCAAATTCACGAATACCTGGTGCAGAGATGCTAAAAAATATATGTAAGAAAATGGTGTGTCCTTTCCCCACCACAAGCAAAGATGAGAGACTAAAGAATTGCAACGGTCACCAACAATCATTTACCATAAAAAATACTGTGTGGTATCTTATCAGTGTACACAATTTAACTTGCTTTAATGATTGAAATAGCTAAGTATAAACCAGAGATATTGTTGAAGGGCTCTGCAGGTATAAAATCTGCACTTAATTTTCATACTTCCTTAAAGGGACAGTCTAGTTAAAATTAAACTTTCATAATTCAGATAGGGCTTGCAATTATACAACTTCCCAATTTACTTCTGTCATCAAATTTGCTTTGTTCTCTAGGTATTCTTTGTTGAAAGCTAATCCTAGGTAGGCTCATAAGCTAATTTCTAAGCCCTTGAAGGCCGCCTCCTATTTTAGTGCATTTTGTTATTTTTTTTAACAGTTAGACAGCGATAGTTCATGAGGGTCATACAGATAACATTGTGCTCACTCTCGTGGACTTATTTATGAGTCAGCACTAATTTCAAACAATAAAAAATATGGAGTAGACTGTCCCTTTAAAGAGCCTGGAAAAGTATTTCATCATTTTCCCCCACAATGCTGAAATTAAATTTACTGCTCTGTTTGGGTGACCATGTGAATATCTCTTGTGTGTCTAACTGCTGGTGAAACCTCCTAGCCCAATAAAAAAACAGGAGTGGGGGAAAAAAATCCTTTTTAAAATGAATTCTAATTTTACAGAACACAATAAACAATTCTGGATATCTGAAAATTTCTGGAATTCCAGATTTGGGAATTTGTAGCTGTAAAATAGAGGGTTTAGTGAGTTTTGAGGTCTTATGGTGGGGGTGTGACTTGTGTATGGGGGCATTTGCAGTGCATGGTCCCTAATAGTGGTAGCAGCCCCTTGATGTGTTAGGGGGGCTTAGCAATAAGCTATCACTTAACTGTGGTGCGGTTATGGATGTTTAGGGTGTTTTGGATGAGAGGATCACATACTGGAGTTTTTTGCATGGAGGCTTATTGCTCATTGGCTGATGATGAAAAATCTAATTTTTCTTGTTGAACAGTGATATTCCACGATTCAGATAGGGTATGACAGTTTAGACAACTTTCTAATTTACTTTTATAATCAGATTTGCTTTGCTCTCTTGGTATTCTTTGTGGAAAGCTAAACTTAAGTAGGCTCATATGCTAATTTCTAAGCCATTGAACTGCCTCTTATCTCAGTGCATTTTGGCAGTTAGACACTGCTAGTTCATGTGTGCCACAGAGATAAAAATTGTGCTCACTCCCATGTAATTTTTTAAGAGTCAGCACTGATTGGCTAAAATGCAAGTCTGTCAAAAGAACTGAGATAAGAAGCAGTCTACAGATGCTTAATACAAAGCAATCACAGAGGTAAAAGGTGTATTAATATAACAGTGTTGGTTTTGCAACACTGGGGAATGTGTAATAAAGGAATTATCTATCTCTTTAGACAAAACAAAATCTGGAGTAGACTGTCCCTTTAAAGGTACACTGAACCCAAATTTTTTCTTTCATGATTCAGATAGAGCATGCAATTTTAAGCAACTTCCTAATTTACTCCTATTATAAAATTTTCTTCATTCTCTTGCAATCTTTATTTGAAAAAGAAGGCATCTAAGGGTTTTTTTTTGGGGTTCAGTACTCTGGACAGCACTTTTTAATTGGTGGATGAATGTATCCACCAATCAGCAAGAACAACCCAGGTTGTTCACCAAAAATGGGCCGGCATCTAAACTTACATTTTTGCATTTCAAATAAAGATACCAAGAAAATGAAGAAAATTTGATAATAGGAGTAAATTAGAGAGTTGCTTAAAATTTCATACTCTATCTGAATTACGAAAGAAAAAAATTGGGTTCAGTGTCCCTTTAAGCATAAGAATTTTTACTGCAAAATTACATACTCAAATTAACTAGAATTTACCCCAGTAAACTATGTGCTTAACTCCCACAAAGGTAAATTCCCATTTGAAAGCCCAAGCATGTCAACTCCCTAGCCAAAAAATCAAGATTCCCTTATGAGTTAGTGTGATTGATGCTTTTGACTGGCTCACAGCAAAACTTGCAGCTCCCAATTGGGAATGCCCCTTTAATTAAAGAGAAAAACATCCCTTTAAAGGGAGAGTAAATAGTACACCTATGTTAATAAACTAATATGATGTGTGACTTTGAAAATGTTTAGAATACTTTAGCACCTTGTTAGCTGCAACTGTTTTTTAATAGCCAAACTCCACCCACATCTTGTATTATTTGGAGGAGGAAATCTGGACTTAAAACTGAAGACTATTTAAGTTCTCTAAGCTGGCGGAGTGAAATTATCATAAACTCGCTCGTTTGTGGTGATTGACAGGCACTTCTTTCACTAGGGAAGGGGGCCTCAAAACATGCTCACTTGAGCGTATAATGGTATATACGGGCAGGGGATGGAAAGGGTCTCCTCCCCATTTTGTTGAAAAGCTGTGCGGACAATTTGTCAAATTGAGAACCTTGTCTGAAAGCATTTTTAAAAATGTAGCCTATTATGGGCTTGATGACGAGTGGCCCGCTAACTGTTGCACGCAAGCAAGATGAGGTATTTCACGCCTATGTGCACACGTTGTGTTAGCGTGACTTTAAAGTCCTGGTTAATTGTATTTTTTTTGTTTGTTTTTTTACTTTTCAAAAAACTTTTATTTTGTAAATAAGTTGTGTAGTTACAAATTATAAGTCGAAGAAGGATTGAATGAGGGACATGAAGGTTTCAGAGCTTGTGATGGTCTTCCTGAGAGCTTGGGAACTATACTAAGCGGTCCTCTCATGTCAAAATTAAGTATTAACAGCTACACTAGGCAACCAAAGGGTGCTATATGCTACTTTCTAGTGTGCCCAAATAAGTTTGAAAAGGTCAGATTTGTCCAGAGAGTAAAATATGTCTTTTTCTATTGAGTATATATAAGCCATGGTGCTCATAACGATGAACCAACTAGGGGGAGAATTTATTTTCCAGGATCTAGCTATTGTCAATGTGTGTGTATGTCTACATATGTATGCCTACATGTAGTAGGGTTAATGCAGGGGATTTATGTAAGGGGATCCCCATCTTGGTACGGGCAAGGAAGCAAACTCATGTGTTCCAAACAGGGCCGCCACTAGAAATTTTGGGGCCCCTGACTTAACCATTGATCAGGGCCCCCCCACTCCTTTGACATGTGCAATTTTTGACCAAGTGACTAAAACGTATATGCACTTTATTCTTAAGTGTCTATTTAAATTGGAATTGTTGTAAAGGTAGTAACATACACACACACAGACACACTCATACACTGAAACACACACACACACTCACACATAAGGATTCACATATAGACTCTCTAGCAGACACGCAAAGAAACACACTCAGACACAGACACTCAGCACTTGTTTACATTGACCTGACAAGTAATGAGGTAAACTACAGTTTTGTGAAAAAATTAGATTTAGAAAACAAAATATGGAGTTCTGATTATCTTTTTGCAAAGGAAGATGCCAACTAAATGATGACAACAGCATGCAGTGGCTGAAAGGAAGGGCCCTGAACTGCCTAAGCAATAATTTAAAGGTTAAAGGGTGGATTGGTGACTTCCAGAAAGGTCTTGTTAGTCTCAAAGTCTGTAGAAAGATGTGAATAATCAGTAGTAAGGCCCCAAAATGTCCTAAAAAGGAACAGACAATGTGTATGTGCATAGTGGTTTAGTGCACACTCAGAAATCCTCTCAAATGCTAATACTTTACTCCTTGTAATAACAATTCCCATGCTCAATTAGCACTCTGCTGTAGTACCCACTGGTGGCTGCCAAAATGTAAAAAAAATAATTTTTTTTTTTTTTTTTTTTTTAGCTCTTGCCTCATGGGGCCCCCCTGGCCCATTGGGCCCCTGACAGGAGTCACCCCTGTCACCCCTTGATGGCGGCCCTGGTTTCAAATGAGTTTGATCTTGGGACATTCCCACCATATGTGTTTAGAGTCTCCCACCTGGCCACACTTACTCCAGCACATGGGGAGAGGTGTCATGGAACATTTTTGCAAGACGCGTGGGAACATAATAAAAATGCGAAATGAGTTTGTAATATGTCTTGGATAAGGTGATGCAGTGGATAACTTTTTTGTTAGTGTGATGGATCTTTGCCAAGTTTGGGTAGTGATAGTGGTATTCAAGATGGTCTCCCAACGCTGCAGGAGAGGTGCTATATGTGGTGCGGATGCTTCCTCCATAAGTTAACTGGTTAACTGTTTAGTAAGACAAAAAAGTGGCACAAAACACATCAAAAATACATTTAACAGTACAGTTGGCTGGTTATTGCTACTGCGAGCATGCAGTAGCAATTATCGCTCAGAAAATTAACCAGAGATTAGAGATCTCGTTAATTTTCTAAAAGTGCCCCAAATGCCCTAAAAATAATCTAGCTTTTTTTGTTTATATAAAAACTGCACTAGGCAGTTTTCAGGCTTTAAAGTTGGTGGAGTGGGGTGTTAGAAAAAAATAAAAACGGCACTCAAACGTGTCTTTACATGTGTGTTCCCATACACAGCAATGTAAATATATATATATGTATATGCTTATATACATATAAATGTATGTGTTAATATGTGTATATACATATATTAACACATAAATACATATATATATTCATATACATTTATATTTTAAAAATGCTGTGCTACTTACCCCCTTTGCCTATAGAAGCAAGCTCTCATAAGTGCAATGCTTGATAGCAATGCGAATGCAATGTCGCGTTCGCATTGCAATTTACTTGTAATACCATGCTGATATTACAAAGTGAAGCGCTACTATCGCTTGCAGCAAGCGATATTTAGCTCTCCACTTGTAATCTAGCCCTTAGTTTTCACACTTAAAGGAACATTTCAGCCAAAGTTTGAATCCACATGGATGCATTTAAGTTTTGAATAAAATAATTTTTGTAGTATACTTGTATTACCAAAAATGCTTCTAATAAAACCTATATCTGTTTTAAAAGTGTATTTAAGTATGCACCGTGTACCCACATTTTAAACACAGCCTAAGGTGCTTGTACCGTCTTTTAATGACTCAATTTGTTAATTGCTGACATGATACAAGCCCCACTGGCACTCTTAGTAGCTGCAGTGTTTAAATTGCTGGGGCACTGAGAATATTTAGCTATGCTTCACATCCACGTGCAGAATTTTTTTTTAGCACTAAAACAGTGATCACTTTTACTAGAAGCATTTTTGCCAATACATGTATATTACAAATATATTTCTATTCAAATATCTAATTGATCTATGTGCAGTTCAATTTTGACCAGAATGTCCCTTTAACTTACAGGGGGGGGGGGAAATAAAAAAAATAATAATAGAAAATATATTACAAAGTTGTTTTACTGTATAATTAAACCTTTTATGTTGAAATCTCAAAATATTTACTGTCCCTCTAAGATGAAATGTATCTAAAACTCTTGCTGTTGCTAAATTGACAATATTTCCTTTTTTTGTTTGTGCTAACAGGGGGCTCAGGTTTTTGACGACCAGCCTTGGGTTCCTAAGGGGCTTCTAAAGCCCCCTCTACCCTATGACTTGAAATAAATGGATGAGAAACACACACAGGTGTAGCTACATTTCCTTGGAGAATCTGTATATATTTTTTTTGGATGTTTCACCACGTCAGCTATCCAAGCACTTTCACCTTCACTGCGCAGCCTGGCATAGTGTGTTCATGAAAGCATTAGAGCTACTCAGCTTTTTATGTCGTCTCTAATTGAAATAAAAACAGGGTGCTCTGGAGAGAAAAAAAAACAAACCTAAGAGGGCAACCGAGGAAGCAATCTGTATCTCTGTCCTTTCTTGTTCCGCAGAATTATAACCACCAAGGGGGTGACAATTCATATAGTGCAGCCAATTTCCTGCATTGTTAGGCAGTTCTGGAAAACTGCCTAATTTGTTTGTGGTATTCAGATCAAAATCCCACGAGTCGCTGAAAAGTTCCATCCTGCACGTTAGAACATACAGTGTCCCGCAACTGGCGCATGCCCTAATGTTCTGTCTTTATCATAGAGTGCAGATGGCACCTCTTTATGGACTAGTTTTTATTGTATACAGTTAGTTAATGAAATAATCGTAACCCAGAGCAGGACTACAGAGAGCTTTGCATGGCACCAACACTAATCATTGTCATTTATGACCTTATTTTTCTGATATTCACTAAGATTCATGAAAAGACACAACTGGCTGCGCTCTGCAGTTCTACAATAAACACAGAAAGTTCAGATAAAAAATGTGTATCTATATTATATTGCTATTTTTATAGAACTTTACTGTATAACAAATACCCAGATGGTACACTATTATCTCTATATTGTAGCATCACGGATGAGTTTAAAGGGACATTAATAGTATTGTATTATGTCAGCAATTAGAAACTACTTTAAAGAAAATCTGCATATAAAATAAATGTCTTTTTTTTATTTTGCCAGGTTTACAGGGACATTAAAGGGACATGAAACACAATTTTTTTCTTTCATGGTTTAGATAGAGCATACATTTTTAAACAACTTTCCAATGTACTTCTTTTATTTAATTTGCTTCATTCTCTTGGTATCCATTGTTGACAAGCATATCTAGATAGGCTTCTTTATTCTCTTGGTATCTTTATTGATGGTGCAGCAATGCACTACTTGGAGCTGGTTGAACACATCAGGAATATTTGAATAGCTACCAATCAGCAGATTGCTCCTAATACATTTCTAATTACATTTCTGCTCCTGAACCTACCTAGGTATTATTTTCAACCAAGAGAACACAGCAAATATGATAATAAAAGCAAAAATGAAATTATGAAAGAAAAATGTTTATATTACTGTCACTTTAAGAACACTTTATAAAGTTTTTCTAATCAGAGCGAGAGAGAGAGAGAGAGAGAGAGAGAGAGAGAGAGAGGTTCCCTGGTGGGGGAGTTTTTTTGTTTGTATTGTGCATTGATAGAGGTTGCTGAGAAAAAGTCTGTGAGATACAATTAGGGTCGGACTGGGAATAAAAAGCAGCCCTGAAAAATTTGGAGACCAGCCCTATTGTACTTTGAGTCAGAATAATGTGCACACCCCATTTTTCTCAAAGGGGATTACTGGGATACTCCTTCTCCAATATTTCTTTTTCATAATTTTATTATATTAGCTTGTTTAAAAAAAGTGCCAGATTATTGTGATATGCACCCTACAACCAAATTGCATCCATTAATCACCCCTAAATTAGATATCCAGTCCCAGCTGCTGCAGCCCACTGGGAAATCTCCTGGTATCCTGGTAGGCCAATCCAGCCTTGTATACAATTGTCACTTTGATGACTCAGTGGAGGTGCACTCTTCAGACAGATTTGCTGCTCTTATTCTCACTTGTTGGAGCTGACAATTAAGAATGAAAGCATGGTTATTGCTACCATAACCTGGTACCATCAAAATAAGCCCTCACAAAATGTTATGTTGTTTATTTCATGGGGCAAAGAACTAGCCTTATGTACATATAAAGTATGAACTAGCAGGGGATAATGATTGCTTAAAAGAGATTGCAGATCATTTTAATATGGTTAGAAACCACCAGCAATGAGTTGTGTTTCCAGTCTGTCCCTTGGGTGAATGTTGACCTATCCTGTAATAAAAGTTGTCACCTGCCCTACAGATGTGGACAGATACTCTTAGCACAATAACCTAGACTATGACTCCTTGTTGATGATGATTGCCTGAAAGATTGCCAACATTTTATTGTGCCCAGCAACCACCAGAGGTGTGCTTTCATTCTGTCCCTAGGGTGAATAGTTACCTATCCCAGAGTAAAGGTTGCCAGAGATGTGGGTACCTACAGTTAGTACAATACCCTAGACCATGATTCCTGATTGATGTAGTGGGTCTTGGCTATGAACAATTATCAGGATCTAGGATCTGTAGACCTTTAGTTCTCTTAGGGTACCTGATGATCTAAAGCTCTCCGCTCTGGTGAGATTATCTAAGAAGTCTTGTTGGTTCCACAGGGTCCCTCAAACAATTTTATAAAGTCAAATTGTAGCTTGAGAGCTGTTTATCTCTATGCAGGTTCTGGATGTGAAAGCGATACACCTCCATTACAATATCATAATTTATCTCTATGACCATGAGAGTTAGATCATTAGATACAGGAAGAGGTACTGGGTTTGCTATAGTCATAACACCTACACTAAGTCTAATAATAGAATTAATGTGTCAGTAAACCTCACACCTTACTTATTGTCCTTCTTATTTCTGGTCCTTTCCATTCATTGATCTTTGTCCATTATAAGTTACTAGCAATTTATTTTATTACATTGATTTAATTTGCATTGAAACTTCCTTCTCATCCCATTGCAAAGTGATCCCTTAGGACAAAATTAAACAATGCATAGTAAAAAGACAATTATTTAACACCTAGGCCCCTACTTATCAAGCCGTCGACTTTCTTGCATTCGACGGCACCAATACGCTCGCCTAAGATCGCCTAACATCGCTGCCGCGGACCTGAATACGTTTGCCCAAATTATCAAGAAAGCTGTCAAAAAGCTGCGCACCAAGTACAGTGCGATGAGCAGCGGACTGTTGTTAACTAACAGTCATTGATCTCGCTGCTCATCGGCTTATTCGCAGCTTTCTTGGTACCCTGTCACTAAGCACCCACACTATATTATACTATTTTACCCCCTATACTGCTGCTCCCAGAGCACACCGCACCTAAATAAAGTTATTAACCCCTAAATCACCGCTCCCGGAGCCCACCACAACTCTAATAAATGTATTAACCCCTAAACCGACACTCCCGGAGCCCACCGCCACCTACATTATATGTATTAACCCTTAAACTGCCACTCCCGGACCCCGCCACAACTAAATAAAATGTTTAACCCCTAAACCGCCGCTCACGGACCCCGCCGCGACCTACATTAAATTTATTAACACCTAATCTGACCCCCCTACACCGCTGCCACCTACATTAAATTTATTAACCCCTAATCTGACCCCCCTACACCGCCGCCACCTACATTAAATTTATTAACCCCTAATCTGACCCCCCTAAACCCCCGCCACCTACATTAAATTTATTAACCCCTAATCTGACCCCCCCTACACCGCCGCCACCTACATTAAATTTATTAACCCCTAAACCTAAGTCTAACCCTAACACCCCCTAACTTAAAGATAATTTAAATTAATCTAAATAAATATTCCTATCATGAAATAAATTATTCCTATTTAAAACTAAATACTTACCGATAAAATAAACCCTAAGCTAGCTACAATATAACTAATAGTTACATTGTATCTAGCTTAGGGTTTATTTTTATTTTACAGGCAAGTTTGTATTTAGTTTAACTAGGTACAATAGTTACTAAATAGTTATTAACTATTTAATAACTACCTAGCTAAAATAAATACAAATTTACCTGTAAAATAAATCCTAACCTAAGTTACACTAACACCTAACACTATCATTAAATTAATTACCTAAACTAACTACAATTAAATACAATTAAATAAAATTAACTAAAGTACCTTAAAAGGGCTTTTTGCGGGGCATTGCCCCAAAGTAATCAGCTCTATTACCTGTAAAAAAAAGACAATACCCCCCCAACATTACAACCCACCACCCACACACCCAACCCTACTCTAAAACCCACCCAATCCCTCCTTAATAAAACTAACATTACCCCCTTGAAGATGACCCTACCTTGAGAAGTCTTCACCCAGCCGGGCACAAGTGGTCCTCCAGAGGGGCAGAAGTCTTCATCCGATCCGGCCAGAAGAGATCCTCCAGACGGGCAGAAGTCTTCATCCAGGCGGTATCTTCTATCTTCATCCATCCAGCAAGGAGCAGCTCCATCTTGAAGACATCCGACGTGGAGCATCCATCCAGACCGACGACTACCCGACGAATGAATATTCCTTTAAATGACATCATTCAAGATGGCGTCCCTTGAATTCCTATTGGCTGATAGAATTCTATCAGCCAATCGGAATTAAGGTAGGAAAAATCCTATTGGCTGATGCAATCAGCCAATAGGATTGAGCTTGCATTCTATTGGTTGATTGGAACAGCCAATAGAATGCAAGCTCAATGCTATTGGCTGATTGCATCAGCCAATAGGATTTTTCCTACCTTAATTCCGATTGGCTGATAGAATTCTATCAGCCAATCAGAATTCAAGGGACGCCATCTTGGATGACGTCATTTAAAGGAATATTCATTCGTCGGGTAGTCATCGGTCTGGATGGATGCTCCGCGTCGGATGTCTTCAAGATGGAGGTAACAAAGTGATGATCTGCACCGAGGTACTTCTTAAAACTTTTATAATGAGTCACAGAAACTTCCCTAGGGAAGCAAATCACAACAAAAGAAGGGAGCTTGGTGGTGTGTGAGGATAACACCCAAAGAACTATTGCTGACGCGTTTCAGCCTGTCAGGCCGTAGTCGTAGCATGAAGCTCATAATCTCAATTACCTATATATTCCTAGTGCATAATTGTGATTGGATAAAAACATTTTATCCTGGGCGTATTCTCAGACACACCTATTTATTACAGCTTCACAAAACATTAGTTCTAAATACAGGGAGTGCAGAATTATTAGGCAAGTTGTATTTTTGAGGATTAATTTTATTATTGAACAACAACCAGGTTCTCAATGAACCCAAAAAACTCATTAATATCAAAGCTGAATATTTTTGGAAGTAGTTTTTAGTTTGTTTTTAGTTTTAGCTATTTTAGGGGGATATCTGTGTGTGCAGGTGACTATTACTGTGCATATTTATTAGGCAACTTAACAAAAAACAAATATATACCCATTTCAATTATTTATTTTTACCAGTGAAGCCAATATAACATCTCAACATTCACAAATATACATTTCTGATATTCAAAAACAAAACAAAAACAAATCAGTGACCAATATAGCCACCTTTCTTTGCAAGGACACTCAAAAGCCTGCCATCCATGGATTCTGTCAGTGTTTTGATCTGTTCACCATCAACATTGCGTGCAGCAGCAACCACAGCCTCCCAGACACTGTTCAGAGAGGTGTACTGTTTTCCCTCCTTGTAAATCTCACATTTGATGATGGACCACAGGTTCTCAATGGGGTTCAGATCAGGTGAACAAGGAGGCCATGTCATTAGATTTTCTTCTTTTATACCCTTTCTTGCCAGCCTCGCTGTGGAGTACTTGGACGCGTGTGATGGAGCATTGTCCTGCATGAAAATCATGTTTTTCTTGAAGGATGCAGACTTCTTCCTGTACCACTGCTTGAAGAAGGTGTTTTCCAGAAACTGGCAGTAGGACTAGAAGTTGAGCTTGACTCCATCCTCAACCCGAAAAGGCCCCACAAACTCATCTTTGATGATACCAGCCCAAACCAGTACCCCACCTCCACCTTGCTGGTGTCTGAGTCGGACTGGAGCTCTCCGCCCTTTACCAATCCAGCCACGGGCCCATCCATCTGGCCCATCAAGACTCACTCTCATTTCATCAGTCCATAAAACCTTAGAAAAATCAGTCTTGAGATATTTCTTGGCCCAGTCTTGATGTTTCAGCTTGTGTGTCTTGTTCAGTGGTGGTCGTCTTTCAGCCTTTCTTACCTTGGCCATGTCTCTGAGTATTGCACAACTTGTGCTTTTGGGCACTCCAGTGATGTTGCAGCTCTGAAATATGGCCAAACTGGTGGCAAGTGGCATCTTGGCAGCTGCACACTTGACTTTTCTCAGTTCATGGGCAGTTATTTTGCGCCTTGGTTTTTCCACACGCTTCTTGCGACCCTGTTGACTATTTTGAATGAAACGCTTGATTGTTCGATGATCACGCTTCAGAAGCTTTGCAATTTTAAGAGTGCTGCATCCCTCTGCAAGATATCTCACTATTTTTGACTTTTCTGAGCCTGTCAAGTCCTTCTTTTGACCCATTTTGCCAAAGGAAAGGAAGTTGCCTAATAATTATGCACACCTGATATAGGGTGTTGATGTCATTAGACCACACCCCTTCTCATTACAGAGATGCACATCACCTAATATGCTTAATTGGTAGTAGGCTTTCGAGCCTATACAGCTTGGAGTAAGACAACATGCATAAAGAGGATGATGTGGTCAAAATACTCATTTGCCTAATAATTCTGCACTCCCTGTAGAAACAATTGTTGTATACTATTTAAATAGCAACAAAATATATATATACACAATTGCAAACATGAACAAATAGTGAGTTTATATACATGAAACTTAATATATATATATATATATATATATATATATATATATATATATATATATATATATATATATATATATATATATATATATATATATATATATATATATATATATATATATAGAATATTTGTTAGCTCTAACAGTTCAGTGAGCATACCTTAATACAATAAATAAGGTTTAACCTGCTAAATTGAGAGTAAATATTCTTCTAATATTTAGACATGTGCTCACTATTATCTGAATATTATTTAATTTGTTACTGTTTGAAGGTGAAAAATATAAAGTATAAAAAGTATAAACATAAATAACAATTTTGAAAACAACTGAAAGAAGAGAAGAGAGAGAGAGCCAGATTAGGAGAACCTTTTAAATTAAAGAAATGACAGGCCAACCTTTAGAGATCCCTTCTGTGTACACAGACCGAAAACTACTCCCAAAAATTGATAATATCAAATTCCGAATTTAATCCTAAGGGAATTCTTGTTTTCAGTCTGTGTATCCAGAAGGCCTCTCTTTTTGTCCCTGTCTCCACCTCTTGCTTTGCATGTCACCTTTTCAATAATGGTCCACCTCAAAGTGTCAGCTTTTTTATTATGCTTCTGATCAAAATGCTGTATTAGTGGAGTTGTCAATTTTCCTGCCTTAATGTTGTTTATGTCTTCACGGATTCTATCACGTGTTTCCCTAGAGGTAAGACCTGTGTATTGAACTCCACATTGCACACAGGTAAGCAAATATATCACATAAGTGGCTCTATAATTCAGGCATGAATAATGCCTGAATTGTTCTCCTGTTACTGTGCTCAAAAAGCCTTCTCCACTTTGGAGATAGCTGCATGCTATACACAACACATAGCTACATTTATAGACTCCCTTGAACCTTAGCCATGATGAATGGTCTGGCTTTGTAGAGCATAACTGAGTGGGAGCTAGGATATTACCCAAGGTCTTCCCTCTCTTAAAGGCATATCTACATCCCTTGGTAACTATATCTTTCAGATCATCATCAGCTGATAACATACGGAAATGTTTCCGTATGATGTTGCAGACCTGATGGTACTGATTGCTATATCTGGTGATAAAAGAAACACCCTTTGAAACATTTTGTTTTATTGGTTTATCTGTTCTTAGAAACTCTGACCTACTTCTCTTAGCTATATCCATCCTAGTAAGGGACACCTCTTTCCTTTTGTAACCTCTCTGACATAAACGATTTTCTAGATCCAAAGCTTGTTCATCATATTCTTCTTGTGTGCTACAATTTCGTCTTAGACGTATAAACTGCCCTTTTGTTACAGACCTAAAAACCCTCTTTGGGTGATTGCTTCTTGCGTGGAGCAGTGTGTTCCCAGAAATAGGTTTTCTGTATACCTTTGTGAACACTTTACTTCCTTTACTCATGAGAGTCACATCTAGATAGCTCAGTTGGGTTACATTAAACTCAAAAGTAAATTTGATTCCTACAGTATTGTCATTAAGATACATTAAAAAATCTCTGGCTTCTTTTTCATTGCCTTCAAGATGGAGCCGCTCCTCGTCGGATGGATGAAGATAGAAGATGCCGCTTGGATGAAGACTTCTGCCCGTCTGGAGGACCTCTTCTGGCCGGATCAGATGAAGACTTCTGCCCCTCTGGAGGACCACTTGCTGGGTGAAGACGTCTCAAGGTAGGGTGATCTTCAAGGGGTTAGTGTTAGGTTTTATTAAGGGGGGATTGGGTGGGTTTTAGAGTAGGGTTGGGTGTGTGTGTTAGGAATCAGTGTACCTTTCACAAAGTATGTCTGAAACTTAGGTTTCAAGTGGATCTCAGGTACAGACTGAAAAATATTATGTCACTTTAAATAATGGAATGTAACACAGTCAGAGTCATAACTTCTAGGAGGTTTTTTTAGAAGTAGTGATTTGGAACTGTGTAATTACTTATAGTAAATAGTTTGCAAATGACTTGCTTTATGTAAGCAGCTGCAGTTGAATTAGAGTAGGTGTGCTGGATCTTGATTGCACAAATGAACTAAAGGAGTTAGCTTAGAGTGGAGTGTTACTTTAATTAAACTGCAATGGAGGATGTTAGGATCACTTAGCAATACAGATGGGGAGAAAGAGAAATGTAACAGTATTGATTGTTTGGTAATCTGGCAACAATGTAACCTGTGGTAGATGAATGCGGGAGCAGGCTGAGATGATTGAGTGGTGACGTCACTCAGGGGCATGTTCCGGTTACGGAGCTCCATTTTAATGTGCAGTGAAATGTAACAACAAGTCAGAGAAAACAAATGATATGATGGTAAGTGAAATACCTTTGAGGCCAGTCCTGTGGCGGGGGTCAGTGGTTTGGAGAGGAGAATGTAGTTAAACTTCACCGGTATGTCCGAAACCGGAAGTAGGTGCCTGTCAGGTTTCTGTGTGCTAGGATCGCACTGAAGGAGCAGACAATTGTTAGAAGTGTTAGGTAAGGCTCTTGGCAACTGAAAATGTTCCCTTGGAAGGAAGGAGGAAAGAGCTTTGAGTTGGTTAGGTCTCCTATGAGAGTGAGTAGTCATGATCAGAGGAATAGAATTATTGAAGGAGCTTAGGATCTAGCAGCTATAGGTCTCCTAGACGAAAATACTAAGCACCTAATGAAAGGTGCACAGGTGTTATGAAGGGAAGTTGGGAGGAGTGTGTGTCAAGAGCAGGAATCCTGACAGTGTGGGTGGTGGGTTTTAATGTTGGGGGGGTATTGTATTTTTTTTTACAGGTAATAGAGATGATTAGTTTGGGGCAATGCCCCGCAAAAGGCCCTTTTAAGGGCTATTTGTAATTTAGTATAGGGTAGGGATTTTTATTATTTTGGGGGGCTTTTTTTATTTTATTAGGGGGATTAGATTAGGTGTAATCAGTTTAAAAAAAAATTGTAATTATTTTATTATTTTCTGTATCTTAATGTTTTTTTTTTTGTACTTTAGTTAATTTTATTTAATTGTAGTTAGTTTAGGTAATTTATTTAATTGTAGTGTAGTGTTAGGTGTAATTGTAACTTAGGTTAGGGTTTATTTTACAGGTAAATTTGTTTTTATTTTAGCTAGGTAGTTATTAAATAGTTAATAACTATTTAATAACTATTCTACCTAGTTAAAATAAATACAAACTTGCCTGTAAAATAAAAATAAACCCTAAGATAGCTACAATGTAACTATTAGTTATATTGTAGCTAGCTTAGGGTTTATTTTATAGGTAAGTATTTAGTTTTAAACAGGTATAATTTATTTCATGATAGGAATATTTATTTAGATTAATTTAAATTATCTTTAAGTTAGGGGGTGTTAGGGTTAGGGTTAGACTTATGTTTAGGGGTTAATAAATTTAATATAGTGGTGGCGACATTGGGGGCGGGAGACTAGGGGTTAATAAATCTAATGTAGGTGGCGGCGGTGTAGGGGGGTCAGATTAGGGGTTAATAAATTTAATGTAGGTGGCGGCTGGGTCCGGGAGTGGCGGTTTAGGGGTTAAACATTTCGTTTAGTTGCGGCAGGGTCCGGGAGCGGCAGTTTAGGGGTTAATACATATAATGTATGTGGCGTTGTGCTCTGGGAGCGGCGGTTTAGGGGTTAATACATTTATTAGGGGGGCAGATTAGAGGTTAATAAGTATAATGTAGGTGACGATGGGCTCCGGGAGCGGCGGTATAGGGGTTCAAAACTTTATTTAGTTGCGGCGGTGTAGGGGGGGGGGAAGATTAGGGGTGTTTAGACTCGGGGTACATGTTAGGGTGTTAGGTGTAGACATTCCCATAGGAATCAATGGGATATCGGGCAGCAGCGAACATGAGCGTTTGCTGCTGTCAGACTCCCATTGATTCCTATGGCATCTGCTGCCTCCAGGGCGGCGTATTCAAAACCAGTTATGCTGGGCCGGAATAGTGGTGAGCGTACCTGATAGGAATTTGATAACTTCCAAAAGTAGTCAGATTGTGCCGAACTTGCGTTCAGAACATCTGTAGTGACGTAAGCATCGATCTGTGTCAGACTGAGTCCGGTGGATCGTATGTTACGTCACTATATTCTACTTTTGCCGGTCTGTAGGGTTTGATAACTACGGCGAATCAAGCTCGCCACAAATACGCTGCAGAATTCCAGCTTATTTGCGGTTGAGAGCTTGATAAATTGAGGCCCAACTCTGAATTTCAAATAAGCAGTAGATTTTTTTCTCTGACAAGTGTATTTTTTACTCCCATTTTCTGCCCCCCTGTATCATGTGACAGACATCAGCCAATCACAGACTAGCATACATATACCCTAGTGAGGAAGATAGGAATTTCAAGTCTTCCTAATGCAACTTCGGCTTTAGCACAGTTGGTCTGGTTTTTACTGCGCCCCCATCGAAGTCAGTCTGCTGATGGAGTTAGTGTGGTTTCATTAACCAAAGTACTGAAATTAGCGTGCCTGAGTCTTTTGCACGCGCTTTAACTTTTTACTTTCAACCTGTAATACCAGCACTAACATGGGAGCGCTATTGTTTTACCTTGAGCTCAGTTAGCACTCAGGAGCGATAAAAACATTTTTTTATTATTATCAAATTGAGAAGTTATATATAATACAATGTTATACCAGCAACCTGTTGAGAGCTTTAGAGTGCAGTAGCTTCCAACACTTTACGGTCAAATTCAGTGAAAAATAAGATAATGAATTTGTCAAGTGTATAATACTCTTCAAAAGAATATTAAAGATGTTTTTAATTGCACTTGGTTCACGCTCCCTAGAGGTCAAAAAGCAAATCCTGTAACCTGCAAATGCTGTAAATTAAATAGCTGTTGTAGGTTATTTACAGCATTTTTAAAACCTAGTTTATAGATTTTGCTTTTCTGCCTCTCTAGGGATAGTGGAACATTGAACTATTTTTACACCAAACCAAGAGGTGTTTAACGTCCTGAGAATGCTTCTATTGTTGGATAGGAGAAATCTAAACAGATTGCCAATTAGTAGTAAGTGAAGGCAGAGCTGTGGGTTTTACCTGCTGCTACTTACTTTCTGCTACAGCGCCCTCTACATGTTGCTTGTATAGCACAGCTGCAGACATTGCTCCAATTTAGAAAAAGATTACAAATGGAGCACACATAATGAAGTGATAAGACACATTAACATATCTAGAGCACAATCCAGTCTAGCACAGGTGCTTTATGTTCCTGATGTAATAGACTTCTATAGGGGTGTACACTGAAATCTATGTTACATCATGCTGAAGAGCTAAACCAATGGTGCACACTAAATACACTCAAGTAGTGGAGTTTTCATTTTGTTATGTACAACACAATTTCAATGGAAATTAGGCATAATAGATGTAGCTACCAATCAGCAAGCGCTACCCAGGTGCTGAACCAAAAATGAGCTGCTCATAAGCTTACATTCCTGCTTTTTTTCAAATAAAGATACAAGGAGAATGATGTAAAATGAATAATATGAGTAAATTAGAAAGTTGTTTAAAATTGCATGCGCTACCTGAATCATGAAAGAAAAAAAAAAATGTGTTTAAGAATCAAAATGCTTTAAATTTTTAAAGCAATATTTTAGATAGTGTACAAGCAAAACACTTAAAGGGACATGACATCCAAAAATGTTATTTTATGATTCAGATAGTGCATTCTATTTTAAACCAATTTCCAATTTAGGCCCAGGAGTAGGGAGCCAGCTACTGATTGGTGGCTGCACATATACCTCTTATCATTGACTTACTGATGTGTTCAGCTAGCCTCCAGTAATGCATTGCAGCTCCTTCAATAAAAAAGGATACCAAGAGAATAAAGCAAAATTGACAATAGAAGTAAATTGAAAGTTGTTTAAAATTATAAGCTCTATCTGAATTGCGAAAGAAAAAAATTGGGTTTCATGAACCTTTAACACACCACCTATAATCCAATCCCAATGAAGAGCTTATACCTCTCTGTGCTATCCATTAAAAATATAGGTTGTGTTATAAAAATATTTGTCACATTAAGATGTTTTGATTAAAATATATAACCAACTACTTGTAATACCAGCTGGTGCATTATTGTTTGCTCTGTGCTATATATGCACACCATTGATTGCGCTCCACTTGTAATCAAGCCCATAGACACATGCACACTTATAACTCTACCTTATTATAATCTCATGAAAAGGTGCAAAGATTCCGCCAAGGAGACCAAAACAAACAGGTAACTTAGCTAAATGTTAACTCTATCGAAATAATGAAAGTTTTATGTTGAATTTAAGGCGCACTAAATACAGTACAATTGCATAATTAAAAGAAAATGCAATAACACTAACTCTGAATTTTGAATAAGCGGTAGATTTTTTTTCTGGCAAATTTATTTTTTCTCCCATTTCCTGGCCCCCTGAATCATGTGGCAAACATCAGCCAATCACAAACTAGTATACATATACCCTGTGCACTTGTGCACATGCTCAGTAGGAGCTTGTTCCCTAGAAATTGTGTATATAATAAGATTGCGTATTAAGATAAGATTATAATAATGTTGCGTGCAAAATGTGATAAGGGAAGTAAATTGGAAAGTGTCTTAAAACTGCATGCTGTTTCTGAATCATAAAAGTTTATTTTGACTTGAGTGTCCCTTTAAGTGAAATGATATTTCCACATTTTCTATAGTTAAAGGGACAGAAAGGTTGAAATTGAAAGTGCACGTGTGTATTTCAATTTGAAATATAGGCATTTTTGCAATATATTTTCATATCCTCACAGGATATGTGTGTATGCTGCAGAAAAACATTAATAAAACCTCTCCTAGAAGAATTTATGCTAATGAAAGTATATTGCAAACATGTTTCTACATTGGGATGCATCCCTGCACATCTCACTTTTGACCTTTCCATCCCTTTAATTTGAAAGGATATATTTTATGATGAACAGGTATTATACTTTCTTTTCTCTGTCTTCCATTTTTATAAGAAAGTAGACATGTGCATGGCGAAAAAAATCGGTTCGGATAGATTCAGATTTTTTCAAATTTTGGTTTGGAGCGATTCGAATTCGGAAAAATTTGAATCAATTCGGTTTCGGATTCATTCGGATTCGAATAAATTCGGTTCTGATTTGTTTCGGATTCATTTGGATTCGAATAAATTCGTCTGGATTCATTTCGGTTCGGAAATTCGGAATTTCGATAAATGTTATGTGGGATTAGACTAGTATTATGTACTGTACATTAGGTGTAACCCATAGCAGAGTGATATAACCTAATATACTGTACAATACTAGTGTAATCCATGGCCATCCGAATCTACCAAATAAATGCGAATAAATCTGAATAAATCCGAAGTAATTCGGATTTATTCGGTAGATTCGGCACTATTTTAATTCGGAGATTCGGTTCGATCCCAATCTCCGAATTTGCCGAATTTTCCGAATTTCCGAATCGAACCGAACCGAATCGCACATGTCTATAAGAAAGGTGTCATCTGCATTGTTTGCTCAGGCCCTGTTTGATCCTGACCTTTGCTAATTAGGATCCTGTTACTGTTATTACCTTTAAATTGTATACCCTTAGCTTGTTACATCAAGCGTGCTTGTGAGACCAGTGCAGCATGTGTAGTTATCTAAGTGTGTTAGTTCATAAGTGTAGGGAGTTATAACAAGGAGTTATACAAAGGAGTGGACAAAATAGACACAAGTGCATTTAAATCTCCCTAAACTAACTGCAAACATGCTAAACTTTCTAATGTCTGCATTAACCTTTTTCTCCCTTCTCCTTAAAGTCACAGCTCTTCCTTTCACAAACAGCAGTCAGGCAATTCATATTTCTCCTTCTCTGCTACCTTCCCCCCTCTACAACACACATGAACTCTATTCCTATCTCACATCCTTCAGCCAGCCATGCTTCACTGATTTAAACTTAAACACTCACATAAGACACATTCTCATCTCCTTTCGCTCACCATATGTCTTCTTCTTGCAGCTGGGGATGTCTCACCTAACCCAGGTCCACCCTCTGCTTGCCCATGTAACCCTCTAAACCTCATTAACTGCACCCCTGTTAGTATACCCCAATTCTCTTGTGCCCTTTTGAATGCACGCTCTGTATGCAATAAGCTTACATCTATTCACAATCTATTTATTTCACGTTCACTTAACCTGTTAGCACTCACGGAAACTTGGCTTTCCTCCTCTAACACAACTGCTGTAGCCTCTCTGTCCTATGGTGGCCTGCACTCGAGTCACACTCCCAGACCAGGAGACAAACAAGGAGGGGGAGTAGGAATTCTCCTTTCACTGCATTCCTTCACCCCACTCTTTTTCCTTCTCATCTTTTGAAGTTCATACTATACTCCTCTTTTCCCCTGTAGCTCTTCATGTTGCAGTTATCTATCGACCCCCTGACCCAGCATCACAAATTCTGGACCACTTTGAAGCCTGGCTTCAACATTTTCTCTCTGGTAATGTCCCTTCTCTCATCTTAAGGGACTTCAACATACCCGTTGATAATCCTAACATGCCTGCTGCCTCTAAACTTCTATCCCTTTGCACTGCCCCAGTGGACAACATCTCCAACCCACTGTGAAGGCAACTCCATAGACCTAGTCTTCAGTAAACTCTGTGATGTTTCCAATTTCCTTAACTTCCCTTTTCCTCTCCCTGACCACCATCTACTAACTTTCTCTCTTACTCTAGCTACTACATCCTTGCAAGCCCTCAAAAAATTGCTACCTTGCAGGAATTTAAATGACTTGGATCTCACAGACTTTTCCACTCAACTGAATCCTCTGCTCTCTAATATTTCATCCCTCTCTTGCCCAAACCTTGTGGCTTTACAGTATAATCCAATACTAAAATCAACACTTGACAAAGCTACACCCTTCACTCTTCGACGTTCATCAATCACTCAACGGCAATCATGGCACACCAAATAGACCAGATATCTTCAGCAATGTTCACGGGCTGCTGAGCGGCAGTGGAGGAAATCACGCACCTGTGCTGATTTCCGGCATTATAAATTCAACCTTAAGTCCTACAACTCTGCACTCTGCCTGGCCAAATAAGTCTTGTATCATCTCACGCATCCAACCCCAGAAAGCTGTTCTCAGCCTTAAACTTCCTTCTATGTCCGCCTGCACCCCCACTCACTACCATCCTCACTGCTCAGATTATTTCTGATAACTTCAAAAATAAAATTGACACCATTAGAAAAGATATCTGCACCTCACATCCCTCAAACCCAGCAATCCTACCCACCCCTTCTATTAACAAAACTCTATGCTACTTCCCTTCTGTAACAGAGGAATAATTCTCTGTACTCCTATCCTTAGTTTATCTCACAACCTGCCAACTTGACCCTATTCTTTTACAACTTTTTCTCTCTCTGCTTCATTAACCCCTACCCTAACTCATCTCTTTAACCAATCTCTCACCGCTAGCACATTTTCTGATACTCTCAAGCATGCGTCAATCATACCAATCCTAAAAAAGCCTTCGCTTGACCCCTCCATCCCTTCTAACTATTGACCGGTCTCCTTACTTCCCTTTGCTTCAAAATTATTGGAACGACTGGTCTATAATTGGCTAACTCAATTTATCACAACTAACTCCTTACTTGATCCACTACAATCTGGTTTCCGCCCTAAACACTCAACAGAAACCGCTCTTACTAAAGTAACAAATGACCTGTTATCAGCTAAAGCAAAAGGCCACTACTCCTTACTAATTCTTCTTGACCTGTCCGCTGCATTTGACACAGTTGACCATTCTCTCCTCCTAAAAATACTACATTTATTTGGCATCCGAAACCCAGCCCTCTCCTGGTTTGCCTCATATCTCTCAAAAACGCTTGTTTTCAGTTTCCTTTAACAACATATCTTGTGATCCTATGCCTCTCTCAGTTGGAGTACCACAAGGCTCTGTCTTGGGTCCCTTGCTTTTCTCTCTCTATACATCCTCCCTTGGAAAACTTATATCCTCATTTGGATTCCAGTACCACTTATATGCTCATGATACCCAAATCTATCTTTCCTCTCTTGATAGCTCTCCCTCTTTGCTCAACCAGATTTCCAACTGCCCCTTTGCAATTTCCTCTTGGATGTCTTCACACTACCTCCAACTCAATCTGTCCAAAACTGAGCTGCTTCTTATCCCCCCCTCTTCGAGACATCCAACACCTGACAGTTCTCTGATGGTTGGAGAATCTATTCTCAACACCTCACCCCAGGTCCACTGTCTTGGGGTTACACTTGACTCAGAACTCACATTCAACCCACATATACAAGTACTTACCAAATCCTGCCGTTCACACCTACGCAACATTTCCAGAATTAGTCTCTTCCTTACTCAAAAAAACTACAAAAATACTTATTCATTCCCTCATTTTGTCATGCATTGATTATTGTAATCTACTTCTAAATGGCCTTCCAAAACACTGCCTCTCCACCCTCCAATCTATTATGAATGCTTCTGCTAGACTCATCCACCTAAGTCGCTGATCTACATCAGCTGCTCCACTCCAGAATACAATTTAAAGTATTAATCCTAACTTACAAAGCACTCAAAAGTCTAACTCCCAACTATATTTCCTCTCTCATCGGGAAATATTCCCCATCACAACCTCTTCGATCAACTTCTGACCTATGTCTCTCAACTCCTGTTTACCCTACGTCCCACTTCTGTCTCCAAATGTCTGAAACCTTGTATAGCTTCAGACGCTCCTTGAAAACCCACCTATTCAGAGAGGCTTACCATCTCTCCTCCATCTCTCATCCTAACCAAACTAATACATGAACTGTCTGACGCACTTCTGCAACTACAACCGATGTGACAAGCTACTCCCAACCTTATGTCTCTGCAACCTAAACCTATAGACTGTGAGCTATCCGGAGCAGGGCCCTCTTCCTCCTGTACTAGATTTATTTAGTTGTGCTATGTTTTGTATTTTATCCCTAATCCTTGTAATTGTATCCCCCTATCACTGTACCCAGCACTACAGAATTTGGTGGCGTTACACAAATAAATAATAATAATAACAATAATAATAATTTCACAGAGAAAAGTGCTCTGAAGGCAAAAAAATGTGCATTGATGAATTAAATCATGTCACTAGAATATCCCTTTAACGGTTTTAATAAAGGGACTATAAAGTCATATCATTTTACAAATCTTTCCAATTTACTTCCATTTTTAAAATGTGCACAGTCTTTTTATGTACACACTGAGCATGTGTAACAGTTCACAGCATATATGCAGATGCATTTGTAATTGGCTGATGGCTACCACATGATACAGGGGGAGGGGGAAATGGAAATAACTTTGAAATTTGTAAGAAAAAAATCTACAACTTATTTGAAATTCATAAGGGCGTTTGCATTGTCTTTCTATTATGCATTTGTTGATTATACAATCCTACAATATTGATTGTTCCTTTAATTATATAATATTACAATGCTCTAATGTGCTAGAGAATTTTATTATTGCATGAATGCTTACTGATAACTAACTATGGCCTAGATTTGGAGTTTGGCGGTAAAAGGGCTGTTAACGCTCCGCGGGTTTTTTTCTGGCCGCACCATAAATTTAACTCTGGTATCGAGAGTTCAAACAAATGCTGCGTTAGGCTCCAAAAAAGGAGCGTAGAGCATTTTTACCGCAAATGCAACTCTCGATACCAGAGCTGCTTACGGACGCGGCCGGCATCAAAAACGTGCTCGTGCACGATTCTCCCATAGAAAACAATGGGGCTGTTTGAGCTGAAAAAAAACCTAACACCTGCAAAAAAGCAGCGTTCAGCTCCTAACGCAGCCCCATTGTTTCCTATGGGGAAACACTTCCTACGTCTGCACCTAACACTCTAACATGTACCCCGAGTCTAAACACCCCTAACCTTACACTTATTAACCCCTAATCTGCCGCCCCCGCTATCGCTGACCCCTGCATTACACTTTTAACCCCTAATCTGCCGCTCCGTAAACCGCCGCCACCTACATTATCCCTATGTACCCCTAATCTGCTGCCCTAACATCGCCGACCCCTATGTAATATTTATTAACCCCTAATCTGCCCCCCACAACGTCGCCGACACCTACCTACACTTATTAACCCCTAATCTGCCGAGCGGACCTGAGCGCTACTATAATAAAGTTATTAACCCCTAATCCGCCTCACTAACCCTATCATAAATAGTATTAACCCCTAATCTGCCCTCCCTAACATCGCCGACACCTACCTTCAATTATTAACCCCTAAACTTCCGATCGGAGCTCACCGCTATTCTAATAAATGGATTAACCCCTAAAGCTAAGTCTAACCCTAACACTAACACCCCCCTAAGTTAAATATAATTTTTATCTAACGAAATAAATTAACTCTTATTAAATAACTTATTCCTATTTAAAGCTAAATACTTACCTGTAAAATAAATCCTAATATAGCTACAATATAAATTATAATTATATTATAGCTATTTTAGGATTAATATTTATTTTACAGGCAACTTTGTAATTATTTTAACCAGGTACAATAGCTATTAAATAGTTAAGAACTATTTAATAGTTACCTAGTTAAAATAATAACAAATTTACCTGTAAAATAAATCCTAACCTAAGTTATAATTAAACCTAACACTACCCTATCAATAAAATAATTAAATAAACTACCTACAATTACCTACAATTAACCTAACACTACACTATCAATAAATTAATTAAACACAATTCCTACAAATAAATAAAATTAAATAAACTAGCTAAAGTACAAAAAATAAAAAAGAACTAAGTTACAGAAAATAAAAAAATATTTACAAACATAAGAAAAATATTACAACAATTTTAAACTAATTACACCTACTCTAAGCCCCCTAATAAAATAACAAAGCCCCCCAAAATAAAGAATTCCCTACCCTATTCTAAATTAAAAAAGTTACAAGCTCTTTTACCTTACCAGCCCTGAACAGGGCCCTTTGCGGGGCATGCCCCAAGAATTTCAGCTCTTTTGCCTGTAAAAGAATAAATACAATACCCCCCCCCCCAACATTACAACCCACCACCCACATACCCCTAATCTAACCCAAACCCCCCTTAAATAAACCTAACACTAAGCCCCTGAAGATCTTCCTACCTTGTCTTCACCATCCAGGTATCACCGATCCGTCCTGGCTCCAAGATCTTCATCCAACCCAAGCGGGGGTTGGCGATCCATAATCCGGTGCTCCAAAGTCTTCCTCCTATCCGGCAAGAAGAGGACATCCGGACCGGCAAACATCTTCTCCAAGCGGCATCTTCGATCTTCTTCCATCCGGTGCGGAGCGGGTCCATCTTGAAGCAGGCGACGCGGATCCATCCTCTTCTTCCGATGTCTCCCGACTAATGACGGTTCCTTTAAGGGACGTCATCCAAGATGGCGTCCCTCGAATTCCGATTGGCTGATAGGATTCTATCAGCCAATCGGAATTAAGGTAGGAATTTTCTGATTGGCTGATGGAATCAGCCAATCAGAATCAAGTTCAATCCGATTGGCCGATCCCATCAGCCAATCAGATTGAGCTCGCATTCTATTGGCTGATCGGAACAGCCAATAGAATGCGAGCTCAATCTGATTGGCTGATTGGATCAGCCAATCGGATTGAACTTGATTCTGATTGGCTGATTCCATCAGCCAATCAGAAAATTCCTACCTTAATTCCCATTGGCTGATAGAATCCTATCAGCCAATCGGAATTCGAGGGACGCCATCTTGGATGACGTCCCTTAAAGGAACCGTCATTAGTCGGGAGACATCGGAAGAAGAGGATGGATCCGCGTCGCCTGCTTCAAGATGGACCCGCTCCGCACCGGATGGAAGAAGATCGAAGATGCCGCTTGGAGAAGATGTTTGCCGGTCCGGATGTCCTCTTCTTGCCGGATAGGAGGAAGACTTTGGAGCACCGGATTATGGATCGCCAACCCCCGCTTGGGTTGGATGAAGATCTTGGAGCCAGGACGGATCGGTGATACCTGGATGGTGAAGACAAGGTAGGAAGATCTTCAGGGGCTTAGTGTTAGGTTTATTTAAGGGGGGTTTGGGTTAGATTAGGGGTATGTGGGTGGTGGGTTGTAATGTTGGGGGGGGGGGTATTGTATTTATTCTTTTACAGGCAAAAGAGCTGAAATTCTTGGGGCATGCCCCGCAAAGGGCCCTGTTCAGGGCTGGTAAGGTAAAAGAGCTTGTAACTTTTTTAATTTAGAATAGGGTAGGGAATTTTTTATTTTGGGGGGCTTTGTTATTTTATTAGGGGGCTTAGAGTAGGTGTAATTAGTTTAAAATTGTTGTAATATTTTTCTTATGTTTGTAAATATTTTTTTATTTTCTGTAACTTAGTTCTTTTTTATTTTTTGTACTTTAGCTAGTTTATTTAATTGTATTTATTTGTAGGAATTGTGTTTAATTAATTTATTGATAGTGTAGTGTTAGGTTAATTGTAGGTAATTGTAGGTAGTTTATTTAATTAATTTATTGATAGGGTAGTGTTAGGTTTAATTATAACTTAGGTTAGGATTTATTTTACAGGTAAATTTGTTATTATTTTAACTAGGTAACTATTAAATAGTTCTTAACTATTTAATAGCTATTGTACCTGGTTAAAATAATTACAAAGTTGCCTGTAAAATAAATATTAATCCTAAAATAGCTATAATATAATTATAATTTATATTGTAGCTATATTAGGATTTATTTTACAGGTAAGTATTTAGCTTTAAATAGGAATAAGTTATTTAATAAGAGTTAATTTATTTTGTTAGATAAAAATTATATTTAACTTAGGGGGGTGTTAGTGTTAGGGTTAGACTTAGCTTTAGGGGTTAATCCATTTATTAGAATAGCGGTGAGCTCCGATCGGAAGTTTAGGGGTTAATAATTGAAGGTAGGTGTCGGCGATGTTAGGGAGGGCAGATTAGGGGTTAATACTATTTATGATAGGGTTAGTGAGGCGGATTAGGGGTTAATAACTTTATTATAGTAGCGCTCAGGTCCGCTCGGCAGATTAGGGGTTAATAAGTGTAGGCAGGTGTCGGCGACGTTGAGGGGGGCAGATTAGGGGTTAATAAATATAATATAGGGGTCGGCGGTGTTAGGGGTAGCAGATTAGGGGTACATAGGGATAACGTAGGTGGCGGCGATTTGCGGTCGGAAGATTAGGGGTTAATTATTTTAAGTAGCTTGCGGCGACGTTGTGGGGGGCAAGTTAGGGGTTAAGAAATATAATATAGGGGTCGGCGGGGTTAGGGGCAGCAGATTAGGGGTACATAAGTATAACATAGGTGGCGGTCGGCAGATTAGGGGTTAAAAATTTTAATCGAGTGGCGGCGGTGTGGGGGGACCTCGGTTTAGGGGTACATAGGTAGTTTATGGGTGTTAGTGTACTTTAGGGTACAGTAGTTAGGAGCTTTATAAACCGGCGTTAGCCAGAAAGCTCTTAACTCCTGCTATTTTCAGGCGGCTGGAATCTTGTCGTTAGAGCTCTAACGCTCACTGCAGAAACGACTCTAAATACCGGCGTTAGGAAGATCCCATTGAAAAGATAGGCTACGCAAATGGCGTAGGGGGATCTGCGGTATGGAAAAGTCGCGGCTGAAAAGTGAGCGTTAGACCCTTTAATCACTGACTCCAAATACCAGCGGGCGCCCAAAACCAGCGTTAGGAGCCTCTAACGCTGGTTTTGACGGCTACCGCCGAACTCTAAATCTAGGCCTATGTGCTTAAAAATGTTAACGCTTTTAAACAGATAGATAGTGCCCCATTTAGGGCCAGCTTACGGAGTGGAGGGCAAAATAATGCTTTCGCAAGCTTAATATTTGCGCTCCACTCAGTAATACCAGGGCATGCAAATGTGCACTGGTATTACAACTTGAGTGCAATGTGAAACCAACCTCACGTTCGCATTGCTGGGAAGCATAGCGCTCACAAGAGTGTGCCTTGTCAGAGACGGCAAAGGACCTAAGCGCAGCAAAGTGGGTAATTTGCGCAGTAATGGGAGGTAAATGTTAAGTATATATGTATATGAGGTGAATTTGCCCATTTCCGTGCATGTGAAAAATGAGTGCTCTGCTTGTAATATAGCCCTTAATAAACACTGGGTGGACACCTGTCTGTCCACATTCGAGGCTTGCAAGGCAGCAATAGCAGTTGTTCAGGCAGTCCTGCCCTCTGTTCTTATGTAAAAAATTGCACAACACCTGAGCTTGTCAATTACCTCAGAAGAGTAACCTCACGCTCCTTTAACTCTCTCTCTCTCTTTGCTTAAGAAATGGACATGTAAGAAAGCTACTATCTTGAAATACATGGCAGAGGGCACCTTTGAGGTTTGGGTTACTGCATTCAAGAGCGGGGGGGGGGGGGGAACTTTTTCTAAACAGCCATTATATATAGTTAACCCCTTTACAGGCATTAAACACATAATTACCAGCAAACATTTATTACTTTACTGTACGTCCTTTCCAGACCATATTAGGCACTTCTGTTAATATGTTGCAGTACTTCTGGCAGCCAAATGGTTAATATTCCTTGTCTGTCCACTTACATACAGGTTACAGCAGGGAGAGAAAAGTTACAGCCCTTTGACACTTATTTTGATTTTTTTTTATTGTTTGGCAAAAAGCTTTTCCCATTACACACAAGAAAAATATTCTTTGTGTTCTCTGGAACAGGGATGGGCTTGTCTGCCTGGATAGAGTTAAATCGCAAAACAAAAGTGACCTTCATAAAAGTAATACCTTTGTGGCTTTGAGTTTTTTTACCACAAGCTGTAATCTTCATTCCAGGAATGGGCTAGTCTGTTGTGACCGGGCAATGATATCACCACAGCATTTAGACCGGATCTGATTCACTGAGAGACTTGAGCCAATAAAACTCATCTTCTCTGCTTGCCCCTCAACTAAAATACCAGTCCATCGCCACAAATATTTACAGGTAAACTATATAATAGCATCTGGAAAGTGTTTAATTTAATAAATGAGCAAATTACCCAAATAAATGAGAAAATTAATAAATGAACACATTACCAAGTTATTTGTATGGCTATAAACAAAAAAGTATTTTGTATTTTTACACTGGAATATTTAAAGGGACATTATAGTGCAATTCAGTTCTCTGTGGCTTCCAATTGATATACTTTAACAATGTGTTTAACTCCGTGTGAAGGTTAAACACATAATATTGCATGGTAATTATCTATTGCAGTGATTTTTAACCTTTTTTTTTTTGCTGTGGCACACTTTTTTACATTAAAAAATCCTGTGGTACACCATCATCCCAAAATTTAAAAAAAATCACACATTGTAGCCTAATACAGCATATATATATATACACATACACACAAACACACACATACTGTATGTATTGTGCTGTTATGCCATGCCTCCTACAAACTACCCCTGCACTGGGAGTAAAAAACAAGCAAAGTTTAAAAAATATATCACACTGTTGTCAGTCTGCCGTGGCACACCTGAGGATCTCTCACGGCACACTAGTGTGCCACGGCACACTGGTTGAAAAACACTGATCTATTGTATCCATATTTACAAGAGAAAACAGTATACAATTAATACATGACCAGAATGCATAGCTTTAGCAGATATGTTGAATACTGAGTTACTATGTGAGAAAGCTGATCACCTGAAATATACCTTTTGAACCTAAGGCATAAGTAAGTATGCCTGATCATCTGTGGCCTCCCTCCCCTGCATTCCCCAAAACTCAAAATTTCTAAGAAATCACACCTTGAGAATATTTATTAAAGGGACACTAAAGTAAAAATTAAAATGTTGTGATTCAGATAGAGCATGCAATTTTAAGATTCTTTCTAGTTTACTTCCATGATCAAATTCTGCCCTGTTTTTTTTTTTTTTTACATATATGCACATTTTCAAGACACCTGCTACTGCTGAGCATGTGCAAGACTTCACATGAGTCTGTTAATGGCTGATGGCTGTCACATGATGCAGGGAGCTGGCAAATTGAAATAAATGTTGAAATTTGAGTAAGGGCTCTCTGTACAAAGCAGTGGTAAGCTGCTCCAGAGCCTTTGCAGGGCAGATTTGCACATGCAAGCCTGCTTCCCACAATGTAGGAAGCAGCTGTAATTAGGCCGCTGGCTATTACTCTCTTCGCCACCTCTGAGGTGGCGAAGATAAATCACAGAGTGCTTGCACACTCTCTGTGATTGACAGTCTTCTCTATTGCACGATTGGTATCGTGAGTGAAAGGGCGGGCTTTACACACTAATCGGAGTGTGTAATGATGCATATAGGCCAGCGGACGAACAGATCTGCTGCATGTATGCAGCGAAGGCGTGCGGACAGCTTCTCAAGTTGAGAATCTGTCCGCACGCCTTTTAATACATGGGATCCTAAGGGCTATTGCATTTTGTTTTTATTTTGTATTTGTTGATTATGCAATTCTAATATATTTAACTGAGTGATTGTCCCATTTTGATTGAATTAAAGGGACAGTCTAGTCCAAAATAAACTTTCATGATTCAAATAGGATATGTAATTTTACACAATTTTCCAGTTTACTTTTATCACCAATTTTGCTTTGTTCTCTTGTTATTCTTAGTTGAAAGCTAAACCTAGGAGGTTTATATGCTAATTTCTAAGCCCTTGAATGCCGCCTCTTCTCTCAGGGCATTTTGATAGTTTTTCACCACTAGAGGGTGTTAGTTCATGTGTGTCATATAGATAACACTGTGCTCACGCACGTGGAATTCCTATAAGCCAGCACTGATTGGCTAAAATGCAAGTCTGTCAAATAAACTGAAATAAGGGGGCAGTTTGCAGAGGCTTAGATGCAAGATAATCACAGAGGTAAAAAGTGCATTAATAAAATGGTGTTGTTAATGCAAAACTAGCGAATGGGTAATAAAGGGTTTATCTATCTTTTAAAACAATAAAAATTCTGGTGTAGACTGTCCCTTTAAGAATGTCTGGCAATCAGAGTTAGTTGACAGTGCTGGATGACAGTATATTCTGGCTCTGAGGTGAGATAGTAAGTAGCATAGCACTCCCTGATTATTTGCATCCACTACCCTTATATGCACATCACAGCAACTTTACTAGTATTGAAAGAAGAGTTTCCTATTTAAATAAAAAATAAGCCATATACCGTCATGCTCTTCCTGGTAGCTGATATTGTTTATGTGTGCAGTTCTAAGTTTAAAAAATAGCTCCCCTGTAAGTTTCTAAACTGCACCTGATGGTTTAACTATGGGATCTATCCAGAATGTGCACAACAGCACCAGCCTGACAACATTGTGTGACATAACCGACTTGAAGAAGTACAAGACCTCTATTTTTTAAACACTTGTGATGTCATCCTTTAACCAACACAAAATGGATTTGAAGTAAGCATTATAAAAAAATCAGCAAATTTTAAGGCCCCATATATTAAAATGAGTACAGACAAGGTACTCAACTTGAGAACTTGTCTGCACTGCTTCACGGCATAAAAGCATGTAATGTTGCCCCCTTGCCTTGCACAACCAATTGGGCGAGAGAAGGTCCTGTCAATCACACAGAGAAAGAGTGTTTGGGGTGTTTGCTCTCCGCCAACTTAGAGGTGGCGGAGAGTTTAAGAAGCAGCCGTCTAATGACCACTGCTTCTTACTTTGCAGGAAGAAGGGTCGCATGTGTAAACCTTCCCCGGAAGAGCTCCAAAGCAGCTTACGCTGCTTAGTGCCTGGAGCCCTTAGTGCAAAGTGAATGGGCTATCCACAAAGCACCAGACTCGTTAAATTCAGTGTTGAACACAATTATAAAATTGTTCATTTTTGGTGTTATTTAGCAAACACAGATGTCAATTGTTATTAAGTCAATTTGGACATGAAAATTCCACTGCATTGAGCGTCACTTGAACTATGTGTTTAACTCTGTTTTGTGGCTTAAATACCAAGAAAAGCAGTGTCAATAGTCGTAAAATGACATGCTCTAACGCATTAGAGCATGTCATATTTTGACTATTTAAGCCAATAAATGGTCAGTCTACTCCAGATTTTGTATTGTTTAAAAAGATAGATAATTCCTTTGTTACCCATTCCCCAGTTTTACATAACCAACACTGTTATATTAATATACTTTTTACCTTTGTGATTACCTTGTATCGAAGCCACTGCAGACTGCCCTCTTATCTCAGTTCTTTTGACAGACTTGTATTTAAGCCAATCGGTGATGACTCATAAATAACTCCACTGGAGTGAGCACAATGTTATATATATATATATATATATATATATATATATTTATATATATATATATATATATATATATGGCACACATGAACTAGCGCTGTCTAGCTGTGAAAAACTGTCAAAATGCACAGAAATAATAGGCGGCCTTCAAGGGCTGAGAAATTAGCTTATGAGGTATAGTTTCACCAAAGAATACCAAGAGAACTAACGCAAATTTGATGTAAATGTAAATTGGAAAGATTTTTTAAATGACATGCCCTATCTGAATCATGAAAGTTTAATTTTGACTAGACTGTCCCTTTAAGATCAGTGACCTAGACAACACAGAAAATCAGGAACTTATTTTGATATGTTTTACACAAAATGACAATTGATACAGTATATTAATAAATGATTCATTTAATTATTTCATATATTGCCTTTGAATTGTCAAAATCATATAGAAAACTTTAATAAATATAACATGTGTTGTGTCAGAACTAATTAATAGAAAGACAGAAAAGCAATAAATTATAGTCTATTTTGATGGCTACAAAAGGAAAATATGAAAAAATGCAAATTGCTGTGGGAAACATAGCTTGTAATACGTACAAGTGAATAAAATGTATACAACAATGATTACAGGCATACTTATTAAAGGCACAGTAATGTAAAAATAAAATTTTAATGGGTGAGATAGAGTTTCCAGTATTAAACAATATATTTCTATTATTACATTTGCTCGTAAGCTCAGGAGTGTGCAAGTGTGAGTAGAACTCTATGCTTGTAACAATATTTGTAGAAGTATCATAGATTGTTGCAAACTACTTCTATAGAGAGCTAAATGAACATCTGAGCTCCTATACAACTATTTAGGTTTACTCTTCAAGAAAGGATACCAGGAAAACAAAACAAATTTGAAAATGAAAAGTTGCTTAAAATTGCATGCCATATCAGAATCAAGAAAGTTCAATTTTGACTTTACTGTCCCTTTAAATACTATTATTATATATACTCAAATTGTTTATATAAAATATAATCTAAATATAAACTTCAATCCATGCAGCAAGATGGACAGAAGGGAACTAACAGACATTTATATATTTATTTACTTTTTTGGGTTCAAAGTCTAATGATGCTTTATTCTAGAGGACTGCGATGGTTGACACATTATTGCACTGGTATGATGCTAAGTATATAAAAATAATAGTACTTAGGTATTTATTTTCTAATACATTGTAAAAAATACATGTAACAAATAAACGTTCAAGCAATATATAGTAACGTGTCAGATTGATAATTTATGATCCTAAAGAAAAAAGACAAGACTCAGTGGACTTATGTTTCTTATCTGCTGTCAGAATCAATGTTTCTCTGTTTCTATATCACAATGTTCAGAGTTGTAACATATAGAAGTAAAACAGAGAAAAAAACATTATTCTCTTTAAGCATGTGTTGACCCACATATGTGTAAAATGGCCTCAATTAAAATGAAAACTGCACAGTATGTTTACAATAAAACACTCAGGTACAAAATATAATTGATTCACAGCTTTTTTAAATTCCCCAAGGGTAAAACTGAACACAAGCTTGTGATCTGATTCTGGAAATGGACTGGCTGAAGCCCAGGGAATTTTTAGAAAGCACTTAATCATAATGTGAGCAGAGAGTAAGTAATCTGTATAGGAGGAGAATATAATAAAGAAAAGAAAATATAAATAAATACCTAAACGTAACCCTTTGTGTGCCAGATGTAGTACAGCCCCTTTGTCACATGAATTACCTTATCATGTGCTCATTAATATTGTATATGACATTAAAAAACTCTTATTTTGTGTAAAAATTTGTGCTGGTCTCAAACTACCTAGAGAGACCAAAAAAAAACAAACAAATTTTGTAGCATTTTAAAGAAAACCTAAGTTACCAAATTTACTTTTTGACCTCTCTAGGAAGATAATTTAATGTATTCATAATATCACTGGTATAGTTAGGTTCTCTAATGACCTGGACAATGGGAAACTGCTGCCCTATGAAGAAAAAAAACACCCTACAAGTTTACTGGAAATAGAAGAAAAAAGAGCGCAACCACGACTCAAGGTAAAATGTTTTATATTTCCACTTTGAGCATATGTTATAAGGGTCACGGAAGCATTGCGCGCTTCCATAGGCTCCAATAGGAGCCTTGTTCTCATGCCATCAGACACAGAACAGAACCTAAGCGCAGCAAAGGGGGTAAGTCGCGCAGTGATGGGCAGCAACCTTAAATATATATGTATATGCTTATAAGCAAATACATATATTTATAGGGAACACACAGTTCCAATAGACTGCTATGTAAAGGCACTTTTTTAGTGTTGGATTTTTTCCTAACACCCCACAGCAGCCAACTGTAGCCCTTCAAAATGGCCTAGTGCAGTTATTTATTTATTTTTTTAAATAAAAAATGCAAATATATTTTATATTCAAAAACGCACTAGACACTGTATTTTGGGAGCAATTGGGGCACATTTAAAAAAATTAACCAGAGGTCTGGTTAATTTTTTAAGTGATAATTGCTACCGCAAGCTTGCACCCCCCTTGTCCATCCATTACCACAAAACATAACTTAAATAGCTCTTTTTCTTCTACAAAAGACATAACTGGTTGAATATCTACCATTTATTTTACATCTCACCCAGACCACACAGCTCCACACCCTCTCAGTTCTGTAAATTGTGTATAGCCAATCAGAAAATGTACATAGGTACTGACAGCAAATTACCCTTTACTGCAATATAACATAAACAATTACTAGATTTCTGATTGCTTATTTGTTATAAAAAATTAGTGTTAATGCCTTGAGTTAGCACCAGCCTAATAGTACTGAAGCAGTTAAATAGGATGACAGTTTAAGACTAAATGTTTTCGGTTGTCTAGCATTTTGAAATGATGCTTTAGGGAGTGTACATTCCAACTCTTTTTTTTTTTTTAAAGAGAAGACAATCATTTTACCGTCTAATGATTGACTAATTATCCTTACTGCTGGTCACAACTTGCTATGTGGAACAAACTTCCCCAAAAGCATCCAGCATGGACTGCGAGCCAAAATTGTCTGTAATGCTCATGCCGAACTTATTTTTACTTGTAGAAATATAATAATACTTATAGTAACTTTACACAGAAATTGACCATTGCTATTGTAGAATGCTAACATAATAAGAGAAATTAGCATGACTTTTATTTACTTGAAATGTTTTCTTGTGAGATTACAGGCACTTCAAAGGACTGAAGAGTGAATGAAATACAATTTTCCAATTTGAAGGGGTATTAAAGGGACAGTCAACCACAAAATTGTTTAAAAATATAGATTAACACCGTTAACACCTATTCCCCCACTTTGCACAACCTTCATTGTTATATTAATACTCTGTATAACCTTTAAACATCTACATGTCTGCCTGTTTCTAAGCCACTACAGACAGCCTCTTATCACATGCTTTTTTATTAGCTTTTAACAACAGGAGAGAGCTAGTTCATGTGAGCTATAAAGATAACATTGTACTCACGCCCGTGGAGTTATGCTCAACACATCACTAATTAGCTAAAATGCAAGTTACAAGATAATAAATAAAAAAAGTCATGTGATCAGGGGGCTGTCAGAAGAGGCTTAGATACAAGGTAATCACAGAGGTAAAATGTGTATTAATATAACCATGTTGTTTATGCAAAAATGGGTAAAGGGTAATAAAGTGATTATCTATCTTTTTAAACATTAACATTTTTGAAGTTGACTGTCCCTTTAAAATAATATATATATATATATATATACAGTATATATATATTATATATACAGTATATATATATTATATATAATGACTCCACCCCTTTTACTGGGGTCATTGTAAATGTATTGAATGCAGGCTGGACAATGAGGTATATAAAGGTGAGCAGTTTTATTTAACTTCTGCTGATTCAATTTGCTGATTTAATTCTTTTGTCTCCTTTTCAGCAAAAAAAATTCAACTGTCATTGGTGGTAGTGAGAAATAAGAAAAGGAAACCATTATTGTATCTGCAGAATTGTTTGTCAGTGCTGAACACACCACTAGTCCCAAACAAGTGTCACTATATATATTTATGTATCCATAACACCCTATAGCATTGAAATACCCCTGTTTATAATATATATATATGTATTATAAACAGGGGTATTTCAATGCTATAGGGTGTAATGTTAGGTTCTTGTGTGGTATAGGTGTCAGAAATCTGATTATGAATGGCCAATGCCAGTTTCTATTTACTAGAAGTTACCTCAATCAATATGATGTAATTGTTGCATCTGTGTTGCATCTGTGAGGGAGAGACCTCTGGTGTGGTGATGGTGGGAATCTTTCAGAGTGCACCTTCTTTATCTCTTGGAGTATGTTAGAGGGGTACGTCTGGGGAGTAGTACCTCGTGGCATTACTGTTATATTCTTAACCACTGCAGGATCATCTCACTAGGGCAATCACTTTAAGGATATTTAGGTACCACTGCTTTTTTCTTTCAGTAGCTGAAGCACCTTCTCAGTAGTTTAGTCCACTGAAGTCAATAGAATTATCATGAAATCCTCAGACAAACCTAGGTAATTTTTAACTACATAATTAGCTAGTTTATCACTTTAATTATGTGGTTAACAAAATAACTAGATTATATTCACAGTGCACTTATATTATTATATGAGATATTTCAGTTTTTACTAGTGGCCACTAGCTTGTTTTTTTTCTATTTATGATTTTAATGTGGTATTGTATAGTTAGCTTCAATATAAGGCTATTTTGTTTTACATTTTATTCTCAATAAATTTATATTTTTTGCGCACCTTTATATGTGTTTTATGATGGCAGCTGGCTAGGGAACCCTTTTGTTCCTTCTTTCTCTCTCTCTCTCTCTATATATATATATATATATGTCTCGGGATTAGCACTCTCACCTTCCAAAATGACTGCCAGGGTGTCAGGTACGTAAATCACATAGAAAAAGTTGCAGATACGCATTCTCTGGACCTTTGAAGTAAATAATTTATTGTGAACAGTGACGTTTCGGGGATCAAACTGTCCCCTTCCTCAGACTAAATGTTTGGTCTGAGGAAGTGGATGGTTTGATCCCGAAACGTCACTGTTCACAATAAATTATTTACTTCAAAAGTCCAGAGAGTGCAGTTCTGCAACTCTCTCTCTCTCTCTCTCTCTCTCTCTCTCTCTCTCTCTCTCTCTCTCTCAGATCTCTCTCTCTCTCTCTCAGATCTCTCTCTCTCTCTCTATTAATATATATATATTTATATATATATATATATATATATATATATATATATATATATATATATATATATATATATATATATATATATATATAAACACACATAAAGTCTAGTACTCACTCACAAGCTCTCAGCTAGGATTAAAAAGCAAAACCAGAAGAGTTAGTTACCGCATTTGGCCAAATGGGACAAGCCCAGGTACCACGCCAAGGTCTCTTCCACATACCTGGGTCCCTAATACAGCCACACAACTGTAGATATGCATACAAATGCAAGCTAATAATCAAACAAACTGGGAACAGGTCAGGGCTCACAGACTTTTGTAATCACCCTGGGCATAAGCAAAATCAGGAAAAAGGAATGCACATCCAGACTGGACCGGGTACATAAAAAGGCCCAGCTTTGGTTGCTATCGCACTCACATAAAGCTCCTCTATTTACAGAGTCACAGGTAGTTAACCCCGGGCCTGCCAGGGTGCAAGTCCTTAGGGAGAATAGCAAAATCAGACAAAACAGCACACATAAAGTCCAGTACTCACTCACAAGCTCTCAGCTAGGATTAAAAAGCAAAACCGGAAGAGTTAGTTACCGCATTTGGCCAAATGGGACAAGCCCAGGTACCATGCCAAAGTTGGGCCTGTTTATGAGTCATGGGATGTGTACCCAGTCCAGTCTGGATGTGCATTCCTTTCTCCTGATTTTGCTTATGCCCAGGGTGATTATAAAAGTCTGTGAGCCCTGACCTGTTCCCAGTTTGTTTGATTATTTGCTTGCATTTGTGTGCATGGCTGCATTTGTGTGGCTGTATTAGGGACCCAGGTTTGTGGAAGAGACCTTGGCGTGGTACCTTGGCGTGTCCCATTTGGCCAAATGCGGTAACTAACTCTTCCGGTTTTGCTTTTTAATCCTAGCTGAGAGCTTCTGAGTGAGTACTAGACTTTATGTGTGTTGTATTGTCTGATTTTGTAATTCTCCCTAAAGACTTGCACCCTGGTAGGCCCGGGGTTAACTGCCTGTGACTCTGTAAATAGAGGAGCTTTATGTGAGGGCGATAGCAACCAAAGCTTGGCCTGTTTATGAGTCATGGGATGTGTACCCGGTCCAGTCTGGATGTGCATTCCTTTCTCCTGATTTTGCTTATGCCCAGGGTGATTATAAAAGTCTGTGAGTCCTGACCTGTTCCCAGTTTGATTATTAGCTTGCATTTGTGTGCATGGCTGCAGTTGTGTGGCTGTATTAGGGACCCAAGTACGTGGAAGAGACCTTGGCGTGGTACCTGGGCTTGTCCCATTTGGACATATATATGGCTTGTCCCATTTGGCCATATATATATATATATATATATATATATAAATATCATCCAAATAGGTGCACTCTCACAGGCAAGTCATTTAAATGCCAGGGTGCTACAGTAATATCATGTAGTCATCAAAAGAATAAGCAGTCACTGGACTTAAAAAACAGTGAATAATCCTTCTTTATTCCATGATAGTGATGTTTATGGGCGATTCACCCCTTCATCAGACCTTGGGTGAAGTGGTAAATTGACCCAAAATGTCACAATCATGGAATAAAGAAGGATTAGTCACTGTATTGTAAGTCCAGTGACTGCTTATTCTTTTGACGACTATATATATATATATATATATATATATATATATATGTATATATATATATATATATATATATATATATATATACATACATACATACACAAACACACATATATGAGATGTGATACATAGACATATATTTAAATATTTATATTTATTTAACAGTATTGAATGTGTATAAAAATAAAAACTGTACTTCTAAAATATATTTAAAAGGTGAATTCTGCAGCTGGATAGATAAATAAAAATTACACAAAACAAGGGGGGGGGGGAATAAAAAAATAAATAGATTTTAACTTACTCAAGAACATATAAAACTGAACCAAAAAGCTAAACTTGTAATGAGAGCATCAAAATTAGGTTAAATTTGAATGCCAATATATCCACAATGCAAATAGATTATTATATTTTTCACATGGAGCATCCATGAAATTACATCTTTAGTCATAGCTTCCTCAATGAGTCAGGAGGGTGCATTATGAAGATTAACACACCCCTAGGTGCAAACTGTGCTCCTACTGTGTGCTAATCCTATAACACCCATGCTCGGCTCTATGTTATTGCTTATTTATTAAGTTCTGAAATGCCACTATCCTAAAAATCATTTATCCACACAAGGAATTAATTAAAGCTAGTTTGTACACTAACAACTGCTTAATGTTAGAGGTCAAGGATATTATTTCATTATTATCAGGTATTTGTAGAGCGCCAACAGATTCCGCAGCATAGAAAACATCTTATTTTATTATTTTGAGTCATAACCCAGTGTTACATTTTATATATATATATATATATATATATATATATATATATATATATATATATATATATATATATATATATATATATATATATATATATATATATACTGTATATATATATACTGTATATATATATATATATATATATATATATATACTGTATATATATATATATATATATATATATATATATATATATATATTCTCCACAAAAGTAGGCACTCACTGGTCTTGTTTAAAAAGTAAAAATTTATTCAATCCATTAAAAAATTTCCATGACGTTTCGGTACTTTCCTGTACCTTTATCAAATGTAACCGCAATATCAAAGACAAAAAAATTAAAACCTCTCAAGAGGTTTTAATTTTTTTGTCTTTGATATTGAGGTAAGATTGTGCTCTCATTAACTTGGACTTATATATTTATATATATATATATATATAAATATATATATATATATATATATATATATATATATATATTACATTTCTTATAATGAAACACTATATAAATGTTAATACATTATTTATGTATATGTGCATGTGTATTGTTATATATATATATATATATATATATATATATATATATATATATATATATATATATATATATATAGATATATGTGTGTGTGTGTGTGTATACTGTACATATAGATATTTCTTTATAAAACATTCTTAAAACATATGAAAGTGTTCTATTTCACAGGATTTTTCTAACTATATTGTAAAATTATAAATTAGTTTGAGAGCAAAAGAAAAAGGAAATAAATAAATATATATATATTGAATATTTTATAAAACACAGAAGGGGACTGCACTCTCAGACTGGACTGGGTACACATCCCATGACCCTGCAAAATGCCCTGCCCTGGGTGCTCGATGGCACTCACAGGAAGCTGTGCTGTCCACAGAGTCACAGGCAGTTAACCTCAGACAGGTCTGGGTGCAATGAAAAACAACACACAGAGAAAATCCAGCATTCACTTGCAAGCTTTATGCTAAGATTAAAATCCTTGACGTGGTACCTGGGATTGTCCCATTTGGGCTAACTAACCCTTCAGATTTTGCTTTTAAAGGGACATAAAACAAGTTGGGATAGAGACAAAATAATATATAATGTACTTTATTTACTTTACCTGCAAATTTATACTGCGGTTCCTCGCTATTAACCCTTTCTTTTTATTTTCTGAGTTGTACAGCTCTAACTCCCCCCACACAATTCCTGTTATGGCTGTATCTATGTTTATTGTTCTTTTGGTAAAATGCAAATGTGAATAGGAATTATCTGCTGGAGCATGCCTAGAAGCTGTGAACTCAGTTGAAATACAATGCCTGTGTCTAAACACTGATAAGGGGGGTGGAGTTAGCTGCTCCAGGCAGTTTAGCTATGTAATTCATTTTGCTTATTTTTGAAAAATATTTTAAAATACCAGCAATTTTGAAAACAATTTTTTATGCAAACTATTTTAAATTAATTAGCCCTTTTACGATATGCACATATCTCAACCTGTTTTATGGCACTTTAATCTTAGTTAAGAGCTTGTAAGTGAGTGCTGGACTTTCTCTGTGTGTTGTATTAATTTGTTTTGTAATTTTCCCTATGGCCCTTGCACCCAGACCTGTCTGGGGTTAACTGCCTGTGACTCTGGGGACAGCACAGCTTCCTGTGAGTGCCATTGAGCACCCAGGGCTGAGCATGTTGCAGGGTCATGGTATGTGTGCCCAGTCCAGTCTGAGAGTGCAGTCCCCTTCCGTGTTTTGTATATGTCTAGGGTGATTACATAAGCCTGTGCACCCTTCACTTGTTCTAAGTTTTTTTGATTGAGAGCTTGCATTGTGTGGCTGGTTTAGGGACCCAGGTTTTGGAAGGGACCTTGGCGTGGTACCCGGGCTTGTCCCATTTGGCCAGATGCGGTAACTAACCCTTCCATTTTTGCTTTTAAAGGGACATAAAACAAGTTGGGATAGAGGCAAAATAATATATAATGTACTTTAATTACTTTACCTGCAAATTTATACTGCAGTGCCTCGCCATTTACCCTTTCTTTTTAGTTTCTGAGTTGTACAGCTCTAACTCCCCCCACACAATTACTTTTTTTGCTGTATCTATGTTTATTGTTCTTTTGGTAAAATGCAAAAGTGAATAGGGATTATCTGCTGGAGCATGCCTAGAAGCTATAAACGCAGTTCAAATACAATGCCTGTGTCTAAACATTGATAAGAGGGGTGGAAATAGTTGCTCCAGGCAGTTTAGTTATGTAATTCATTTTGCTTATTTTTGAAAAATATTTTAAAATACCTACCAGCAATTTTGTAAACAATTTTTTATGCAAACTATTTTAAATTAATTAGCCCTTTTAGGATATGCACAGATCTCAACCTGTTTTATGGCACTTTAATCTTAGTTAAGAGCTTGTAAGTGAGTGCTGGAGTTTCTCTGTGTTTTGTATTTATTTGTTTTGTAATTTTCCCTATGGCCCTTGCACCCAGACCTGTCTGGAGTTAACTGCCTGTGACTCTGGGGACAGCACAGCTTCCTGTGAGTGCCATTGAACACCCAGGGCTGAGCATGTTGCAGGGTCATGGTATGTGTGCCCAGTCCAGTCTGAGAGTGCAGTCCCCTTCCGTGTTTTGTATATGTCTAGGGTGATTACATAAGCCTGTGCACCCTTCACTTGTTCCCAGTTTCTTTGATTGAGAGCTTGCATTGTGTGGCTGGTTTAGGGACCCAGATTTTGGAAGGGACCTTGACGTGGTACCTGGGCTTGTCCCATTTGGCCAGATGCGGTAACTAACCCTTCCATTTTTGCTTTTAATCTTAGCTGAGAGCTGGACTTTCTCTGTGTTTTGAATATTTTATAGATACTGTAGATGGCTAGATAGATAGATAGATAGATAGATAGATAGATAGATAGATAGATAGATAGATAGATAGATAGATAGATGATATGTGTTTCAGCCACACCCAACAGGTGCATAAAATCCAGCATATAGCCAAGAAATCTCCACAGACAAGCATTGACACTACTATGGGTCCTACTGAAGGGCACCGTGACTTTAAACGTGGCACTGTCATAGGGTGCCACCTTTGTCACAAGTTAATTTGTGAAATTTCTACCCTACTAGATCTGCTTCTCTGCTATTATTGGGAAGTAGAAGCATCTAAGAGTAACAATAGCCTAGCCACAAAGTAGTAGGCCATGCAAACTCACAAAGTTAGACTGTCAAGTGCTAGAGCACATAGTTAGACTGCCAACATCTCTTCTCATCTATTGCATTACTCACTACAGACTTCTAAACTATCTCTGGAAGCATCACTAGCACAAGACCTGCTGGTTAGAAGCTTCATGAAATTGATGCGCAAGCCTCAAATCAACATGTACAATGGCAAGTGTCAGTTGGAGACATGTAAAGCACACCGCCAGTGGACTTTGGATCAGTGGAAACAGGTTTTCTGGAGTGATGAATCATGCTTCACTATCGAGCAGTCTGCTTGAAGAATCTGGTAGATGCTAGGAGACCGCTATTAATCAGAATGCATAGCGCCTACTGTAAAATCTGGTGGTGGTGGGATGAAGGTCTGGGGCTGTTTTCAGGGTTTGTGTAGGACCCTTAGTTCCAGTAAAGGGTCATGTTAATGCTATAGGATTCAAATACATTTTAGACAAGTGAATGCTTTCAACTGTTTGGTGACAGCTCTGGGAAGGTCCTTTACCGTTCCAGCATGACTGTGAAATCAAAAACATGGTCTGACAAGTTTGGTGTGAAGGAGTTTGAGCGTCCTGCCCAGAGCCCTCTTGATCACATTTGAGATTAATTTGAATTATGATTGATAGTTAGACCTTCTCCTCCAACATCAGTGCCTAACTGAACAAATGCTCTTTTGGCTTTTTTTTTTTGACAGACACTCTCCATAATCTCATGGAAAGCCTTCCAAAAACAGTTGCAGCTGCTATAGCTGCAAAGGGGGGTTAACTCCATGTTAATGCCCATGGTTTTGGAATGGGATGAAAGTCAGGTGTCAACATACTTTTGGCCATATAGTGTGTTTGTGTGTGTTAATATAAAAAATTATATAAAAATAATGTATAGTAAAATTGCAAAGATGGAAAATTGGTTTCAGGATTTCCTTTTCCTTATCTTTTTTACATTTGGATTAAAAGATGACTGGATTTTTGGAAGCTTTTTGCATTTTATTTCTAGATAATGTCAAATAGAATTTTCCTTAGTTTAGAGAAGTACAAATATGTTGCAAAAAAATATGTATCATCTTACCCTTTATAACACAGGGTATGTCATGAGATGCAGGACACAGCATATAAGATATTTTATTGCAGAGCATAGAAGTATACAGACTGCACAACACATCAGACTTAGTAACTGCGACATAGACTATAAAAGCTATAGCCCATGCCCCCATCCGGTGACGCCCCACTCCCACTCTTATCACATATTCCCCCTTTTCAAAGAATAAAGTATAATTATTTTTTTTTTTAGAGTACAACAAATAACAAGGTATACAAGAAGCAAACAAATATATATATTTTTTTAGTGTACAACATATAACAAGGTACATGAGAATATATATGAAAAACAAGAAATACAATCATGTCTTGGAGATTGGTGTAGACTAGTGACCGTGGGATTATTCTGCCCAGTCTGAGAGTCTGCTGGAAGCACAGAAGTATCCCGACTATGGTCTTGCTGTGGGGAAGTCACACCTCTTAAAACAGGGGATCCCACTGGCTGTGGCACTGAAGCATCCAGTTTCAAACATCAGGTACTGGCTGAAGATGTCTTCTATTTCGACGTGTGACTGTCCCTCCTTCAGCAAGGACTACATAAGACCTTGGTTCTGGAGAGCGTCCTATTACTGTGGCTGGCATCTTCCATTTCTTCTCATCATCCAGTTTAACTCTAACATTCTGGCCCACATTCAGCTCCTGCAAGGGCCTCACAGAGTGTTTTCTGTCGTAGAAGAATCGGTAGCCCCTTTTCGCCTCTTCATCCCTCCTAAGGACCTCATCCTGAGGAACAAGGGGGGCCTGCTGGAAGACACCCACAGAGGGTAGAGTGGTGCGGATCTGGCATCCTAATATCAACTGTGCCAGGCTAAAACTCGTGGCTTGGATGGGAGTCGCCCTATAGGACAAGGTATGGCTGAGATTGTTTCAAAATGATCTTGGTTGTTTGGACTGCCCTTTCGGCCATTCCATAGGCCTGCGGGTAATGAGGACTTGACGTAGAATGGATGAAATCATATTTACTGCTGAAAGAATTTAACTCCATGGAAGCAAACTGCATTCCGTTATCACTCACTAGCTCCATCGGTATGAACCACTGGGCGAACAAGCTTTTGAGACGAGTGTTGATGGCCAGACTGGTGGTTTCATTCAGGGGTGCAATCTCCAAATACCTGGAATAATAGTCGATCACAACCAAGTACTTCTTCCCATGTAGTTTGCACAAATCTGCAGCTATCTTCTGCCACGGGCCTGCAGGCAGCAGGGTAGAAATTAAGGGTTCTCTTTTTTGAGTAGGCTGGTGTTCCCGGCAAAAGGCACATTTTGACATGTGGCTTGCAATGTCGGTACTGATCCCAAGCCACCATACCACCATAGCTGCCCTTTTTCTGCACTTTGTAATGCCCAAGTGGCCATTGTGAATCCTGTTTAACATCTCCTGCCGCATGCTAAGAGGGATAACAATGCGATCTTGGAACAACACTAAATCGTCCAGCTTAGTGAACTGTGACCTCTCAGACTCGTAAAAGATCAAAGACATCCAAGCTGCTCGGCTCTCGGGCCAAACTTGATAACTTCTTGAAGTTCTGTATCCAAACGTATCTCCTTTCTTACTTGCTCTAGCTTCCTTGACGAGATGGATTTAGATGCCAGAACTGAATCCAAGTAAACTTTCACATCTGATTCAGTTGAATATCATTCAGCAGCAGCCAGCAGGAGCCTGCAAAGTGTATCTGCTACTGCCAGTTGTTTCCCCGGCACATGCACTGCCTGAACGTTGAACCTGAGTAGCCTCATCAGAAGTCTCTGGCATCTTAGGGGTGCCTTGTCAATATCATAGAAATTGATTAGAGGGACTAGTGGTTTGTGGTCAGTTTCAAGACTAAATTTCTCCAAACCCACTAGGTAACGCTGGAAGCGCTCACAGGCCCAACCTGCAGCCAGGCACTCTTTAGCAATTTGGGCGTATTTCGATTCTGCAGCTGTCAGTGTATGGGAACAGTAGGTGATGGGCTGTAGTTTGTTCTCATTACTAACCCATAACTGCTTGCATCAGCACTAACCACTGACATTTTAGAAGGGTCGTAGAACCCCAACACTGGGTCAGACCCCAGTAGGGACTTGACCTGTATAAAAGCTTTTTCTTGTGGAGGTCCCCAGACCCAGGCAACATCTTTATTCAACAATTCGGTGATAGGGTGCAGTACTGTGGATAAATTTGGTAGAAACCTGCCCACATAATTCACAAGGCCCAATATTTGTCTCAGCTCATGTACACCAGATGGACGTTTCTTCTGCTCAATAGCAAGGACTTTACCAGGGTCTGGCTTGATGCCTGTGATGGATACCCCGGCTACCCCGACTGGGTAGCTCCGCCAAATGGGTCCTGCGTCTTCCCTGCCAACTGCAGCTATGTAGCTGGCAAGTGACTACAGCCTGTAGCCACCCTTGATGCCCGACAGCACCAGTACTCAGGGACCCATCCTTTGGCAGACTCCAGCTACTCAGACTAGGTAGCTCTGACAGAGGGTCCTTCCTCTGCCTGGAACAGGCTGCTATGTTGCCCAGGAAAGCAATTTTAGTTTGAGCCCACCCAAATAACTAGACATTCTAGCATTCAGGTGAAACACGAACTGATTTTATTGTAAAAACATACTCCTTTTATACACAAAGCTGATCTTGATAAGAAACTGGATAATCCCACAATTTTCCCGCCATTCCCGCCCCTCCAGACAGACGGCACCTCGATAGCAGCCACAGTACCACAGAATCCCAGGGGTGGCGGTTTCGGGGTGATCCTGGTGGAGCGGCGGCACTTCCAAGGTGTCATTTTAAAGATCTCCATACTCAGATGCCACAGTCCAAAAAACGGCATGATTCTTTACTGGGGACCAGAGTTAAAATCCATTGAAGTTATGGAGGTAGGGGTGTCCAAAACCCCCAGTTCCCAAAGGAGCTCCCCTCCAATAATTGCCACAGCTCTTGTCCTCCCTAGGGGCTACCAATCCCCAAAATAGCGGAGCTCTGGGGCAAAGGGCTGCTGAAGCAACCAGGATTAAATTTACCAGGAGTAAATTTAGCAGTGTCCTGCTGTTCTGTGGCCGACCGGGAGTTCCAGGAGCCCGGCCAGCCTGAGAGGGGTTAGGTGGGTGTCCATTGTGAGGTGGCTGACCAGGAGTTCCAGGAGCCTGGCCAGCCTAGGAGTGTTTTTCCTGGTCATAGATAAGCTCTTCCATGACCAAGTGTACACAGCAAAACAGCACATAGCACATAAGCCATGAAATGTAACAGGGAGTGAGCCATGTAGTAGGGGGGTGGGGGGTAGCCTTAGCTGTCTGGTATCCATTATAATGCTATTTCCATTGATGATATGCCCAAAATAACATAAGATTTTCTAAAATGGCATTTTTCTTTATTTAATTTCAGACCAGACTCTCTAATGGTCAGCAGCATACAGTTCAATCACTGATCATGTTCTTCCAGTGTAGACCCATACACTAAAATGTCATGACTGCCATGCCCTTGTGGTCTCTTAGGATGGAACTCATCTCTCTTTGAAAGATTTCAGAAGCAGGGGATATCCCAAAGGGGAGTCTGCAGAAGCAAAACCGACCGGTGTAATGAAGGTAGTCAGTTTGCGGCACTTTGGGCCTAGAGGTATTTGCCAGAAGCCGCTGAAAGCATCCAGTGTAGAGAAGAACTGTGCCCAAGTCAGTTTCAAGCATCGGCAGCACATATCTCTCTCTTTTCACTGCCTCATTCAGCCGTTTCAAGTCTATGCAGATGCGTACCTTCCCGTTCTTCTTCACAACTGGCACAATAGGGGCAAACCAGTCAGTTGCTTCGACAACCTCTTCAATAACTCCTATATTCTTCATACACAGAAGTTCCTTCTCTACTTGAGGCATGAGCGGGAATGGAATACTATGAGGAGTAGTAATACTGTATGGGACTGCATCAACTTTATGTGATATTCGGACTGGATTGCAATTTAGCAGGCCCAATTCACCAAACATGTCTTCCGTAATCTTATTTACTCTGGCGAAAAGGCCCAAACCACAGGCTGCTTTCCTGCTCAATAGGTTGTTAACACACTGTCCTCTAATTACATGTACCCACATGGTAAATTTCCTCTGTTTGTACTCGCAGCTAGCAAGAAATTTCCCCACACAATCGATGCAGCCTCAAAGATGATGAATTTCATTATAACTTTCGCCAGCTGCAACTGTCAAGGCAGTTTTATGAATACTGCAAGGGACATAAAAGTGAAGTCTGCTCCTGTGTCAATCTTGAAGGCAACCTTGGCTCCCATCACAGTAAGGCTAACCGGCCAATCTTCGCCTGAACCAGACCGTTCAACAGCAGACCCTACAAAGGACACTTCTTGAGCCTTCTGGTCCCTATCCACCTGCATCTCCTAATAGACTCAGTTTTACACACCACTTCAAAATGGCCCATTCGGTTACACTTTCTACATTTTTTATCTTTAGCGGGGTTTAAAACATTCTGATTATGGGTACGGTTACACCGCGTGCAGCGAGCCAGCTGCACCCATTCGCTTCTGGGCCTATCTGCTGCCCTTGGTCTACCACTCACACTTTGCCTTTCACCTGCAGCTCTCCTGAACTGCTGCACTTCATCCACAATACTCTCAGGCCTCATGTCAGCACTTTGCTTTTTCACCAGTTCACTCTGGCGGGCTATCCTAATAGCCCCATCTAACCTCAATTCAGCCTCCAACTGTAGCATCAGTGAGACCTCAGCATCTGCAATTCCTATAACTATTCTGTCTCTGATTTGCTCTTCTTTAGCAACACCAAACTCACATAATTCAGCTAGTTCATACAGGCTGCGCACAAATGACTCCACGGATTCTCCCACATGCTGGGCGCGTTTATGGAAACAGGCCCTCTCATGAATCACATTCATACAAAGTGAGCATTGAGTTTGTTCATGACTATTTCAAAGTCAAACTCTTCCCTTTCTTGGAATATAAATGCATTAAACACTGGCTCCAGAGAATTAACTTGTACTTCACCACTCTCCTTGTCCAGCTTGGAAGCTATCCTGAAGCATTGAAACCGCTGACGCCATGTGGGCCAAGCTGCAGGTCAAGAGAAATCAAAAGGCTCAGGTGGAGTAAATTTCGACATCGAAACAGGAAACAGAAGCGCAGGAAAGTACTTCTGACACCATGTCATGAGATGCAGGACACAGCATAGAAGGTACAATGCTATTTTATTGCAGAGCATAGAAGTATACAGATTGCACAACACATCAGACTTAGCAACTGCGACATAGACTATAACGGCTATAGCCCACCCCCATCCGTTTACATCACACTCCCACTCTCATCACAGGGTACTCCTTTTGTTTGTTAGCCTATTTCTGTAGCCTCAGCAGATCCCATGTATATTTTATTTTTATGTTTAAATCTGTGATTAGCAGGTCCATGGACAGTCTGTGGCTGCGACTGGGTGGTACATGGGCAAAACTTGTCTGTGGCCGAGCAGCCCAGGGTAGGAGTTGGGTATGTAGTTTGGGGGGGTATTAGCTGTTTATGGCCTAGATTTAGAGTTCGGCGGTAGCCGTCAAAACCAGCGTTAGAGGCTCCTAACGCTGGTTTTGGGCGCCCGCTGGTATTTGGAGTCAGTGATTAAAGGGTCTAACGCTCACTTTTCAGCCGCAACTTTTCCATACCGCAGATCCCCCTACGCCATTTGCGTAGCCTATCTTTTCAATGGGATCTTTCTAACGCTGGTATTTAGAGTCGTTTCTGCAGTGAGCGTTAGAGCTCTAACGACAAGATTCCAGCCGCCTGAAAATAGCAGGAGTTAAGAGCTTTCTGGCTAACGCCGGTTTATAAAGCTCTTAACTACTGTACCCTAAAGTACACTAACACCCATAAACTACCTATGTACCCCTAAACCGAGCTCCCCCCACATCGCCGCCACTCGATTAAAATTTTTAACCCCTAATCTGCCGACCGCCACCTACGTTATACTTATGTACCCCTAATCTGCTGCCCCTAACCCCGCCGACCCCTATATTATATTTCTTAACCCCTAACTTGCCCCCCACAACGTCGCCGCAAGCTACTTAAAATAATTAACCCCTAATCTTCCGACCGCAAATCGCCGCCACCTACGTTATCCCTATGTACCCCTAATCTGCTACCCCTAACACCGCCGACCCCTATATTATATTTATTAACCCCTAATCTGCCCCCCTCAACGTCGCCGACACCTGCCTACACTTATTAACCCCTAATCTGCCCCCCTCAACGTCGCCGACACCTGCCTACACTTATTAACCCCTAATCTGCCGACCGGAGCTCACCGCTATTCTAATAAATGTATTAACCCCTAAAGCTAAGTCTAACCCTAACACTAACACCCCCCTAAGTTAAATATAATTTTTATCTAACGAAATAAATTAACTCTTATTAAATAAATTATTCCTATTTAAAGCTAAATACTTACCTGTAAAATAAATCCTAATATAGCTACAATATAAATTATAATTATATTATAGCTATTTTAGGATTAATATTTATTTTACAGGTAACTTTGTAATTATTTTAACCAGGTACAATAGCTATTAAATAGTTAAGAACTATTTAATAGTTACCTAGTTAAAATAATAACAAATTTACCTGTAAAATAAATCCTAACCTAAGATATAATTAAACCTAACACTACCCTATCAATAAAATAATTAAATAAACTACCTACAATTACCTACAATTAACCTAACACTACACTATCAATAAATTAATTAAACACAATTGCTACAAATAAATACAATTAAATAAACTAGCTAAAGTACAAAAAATAAAAAAGATCTAAGTTACAGAAAATAAAAAAATATTTACAAACATAATAAAAATATTACAACAATTTTAAACTAATTACACCTACTCTAAGCCCCCTAATAAAATAACAAAGCCCCCCAACATAAAAAATTCCCTACCCTATTCTAAATTAAAAAAGTTACAAGCTCTTTTACCTTACCAGCCCTGAACAGGGCCCTTTGCGGGGCATGCCCCAAGGATTTCAGCTCTTTTGCCTGTAAAAAAAAACATACCATACCCCCCCCCCAACATTACAACCCACCACCCACATACCCCTAATCTAACCCAAACCCCCCTTAAATAAACCTAACACTAAGCCCCTGAAGATCTTCCTACCTTGTCTTCACCATCCAGGTTCACCGATCCGTCCTGAAGAGCTCCTCCGATGTCCTGATCCAAGCCCAAGCGGGGGCTGAAGAGGTCCATGATCCGGTCAAAGTCTTCATCCAAGCGGGGCAGAAGAGGATCTTCCATCCGATTGAAGTCATCATCCAGGCGGCATCTTCGATCTTCTTCCATCCGGAGCGAAGCGGCAGGATCCTGAAGACATCCAGCGCGGAACATCCATCCGGACCGACGACTGAACGACGAATGACTGTTCCTTTAAGGGACGTCATACAAGATGGCGTCCCTCGAATTCCGATTGGCTGATAGGATTCTATCAGCCAATCGGAATTAAGGTAGGAATTTTCTGATTGGCTGATGGAATCAGCCAATCAGAATCAAGTTCAATCCGATTGGCTGATCCAATCAGCCAATCAGATTGAGCTCGCATTCTATTGGCTGTTCCGATCAGCCAATAGAATGCGAGCTCAATCTGATTGGCTGATTGGATCGGCCAATCGGATTGAACTAGATTCTGATTGGCTGATTCCATCAGCCAATCAGAAAATTCCTACCTTAATTCCGATTGGCTGATAGAATCCTATCAGCCAATCGGAATTCGAGGGACGCCATCTTGGATGACGTCCCTTAAAGGAACAGTCATTCGTCGTTCAGTCGTCGGTCCGGATGGATGTTCCGCGCTGGATGTCTTCAGGATCCTGCCGCTTCGCTCCGGATGGAAGAAGATCGAAGATGCCGCCTGGATGATGACTTCAATCGGATGGAAGATTCTCTTCTGCCCCGCTTGGATGAAGACTTTGACCGGATCATGGACCTCTTCAGCCCCCGCTTGGGCTTGGATCAGGACATCGGAGGAGCTCTTCAGGACGGATCGGTGAACCTGGATGGTGAAGACAAGGTAGGAAGATCTTCAGGGGCTTAGTGTTAGGTTTATTTAAGGGGGGTTTGGGTTAGATTAGGGGTATGTGGGTGGTGGGTTGTAATGTTGGGGGGGGGGGGTTTGTATTTATTCTTTTACAGGCAAAAGAGCTGAAATTCTTGGGGCATGCCCTGCAAAGGGCCCTGTTCAGGGCTGGTAAGGTAAAAGGGCTTGTAACTTTTTTAATTTAGAATAGGGTAGGGAATTTTTTATTTTGGGGGGCTTTGTTATTTTATTAGGGGGCTTAGAGTAGGTGTAATTAGTTTAAAATTGTTGTAATATTTTTATTATGTTTGTAAATATTTTTTTATTTTCTGTAACTTAGATCTTTTTTATTTTTTGTACTTTAGCTAGTTTATTTAATTGTATTTATTTGTAGGAATTGTGTTTAATTAATTTATTGATAGTGTAGTGTTAGGTTAATTGTAGGTAATTGTAGGTAGTTTATTTAATTATTTTATTGATAGTGTAGTGTTAGGTTTAATTATATCTTAGGTTAGGACTTATTTTACAGGTAATTTTGTTATTATTTTAACTAGGTAACTATTAAATAGTTCTTAACTATTTAATAGCTATTGTACCTGGTTAAAATAATTACAAAGTTACCTGTAAAATAAATATTAATCCTAAAATAGCTATAATATAATTATAATTTATATTGTAGCTATATTAGGATTTATTTTACAGGTAAGTATTTAGCTTTAAATAGGAATAATTTATTTAATAAGAGTTAATTTATTTCGTTAGATAAAAATTATATTTAACTTAGGGGGGTGTTAGTGTTAGGGTTAGACTTAGCTTTAGGGGTTAATACATTTATTAGAATAGCGGTGAGCTCCGGTCGGCAGATTAGGGGTTAATAATTGAAGTTAGGTGTCGGCGATGTTAGGGAGGGCAGATTAGGGGTTAATACTATTTATGATAGGGTTAGTGAGGCGGATTAGGGGTTAATAACTTTATTATAGTAGCGCTCAGGTCCGCTCGGCAGATTAGGGGTTAATAAGTGTAGGCAGGTGCCGGCGACGTTGAGGGGGGCAGATTAGGGGTTAATAAATATAATATAGGGGTCGGCGATGTTAGGGCAGCAGATTAGGGGTACATAGGGATAATGTAAGTTGCGGCGGTTTACGGAGCGGCAGATTAGGGGTTTAAAAAAATATGCAGGGGTCAGCGATAGCGTGGGCGGCAGATTAGGGGTTAATAAGTGTAAGGTTAGGGGTGTTTAGACTCGGGGTACATGTTAGAGTGTTAGGTGCAGACGTAGGAAGTGTTTCCCCATAGGAAACAATGGGGCTGCGTTAGGAGCTGAACGCTGCTTTTTTGCAGGTGTTAGGTTTTTTTTCAGCTCAAACAGCCCCATTGTTTCCTATGGGAGAATCGTGCACGAGCACGTTTTTGATGCCGGCCGCGTCCGTAAGCAGCTCTGGTATCGAGAGTTGCATTTGCGGTAAAAATGCTCTACGCTCCTTTTTTGGAGCCTAACGCAGCATTTGTTTGAACTCTCGATACCAGAGTTAAATTTATGGTGCGGCCAGAAAAAAACCTGCGGAGCGTTAACAGCCCTTTTACCGCCGAACTCCAAATCTAGGCCTAAGAGTGTTACTGGATATGTGGAGTTAACTTACGACATTGTGTGTATTACTAATTATTAGTAGGTTAAGTCATTACTTTGGGGCATATTTATCAAGCTCCGAATGAAGCTTGATGCCCCGTGTTTCTGGTGAGCCTGCAGGCTCGCCAGAAACAGCAGTTATGAAGCAGCGGTCACAAAGACCGCTGCTCCATAACCTGTCCGCCTGCTCTGAGCAGGCGGACAGACATCGCCGGAAATAAACCCGATCGAGTACGATCGGGTTGATTGACACCCCTGCTGGCGGCCCATTGGCCGCGAGTCTGCAGGGGGCAGCGTTGCACCAGCAGCTCTCGTAAGCTGCTGGTGCAATGCTGAATACAGCGAGCGTATTGCTTGCCGTATTCAGCGAGGTCTGTCGGACCTGATCCGCACTGTCGGATCAGGTCCGACAGACCTTGATAAATAGAGGCCATTGAGTGGAGTACTCACTATGGGTTAGTTTACAGGTAGCTCGCTATTTACCACTCCCGCTGTAATGGTTAGGGTGCGTATTGTGAGTTGAAAGTAAAAGTTTTGTGTGCAAGCGAGCACGCTTACTTTAGAACTTCAAATATCGAGACCGCACTAATGCATTTGCCCCTTAAAATTCAAAGAGAGCTTGTGCACTAACCCGACAGGAGTTATTAATATTTCACATTCCAATGCTCTTGACATACAGGAATATGCTATTTTTATTGTAAATACATATTTATATAGATATCTGTACAGTATATACCTAAACCTGTATTTCTATTCATATATATATATATATATATATATATATATATATATATATACTGTATATATATATATATATATATATATATATATATATATATATATATATATATATATATATATATATATATATATATATATATATTGTAATAGGTATATATTTTACATTAACATTCTCAGATATATATAGAAATTATCAGCCAGATTACGAGTTTTGCGTTAGGAGCTATGGGGTGCTAACGAGCAGTTTTTTCTCACCACTCACTTACCTGCAGCGCTGGTATTACAGGGTTTTACAAACCCGGCGTTAAAAGGCAAGAAGTGAGCGTAGAGCAAAATTGTGCTCCATACCGCACTTCAATAACAGTGCTGCTTAAGTGAGCGGTGAGCTGGTCGTACGTGCTCATGCACGATTTCCCCATAGACATCAATGGGGAGAGCCGGCTGAGAGAAAGTCTAACACCTGCAAAAAAGCAGAGTAAAACTCAGTAACGCAGCCATTGATTCCTATGAGGAAACACATTTTATGAACTTGAACCCCGAGTCTAAACACCCCTAATCTTACACTTATTAACCCCTAATCTGCCGCCCCTGACATCGCCGACACCTACATTATACTTATTAACCCCTAATCTGCCGCTCCGGACATCGCCGCCACCTACATTATACTTATGAACCACTAATCTGCTGCCCCCAACATCGCCGACACCTACATTATATTTATTAACCCCTAATCTGCCGCCCCCAACGTCGCCACCACTATATTAAATGTATTAACCCCTAAACCTAAGTCTAACCCTAACCATAACACCCCCTAATTGAAATATAATTAAAATAAATCTAAATAAAATTTCTATCATTAACTAAATTATTCCTATTTAAAACTAAATACTTACCTATAAAATAAACCCTAAGATAGCTACAATATAACTAATAGTTACATTGTAGCTAGCTTAGGGCTTATTTTTATTTTACAGGAAAGTTTGTATTTAAGGGAAATATGCTGAGAGCATAAAAATAGGGTGTGCCTAAATATATTGATGTATAAAATATAAAAATATGTGAAAAATAATGTGAATCGATATTAAAAATGATAAAACGTACAATATAACAATTCCTATTGGTCTATTTGGAAATCGTAATACCGTGGAAAACTAAAACAGCGATTTCAAAATAAAATATTTGTGTATATAAACACAGTAATATTAAGAAATAATGAGTGCACTGTAGATAAGGATTATAATAAACTTAAAGTATATAATAATAGTCCGAACAAAAAAGTTAAAAGGTGATAGCGTGAGGATCCACTGTAAAGAAAAAAAGTTCAAATGTGGGCAGCTTTTCTTGAGGCCGATGGTGAGTCAGTGAATCTAAAAGGTGAAGACAAAAACATGAAAGCGCCTCATGGTGTGGTAATCACAAACAATTGCGAGAAGGTGTAATGGAAGCAAGTGAACAGATACTCACAAGCGAGGTGGCAGTCTTATTACAAGAAGTGCAAACGAGCAGGCTGGCCTTTAACAGCAGCCAGTACGCTGGATGGACGAATCTTGTTGATAACAAGGCTAGCTGTTGATACTCCACAGCCGGATGATTTGCTCCTGCAGTCTGTGTGTAGTTGAAGGATAGGCTCCTGGCAGGGGGAGGAGAAAACAACGCCAACTGTGCTGCGGTAGCAAGAGTACAAGCCAGACCAATGTGATCTAATAGGCTCCTGTGTGCCAATAGACACTTCCAAAAGTAAAGTTCATGTAAGCAAGCAAAGTAACAGCAAGCAAAGTATCCGAGTATGGTAAAAAACAGGTATTTATTGGAGCTAAACAACGTGTTTCTCGGCCGCAAGCTCTTGGTCGTTTCATCAGATGCAATCAGCCAATAGGATTGAACTTCAATCCTATTGGCTGATCCAACAGCCAATAGGATTGAGCTTGCATTCTATTGGCTGATTGGAACAGCCAATAGAATGCCAGCTCAATCCTATTGGCTGATTGCATCAGCCAATAGGATTTTTTCTACTTTAATTCCGATTGGCTGATAGAATACTATCAGCCAATCGGAATCTAAGGGACACCATCTTGGATGACGTCAGTTAAAGAGATATTCATTACGAAGAAGCCGTCGTTTGAAGAGGATGCTCTGCGTCAGATGTCTTTAAGATGGACCCGCTCCGCGCCGGAAGGATGAAGATAGAAGATGCCGTCTAGATCAAGACTTCTGCCTGTCTGGAGGACCACTTCTGCCGGCTTCGTTGAGGACATCTTGCTGCTTGGATGAAGACTTCTCCTGGTAAGTGAATCTTCAGGGGTTAGTGTTAGGATTTTTTTAAGGGTGTATTGGGTGGGTTTATTTTTTAGGTTAGGGCTTTGGGCCTGCAAAAGAGCTAAATGCACTTTTAAGGGCAATGCCCATCCAAATGCCCTTTTTTTATAGGGCTCTTAGATTAGGTGTAATTAGTTTAAAGATCTGTAATTAGTTTTTTATTTTCTGTAATTTAGTGTTTTTTTTTTTGGGATTTAGCTAATCTAATTTAATTTATTTAATTGTATTTAGGGCTAGATTTATTAAAGCTCAGGCATACAGGGGCGCGTATCCCGCCCCCTCCCCGCGCACAGCCAATCAAGCATGGGCAGGAGCTGTCAATCTCCTCGGTCTGACTAGAATAGGTTAGGGAAGCGGCGGTCTGGTTACCGCTGCTTGATAAACACGGCGAGCAAGTTCTTATGAGAACTTGCAGCCGTAGGGCTTTAATAAATCTAGCCCTTAATGTAGGGAACTTTTTTAATTGTAGTGTAGTGTTAGGTGTTAGTGTAACTTAGGTTAGGTTTTATTTTACAGGTAAATTTGTATTTATTTCAGCTAGGTAGTTATTAAATAGTTAATAACTATTTAATAACTATTCTACCTAGTTAAAATAAATACAAACTTGCATGTAAAATAAAAATAAACCCTAAGCTAGCTACAATGTAACTATTAGTTATATTGTAGCTAGCTTAGGGTTTATTTTATAGGTAAGTATTTAGTTTTAAATAGGAATAATTTAGTTAATGATAGTAATTTTATTTAGATTTATTAAAATTATATTTAAGTTAGGGGGTGTTAGGGTTAGGGTTAGACTTAGATTAGGGGTTAATACATTTAATATAGTGGCGGCGACATTGGGGACGGCAGATTAGGGGTTAATATTATTTAACTAGTGTTTGCGAGGCGGGAGTGCGGCAGTTTAGGGGTTAATATGTTTTTTCTAGTGGCGGCGATGTCCGGAGAGGCAGATTAGGGGTTAAAAATTTTATTATAGTGTTTGCGATGCGGGAGGGCCTCGGTTTAGGGGTTAATAGGTAGTTTTTGGGTGTTAGTGTACTTTTTAGCACTTTAGTTATGAGTTTTATGCTATGGCGGTGCAGTGTAAAACTCATAACTATTGACTTTAGAATGCGTTAGGAATCTTGGAGGTAGCGGGTGTACCGCTCACTTTTTGGCTTCCCAGGACAGACTCGTAAAACCGGCGCTATGGAAGTCCCATAGAAAAAAGGGTTTACGAAAGTCGTTTTGTGGTAAGGCCAAAGAAGTGTGCGGTGCCCCTAAACCTGCTAGACTCGTAATAGCAGCGGTAGTGATAAAGCAGCGTTAGGACCTGTTAACGCTGCTTTTTCAGCTTAACGCAAAACTCGTAATTTAGCTGTATATTTTTTTCTATGTCAAGAAAATAGGAATGTAAAATATGTGTAACACGCTTCGTTCTAAAGTGGTGTCAGGATAGCGCACATGTGAAAACTTAGTTAAAGTGCTTTATTGAAATATTAAATATAAAATTTAAAAAAATATTAATAATTATTCAATGTATTATATATACTGTATATATATATATATATATATATATATATATATATATATATATATATATATATATATATATATATATATTCTTTGTATTATTTAGAATTTTTATTGTTATTAATATTTTTTATATTTTATATTTAATAGTTCAGTAATGCGTCTTAAGATAAATTTTCATGTGCGCTGACTCAAATCCATCGATCCGCTGATTTAAATATTTTAGCCAATAGGAATGCAATGGTACCCCAGTATAAAAGGGGTACCTTGCATTTGAATCCTCAGTGTGCGGTGGACAATCACATGTAGAGGACCTCTACGTCGGATCGATGGACCTCCGCCTTGGACCTTCACCTGGACCTCCGCCTCCGCACATTGACCTCTCCACCTCCACAGGGATGAAAAAGGTGACGGTCACGCGATGGATGAAGATGGATCTGCCTAGATGAATGGAGCCGCTGGATTGAAGATCGTTCAAGCCAGACTTCAGCAACTGTGAGTTTCTAAAGAGGGTTAGTGTTAGGTTTTTTAAGGTTTTTTTGGGTGGGGTTTTTTTTTTAAATTAGGGATTTGGCTATTTGAAAAAAGCTGAATGCTCTTTTAATGCCCATACAAATGCCCTTTTCAAGGCAATGGGTAGCTTAGGGTTTTTTTTAGAGTTATTTTTTTTATTTTGGGGGGGTTGGTTGGGTGGTGGGTTTTACTGTTGGGGGGTCTTTGTATTTTTTTACAGGGAAAATAGCTGATTTCTTTAGGGCAATGCCCTACAAAAGGCCCTTTTAAGAGCTATTGGTAATTTATTGTAGGCTAGGGTTTTTTATTTTGGGGGGCTTTTTTATTTTGATAGGGCTATTAGATTAAGTGTAATTGTTTTTATTTTGGATAATTTAGTTTGTTATTTATTGTAATTTAGTATTTTTTTATTTTTTGTAATTTAGTACTTTTTAAACTGTAGATTTTTTTTTTTTTAGTAGGGTTAGGTTTTTTTAATGTGTAATTTAATTCATTTAATTTGTAGTTATTTTAATTTTAGTATAATAGTAATGTTAGTTTAATTTATAGTTTAAACTTAGTTTTTTTTTAATTTCCCAGGTAAGTTTTTATTTATTTTAAGGGATCTTGTAATTTTAATTTAAAGTTAGAGGGTTGTTAGGTTTAGGGGTTAATAGTTTATTTATTTTTTGGCGATGTGGGGGGCTGGCGGTTTAGGGGTTAATAGGTTTATTTAGTGGTAGTGTTGTGGGAGACTAGAGGTGTAGGGGTTAATAACTTTATTTAGTGACGGCGATGTCAGGGAGTGGAGGAATAGGGGTTAATATATTTATTATAGTGTGAGCGATGTTGGGGTGCGGGGGAATAGGGTTAATAACTTTAGTATAGTGGCGACGATGTCGGGGAGCGGTGGAATAGGGGTTAATAAATTTTATTAGTGGCGGCGATGTCAGGAGCGGCAGATTAGGGGTTAATAACTTTAATATAGTATTTGCGATGCGGGAGGGCCTCAGTTTAGGGGTTAATAGGTAGTTTATGAGTGTTAGTGTACTTTGTAACACTTTAGTTATGAGTTTTATGTAACAGTTTTGTTGCATAAAACTCATAACTACTGCTCTCGGAAGGCAGTACGGAACTTGTCATTATAGCGTGTAACGCAAGCTTTTTAGCCTCACCGCAAAGCTTGTAATGGCAGTGCTATGGGAATCCCATGAAAAAACCTCTGGCTAGATTACGAGTCTTGGGTTAAGGTAAAAAAGCAGCGTTAACAGGTCCTAACGCTGCTTTTTTACGCCTGCTGCTATTACGAGTCTTGCAGGTTTAGGGGCACCGCACACTTCTTTGGCCTTACCGCAAAACGACTTACATAAACTTTGTAAAGTCTTTTTTCTATGGGACTTCTATAGCGCCAGTATTACGAGTCTGTCCTGGGAGGCCAAAAAGTGAGCGGTACACCCTCTACCTCCAAGATCCGTAACGCATTCTAAAGTCAGTAGTTAAGAGTTTTATGGTACAACGCGGTAGCATAAAACTCATAACTAAAGTGCTTAAAAAGTACACTAACACCCAAAAACTACCTATTAACCCCTAAACCGAGGCCCTCCAGCATCACAAATACTAAAATAAAAATTTTAACCCCTAATCTGCCGCTCTCGAAATCGCCACCACTATAATAAACATATTAACCCCTAAACCGCCGCACTCCCGCCTCGCAAACACTAGTTAAATAATATGAACCCCTAATCTGCTATCCCTAACATCGCCGCCACCTACCTACATTTATTATCCCCTAATCTGCCGCCCCCGACATCGCCGACACCTACATTATATTTATTAACCCCTAATCTACCACTCCGGACATCGCCACCACCTACATTATATTTATTAACCCCTAATCTGCTATCCCTAACATCGCCACCACCTAACTACATTTATTAACCCCTAATCTGCCGCCCCCAACGTCGCCACCACTATACTAAATGTATTAACCCCTAAACCTAAGTCTAACCCTAACATCCCCTAACCTAAATATAATTTAAATAAATCTAAATAAATATTATTACCTAAATAATTCCTATTTAAAACTAAATACCTATAAAATAAACCCTAAACTAGCTACAATATAACTAATAGTTACATTGTAGCTAGCTTAGGGTTTATTTTTATTTTACAGCCAAGTTTGTATTTATTTTAACTAGGTAGAATAGTTACTAAATAGTTATTAACTATTTAATAACTACCTAGCTAAAATAAAGACAAATTTACCTGTAAAATAAAACCTAACATAAGTTACAATAACACCTAACACTACACTACAATTAAATAAATGTACTAAATTAAAAACAATTAAACAAATTAAAATAAATTAGTTAAAGTACAAAAAAAACCCCACTAAATTACAGAAAATAATAAACAAATTACAAGATATTTAAACTAATTATACTTAATCTAATAGCCCTATCAAAATAAAAAAGTCCCCCCAAAATAAAAAAAACCCTAGCCTAAACTAAACTACCAATAGCCCTTAAAAGGGCCTTTTGCGGGGCATTGCCCCAAAGTAATCAGCTCTTTTACCTGTAAAAAAAAAATACAAACAACCGCCCAACAGTAAAACCCACCACCCACACAACCAACCCCCCAAATAAAGTACTAACTAAAAAAACCTAAGCTCCCCATTGCCCTGAAAAGGGAATTTGGATGGACATTGCCCTTAAAAGGGCAGTTAGCTCTTTTGCGGCCCAAAGCCTTAACCTAAAAATAAAACCCACCCAATACACCCTTAAAAAAACCTAACACTAACCCCCTGAAGATCGACTTACTGTTCTGAAGACCGGACATCCATCCTCAAGGATGGGGAGCTTAGTTTTTTTTAGTTAGTATTTTATTTGGGGGGTTGGTTGTGTGGTGGGTGGGTTTTACTGTTGGGGGGGTTGTTTGTATTTTTTTACAGGTAAAAGAGCTGATTACTTTGGGGCAATGCCCCACAAAAGGCCCTTTTAAGGGCTATTAATAGTTTAGTTTAGGCTAGGTTTTTTATTTTTTATTTTGGGGAGGCTTTTTTATTTTGATAGGGCTATTAGATTAGGTGTAATTAGTTTAAATATCTTGTAATTTGTTTATTATTTACTGTAATTTAGTGTTTGTTTGTTTTTGTACTTTAGCTAATTTAATTTAATTTATTTAATTGTTTTTGAATTAGTAAATGTATTTAAGTGTAGTGTTAGGTGTTATTGTAACTTAGGTTAGGTTATATTTTACAGGTAAATTTGTCTTTATTTTAGCTAGTTAGTTATTAAATAGTTAATAACTATTTAGTAACTATTCTACCTAGTTAAAATAAATACAAACTTGCCTGTAAAATAAAAATAAACCCTATGCTAGATACAATGTAACTATTAGTATTTAGTTTTAAATTGGAATTATTTAGGTAATAATTTTAATATTTATTTAGATTTATTGTAATTATCTTTAAATTAGGGAGTGTTAGGGTTAGGGGTTAATACATTTAGTATAGTGGCGGCGACGTTGGGGGCGGCAGATTTGGGGTTAATAAATGTAGGTAGGTGGCTGCGATGTTAGGGACGGCAGATTAGGGGTTAATAATATTTAACTAATGTTTGTGAGGCGGGAGTGCGGCGGTTTAGGGGTTAATATGTTTATTACAGTGGCAGTGACGTAGGGGGCGGCAGATTAGGGGTTAATAAATGTAGGTAGGTTGCGGTGACATTGGGGGAGGGAGATTAGGGGTTAATAAATATAATATAGGTGGCGGCGATGTTGGGGGCAGCAGATTAGGGGTTAATAAATATAATGTAGGTGGCGGCTATGTCTGGAGCGGTAGATTAGGGGTTAATAAATATAATGTAGCTTTCGGCGATGTTGTTGGCGGCAGATTAGGGGTTAATAAGTGTAAGATTAGGGGTGTTTAGACTCGGGGTTCATGTTAGGGTGTTAGGTGTAAACATAAATTTTATTTCCCCATAAGAATCAACAGAGCTGCGTTACGGAGCTTTACGCTGCTTTTTTGCAGGTGTTAGACTTTTTCTCAGCCAGCTCTCCCCATTGATTCCTATGGGGAAATCGTGCACGCTGGTATTGAAGTTGGTTGTGGGGGTGGTGGGTTTTACTGTTGGGGGGGTTGTTTGTATTTTTTTTTTACAGGTAAAAGAGCTGATTACTTTGGGGTTAATACATTTAGTATAGTGGCAGCGATGTTGGGGGCGGCAGATTAGGGGTTAATAAATGTAGGTAGGTGGCGGCGATGTTAGGGAAGGCATATTAGGGGTTAATAATATTTAACTAATGTTTGTGAGGCGGGAGTGCTGCGGTTTAGGGGTTAATATGTTATAGTGGCGGCGACGTTGAGGGCAGCAGATTAGGGGTTAATAAATGTAAGTAGGTTGCAGCGACATTGGGGGAGGGTTATTAGGGGTTAAGGGGCAGCAGATTAGGGATTAATAAATATAATGTAGGTGGCGGCGATGTCTGGAGTGGTAGATTAGGGGTTAATAAATATAATGTAGGTGTCGGCGATGTTGTGGGCGGCAGATTAGGGGTTAATAAGTGTAAGATTAGGGGTGTTTAGACTCGGGGTTCATGTTAGGGTGTTAGGTGTAAACATAAATTTTATTTCTCCATAGGAATCAATAGGGCTGAGTTACGGAGCTTTACGCTGCTTTTTTGCAGGTGTTAGACTTTTTCTCAGCCAGCTCTCCCCATTGAATCCTATGGGGAAATCGTGCACGAGCACGTACAACCAGCTCACGGCTGACTTAAGCAGCGCTGGTATTGAAGTGCGGTAAGGAACACAATTTTGCTCAACGCTCACTTCTTGCCTTTTAACGCCGGGTTTGTAAAAAAACGTAATACCAGCGCTGCAGGTAAGTGAGCGGTGAGAAAAAACTGCTCATTAGCACCGCATAGCCTCTAACGCAAAACTCGTAATCTGGCCGTTCATTTTTTCGAGTGTGGGACTGACGTTGCGTTACAGGCTAAAAGGCTTGCAGTACAGCTATACCGACAAGACTCGTAATGGCTGCGTTGCTGTTTTAACCTTGAAATGACCATTTTTTCAGCGTTAAATTAAAACACAAACGCAAAACTTGTAATTTAGGTGACTGTGTGGCATTTATTAAATGGGGGTTAAATCACTGTTTTAAATGTACTACTGGCAATAAGGGGCCTTAAACACTGCACTAATGTTGAATAGGGTTAAACTGTTTAGTTCTGAGAAACTTGAATAAAACAGCCACAATATGAAATCTTTGGTGACAAGAATGCAGTAGATTTCTGCTGCTTAGGGCAGGAGAAACCCTAAATACGTTGCTGATTTAGACACAATTTTCTTTTCATTACATATCCTAAGCTACACTGCATTAATATGTGTTCCTATATGTGACATCACTTTCCTTTATTACCGTAAAATGCCCCACCTGGCACAATATGGATGCACACAGATTTGAAACATATGAGTAAATTTCCCTGTGTAGCCGCTAAACGCACAAGAAAAACCCAGCTAATTTCGGTACTCTTCTTGCCGAAATTCCTCCCTACAGGTTTCATCATAGCTCAAAACAAATGCTACATGGGCAAAGGCAGGAACTTGATTTGTCTTGTGATATATAATTACTTTATACCAGGTGGTTTCGTCCACACAATTAGCAGCAGCGGAATCCCAAAAAGGTAGTTTTATTCTCATTTTATTCATGATTTCTGAGCAATAAGCTCTTGACCAAACACAATAATTTGGGTGTTATTAGTATTGTAAATTGTTATCACTGATGAATAGAAAATGTCAGCAGAAATGTTAAACCCCTCATCCAATCATTTGTTTTCTTCAATTAATGGGTCTCTAGCAGAGGATTTGTATCTATTAGGGCTCTGGAATGGTCAGAATAAGCACTTAAAATGAGATGGCACTTGCTTTTACATGCATAGTTTTCTTTATGGAAATATATTTTCTTTATTTTGCAGTGCTTCAGTTATATTACAGCCCACAGCAGAACCAAATACAGAGTTTTAAATTAAAATCAATAAATATAACAATCTGGAGAGAAAAAAATCTGTGAAATTCAGATTTGCATAAAATATTACATCTAATGATTTTAGCTTTATTTGGGCTATATTATACTATATAATTAAGTGGAGGAAAAAATATTAACGCTATAGAACACTGCTACTAACACTGGTGAAGTTAAATTAATAGCACTTCTATGAACCCAAATTAGGCATACATTACGCATAATAAAGAATGCAACACACAAGAGAAATGGGTGTAAAGGCCGCAACCCTCATTTATTAAAATGATTTAATAAATATATAACATATAAATTTGATAGAATTCTAATAACCTGTAAACATATTAACATGAGGAAAAATATAAGGTGCTTGCCACCAGAGATGTACCTTCCAGCGGTTTACCACCAGGTACATCCCCAAACAACTCTCCCGCCTCTTCAAGGAGGTACCAATTTACCTAACTTACAGCATAGAAAACAAGCACCCCGCCAAGGCTGCAACACTAACTTAAGTAACTAGGGAGGGAGGGAGGGAACTTCAGCTTGTGATTGCAGGAACTCAAGAGGAAGAACAGTTTCTGCCCCCACCCTTACATATCATCCCCTCAGGCTCCACCCTTTCCACCATAGCCTGCTCCATTGCCTGCATAGGGGTCAAAATCCCCTCCGTCCATGCTCTCCTCCAGGGAGCATTGACCCCAAATTAGGCATACATTATGCATAATAAAGAATGCAACACACAAGAGAAATGGGTGTAAAGGCCACAGCCCGCATTTATTAAAATGATTTAATAAATATATAACTTATAAATTCAATAGAATTAAAATAACCTGTAAACATATTAACATGAGGAAAAACATAACATGAGGAAACACAACATGAGGAAACATAAGGTGCTTACCACCAGAGATGTATCTTCAACCGGCTTACCACCAGGTACATCCCCCAAACAACTCTCCCGCCTCTTTTGGGAAGTACCAATTTACCTAACTTACAGCATAGAAAGCAAGCAGACCCCATACGAGCTAACACTGATGTTGAAATTAAAAAGATGTAAACCCACTTTGTTCAAGTGGACCCCATCCCTTAGGAAAAAACAACGGCCCGTCTCCCCCTCTAGCTCCACATGACAAATACAAAAACCCCCAATCTTAGCTACAAAACTACTAACTGTTCTATTAATCTTTTTCCTAGAGGCTTCCAGCTTCTTGAAATCCCAAGCTGCCCTCCACACAGAGTGAGGTTCAATGTCAGACCACACTATAATCAAATTAGGAAACAACTCCCTTAATCTTCCCAAATCCTTCCTAATACTCTCAACCAAATCCCTCTGGGACTGAAAACCCAAGTCGTTACCTCCCGCATGGATCACCAAAATAGCTGGAAGCCGGAACAACCTAGCGTAATCCACCACCATTCTGAGAATCTGCTCCCACCTTAAACCCCGAACCCCAAACCAACATAACAACACTGTCTCCTCAGAAAAGTTAAACTGTGTTCCTTGATCCTTCACTGCATCTGCCTTATGAGCCCAATATATATAGGAGTGACCTACAATCCAACACTAAACTGGACCTGTCAAAACAAATAGATTCTAAACCTACAACGCCGATCTAACATACAAACGAAAACATCTAGTCTTCCACCTGCCAATTCTTCTAATCACATTCTCACCTAAACCCAAGCTGGTGGCTTCAGTCGCAGCCCACGATCTGGAAGGAATGCGTTCCAAACTCTGCTACCTGCGTAACCCAACCTGGACAAAACCCGATGAAAAACAGTTAAAAACTGTAAATGTAATAATGCCGACCCGTCCCTGTGGACAAATAGAGGAAGAAAACCAACAGGCAGAACATCCATGAATGCTGACAAATTGGCTACTGGGCAACAAATGTCCTGCGTTTCCCCAATTCTGATCCACCGCCCTAACCCCTCCTGATCTGTTTTAGACTTTCTACACAAACCCCATCTCTGATTGAAACATCTCTGGCCTGCAGGCCCCCAACATCCCTCCTATTAACCCCCACCAACTTGGATATACAGAAAGCCCCCAAAAAAGCTAACACAAATGCAGCCCGGAGCAAAATCGTCTCAAATTCTGATGAGCACAATACCGCCAGGGCCTCAAGTAACTTCACCAAAATTTCAAAACCACCGGACGCCTCCTGTCCCTACACACTGTTCCATTGCAAATCCCCTTCATGGCTAACTGAATAAAGAACATTTTTGTTATGTCTTCCCAACCCAACAACTTGAAAAGAAACTCCAATGCCGCCACATTCCTCCTCACCACAGACTTTGACAGGCCTCTAACACCCCAATCCTCAATCCATGACAGCAAACCCTGAAAACCACCCATCTCTAGAGGTTTCTACACCTTTCTCCCTTAAAACCTGAAGCCACTGACCCCATGCTCTTACATATGCAACCCAAGTACCTTGAACTAATGCTCCCCTTGCCACTTTGATTAAAGGGACAGTCAAGTATAAATTAAACTTTCATTATTCAGATAGGACTTTTAATTTTAATTGACTTTCCATTTTACTTTTATCATCAAATTTGCTTTTTTCTCTTGGTATTCTTAGTTTAAACTAAACATAGGTAGGCTCATATGCTAATTTCTAAGCCTTTGAGGGCTGCCTCTTATCACATGCTTTTTAAATCTCTTTTCAACACAAAGAGACAGAAAGTACACGTGGGCTATATAGATAACACTGTGTTCAGGCACAGAGGGTTATTTAAGATCTAGCACAATACAATGCTAAATTTAAGACAATAGATAATAAACAGTCACAGTCATGTGATCAGGGGGCTGGAAGAAGGTTCCTAGATACAAGGTAATCACAAAGGTAAAAAATACATTAATATAACTGTGTTGGTTATGAAAAACTGGGGAATGAGTAATAAAGGGATTATCTATCTTTTAAAACAATAACAATTCTATGGTTGACTGTCCCTTTAACTCCAAAACTTCAACTCCAACAGCTCTGGCGGGCAGCTGACTCCTTCCTCCTCCACCGCTTCCCAAAATCGTGCCCAAGAAGCAAGAAAGAGCATCAGCAATTACATTTAGGCAGCCTGGCACATGAACAGCATGGACAAATACATTCAGTTGCATACAATCCAACACAAACAGCCTCAGCAAGCGCACAACTGGCAGCGAGCTAGACATCAACTTGTTAATCATGAATACCACCCCTAAATTATCAGTATGAAAAACCACCCTCCTATACCGCAAACTCTCAGAGCCACCAGTAAGGGGAAAAGCTCCAGGAATACCAAATTCTTAGTGAGCCCCAAACGGCTTGCAACTTCCCCGCACTCCAGCTCCCCTGACAATACGCGCCAAAACCCACTGACCCCGATGCAACTCTTCATTCAAAACAGACCTCTCCTGCACCAAAGTCCTACCATTACATTTCTCCAGAAATAGCAACCAAACCTTAAGATCCTCTTTAAGATTGGCAGCCAACTGGATCCAATAGTGAGGATCCTTCATCCCTGCCATAGCCATCGAAAGTCTTCTGCAGAATACTCTCCCCACTGGGATAATCCTGGAGGCAAAATAAAGCGGGATAATCCTGGAGGCAAAATAAAGCTTTCCCCCCAAGGATTGAATCTCCCGAAGCTGAAGCTTCTTTTTACCGATTGCCCCTGTGATGGAACTTTTCAGGTCCATCAACTTGTCCAGAGGCAAACGACATTCCATCTGGCTGGAATCAATTCCAATACCCAAAAAACTCAAAGAAGTCACCAGGCCTTCGGTCTTTTCATGAGCCACTGGGATGCCGAACTCGTCTGCCACCTTAAGGAAATGCTCTATTAACTTTACACAATCCCCATTTCCTGCTTCTCCCACAAATAGGAAGTCATCTAAATAATGGACAACTGACGACAAACCAGAAACCTGTTGCACGACTCATTCCACAAAGAATGCACACGAGATGGAACATCCCATCTGAAGAAAAAGATCAACATAAAAGGCTCTGTCAGGGTTTTTTCCCTGATCTGTTTGCCATGTGCTGCTGGCAGCCATTTTACTCACCTCTCTTCCTGACTCTGGTGCATACTGTGTGATGCTGCTCATTTCCTGCACTTCCTTTTATGGCCAGACTGGTGTACATCATCCGTGTGAGACAGGATTCAGTCTCAGAATTGTGATGTCATCACTTATTATTTAAAGGGCCTCTGTTCAGTATGCTTTGCCCTTGCATTGTCTCAGACCTGTTTGTGAGAGCTCCTGTGTATTACCTGGCTGTCTGACATCCATCCTGGTTCCTGATCCCTGGCTTGTTCCTGACTCTGCTGTTCTCCTATTATTTTTTGCTATTAATAAAGGTGTGATTATTTTTGTACTTCTTGTCTCAGTCTGATTCCTGGCACCCTGACATTACGCAAGGGCCATGAATCCAGATGGTGCTAATAATCCACCTTTACTTGCCATAATTTCCAGGATGGATGAACAGGATCACCATTTGGATCAATTTGCACTATCCCTGCAAATCCTGCTGACTCGCACTGCACATTTGACCCAAAGTGTTCCGCAAGTTATGACTGCTCCTGTTTCCGCTGCTGCACCTAGTCCTACCAGGAGCATGTTCGGTTCTGCACCTCTACCTCAGCGATATGGAGATGATCCTAAGCAGTGCAGAGGGTTTTTGAACCAGGTGGGCATTTACTTTGAGATGTTACCTCAGGCGTTTCCCTCTGACAGAGCTAAGGTGGGATTTCTCATCTCGTTACTCTCTGACACAGCTCTTGCCTGGGCTAATCCCTTGTGGGAGCATAATAAACCTGTGATTACAAATTACCCTGAATTTGTGGCCTCCTTCCGAAGGGTATTTGATGTTCCGGCTCGCTCTAAATGACTCATGTCCATTCAGCAAGGTACAAGATCTGTTGCTCAGTATGCCATTGAGTTCCGTACGCTTGCCGCAGAGGTAGGTTGGAACAATGAAGCCCTTGTTGCCACCTTCTTTCATGGGCTCTCTGATACGATTAAGGACAAAGTTGCTGCCAGCGATTTACCAGAAGATCTCGAGGTATTGGTGTCTTTTTTATCCTATTTGACATCAGACTAAGTGAGAGGCCCTCTTTCAAGGAGCACTTGCGGAAACCTCCTGTTCCATTGTTTCCTACGTGTTCTTTCCCACCCATGCCTCCCTCTCCTCCCATGCCTCCTGGTCTAGAGTCACCAGGTACTGCTGAGCCGATGCAGTTGGGATTCATGCATCTCTCCATGGCGGAGAGGGCCTTTAGGAGGAGGGAGGGGCTCTGCCTCTATTGTGGGTTACAGGGCCACCTTTTGAAGTCTTGTCCTACACGGCCGGGAAACGTTCACACCTAAGGTCCTGTCAGGGGCAGATCTTGGGTGGTTTATCCTCGTCCCCGGAACCGCTAAAGGAGAAACCTTTGGTCAGGGTTGTCCTTTCCTGGGTGGACTCCTCCATAGTCACCCAGGCTCTTGTTGACTCCGGTGCTGCAGGCTATTTCATTGACAGTGCTTTTGTATCAAAGCACTCCATTCCTGTTTTGCCTTGGTCTGTTCCGCTTGCTATTGAGGCCATTGATGGCAGGCCCCTTCACCCCGCACTCGTTACTCACGAAACTGCTCCGTTATACATGGGTGTAGAGGCTCTCCATTTTGAAACCCTCCAGTTCTAGGTGATAAACTCTCTGCATTTTCCAGTTATTCTGGGTTATCCCTGGCTCCAAAAGCACAATCCCAGTCTCGACTGGCGCAGGTCTGAAATTTTGTCATGGTCTCCACAATGTATTTCCACTTGTCTTCGGAAACCAGTTAAAGTCTTGTGCACGTCATTGGTATCTCAATTGCCAGAGGAGTACCAAGAGTTCCTAGACGTTTTTGACAAGGTGCGTGCCGGTGCGTTGCCTCCTCACCGGTCTTACGATTGTGCCATAGACCTGCAACCCGGAGCCATTCCTCCTCAGGGCCGGGTTTACCCTTTGTCTGTTGCGGAGAATTGTGCTATGGAGGAGTATGTTGCAGATGCTCTGTCGCGGGGAATCATCCGCAAATCCTGCTCTCCTGCAGAGGCTGGCTTCTTCTTTGTGAAGAAAAAGGGTGGCGAGTTAAGACCATGTATCGATTATAGGGGTCTTAATCGTCTTACCATTAAGAATGCTTACCCTATTCCGCTCATTACGGAACTCTTTGACCGCCTCAAGGGAGCTACGGTCTTTACTAAACTTGATTTGAGAGGAGCGTACAATCTCGTTAGGATCAAGGAGGGCCACAAATGGAAAACAGCATTTAACACCAGGAGCGGGCATTATGAGTATCTTGTAATGTCCTTTAGCCCATGTAATGCTCCTGCTGTTTTCCAGGAATTTATTAATGATGTCCTACGAGATATGTTGCAACAGAGTGTTCTGGTGTAATTAGACGACATCCTCATACACTCACCCACACTTGAGGCTCATCGTTCTGATGTTACACGGGTTCTTCAGAGACTACGTGAGAACAGCCTGTTTTGGAAACTCGAGAAATGTGAGTTCCATCAGACTCAAGTAACCTTCCTAGGTTATGTTATCTCCGTTGCAGGGTTCTCCATGGATCCTGATATGTTATCTGCAGTTCTGCAGTGGCCTCGCCCAGTTGGTCTTCGGTCTATTCAACGTTTTTTGGGGTTCACCAATTACTATAGAAAGTTTATTAAAAACTTTTCTTCCTTGGTCAAACCTATCACAGACATAACCCGTAAAAAGAATGATCCACTCCATTGGTCACCTACTGCCATTAAGGCCTTTGATAGTCTTAAGACTGCCATTGCTGCCGCTCCAGTTCTGGCTCATCCTAACCCTGTGCTGCCTTTTGTTCTTGAGGTCGATGCGTCTAAGACTGGAGTAGGTGCTCTCTTGTCTCAACGCCCTATGCCTGACGGTTCCTTGCATCCGTGTGGTTTCTTCTCTAAGAAATTTTCTCCAGCGGAGTGCAATTATGATATTGGTGACAGGGTATTACTGGCCATAATTTTGGCACTCAAGGAATGGAGGCATCTCCTCGAGGGTACTAGCGTGCCAGTGCTCATTCTTACTGACCACAAGAATTGAACTTATCTATCTGAAGCAAAACGTTTGCCGCCCCAACAGGCCAGATGGGCACTATTTTTGTCTCGGTTTAATTGTGTGTTCTCCTACCTGCCTGGTAGTAATAATGTTAGGGCTGATGCCCTCTCTCGACAATTTTCACCTCTGTCCAAGGAGGAGTCTGTACCTACTCCAGTTATACCTCCTGACCATATTTTGGCTACCATACGTACTAATTTGACTTCTCCCTTGGGGGAGGAGATCCTGGCTGCACAAACCAATGCACCTCCTGAGAAACCTAGTGGTAAGTGTTTTGTTCCTGAGTATCTTCGAACTAAACTTTTGCACACTTACCACTATCCTAAAGCCGCAGGTCACCCAGGCAAGAACCAAATGATTTGGTCTGTCACTCGACAATTCTGGTGGCCAGCTCTTTATTCATATGTTGACTCCTGCTCAGTTTGTGCACATAATGAGACTCCTCAACATCTTCCTGTGGGTCTTCTTCAACCTATTACTAATGGTGAGAGTCCTTGGACACATCTTTCCATGGACTTCATTGTCGAGCTCCCTGTTTCCAATGGCAATACTGTTATCCTTATGGTGGTAGACCATTTTTCTAAAATGTCCCATTGCATTCTCTTGAAGAAGTTGCCTACCGCTCAGGAGCTTGCTTTAATTTTTGACCGGGAGGTCTTCCGTTTACATGGGTTACCCAAGGAGATAGTGTCGGACCAGGGTAGCCATTTTGTCTCCAGATTTTGGCGCTCCTTTTGTGCTCATAAGGGTATCCAGCTTTCCTTCTCCTCGGCATATCACCCTCAATCCAATGGGGCTGCGGAACGGTCTAATCAAGCTCTGGAACAGTTCCTCCGTTGCTATGTCTCAGATCACCACAATAATTGGTCTGAACTGTTACCTTGGGCAGCGTTTGCTCGTAATAGTGCTATTAATGCTTCCTCCAAGTTATCCCTGTTCATGGCGAATTATGGGTTTCAACCATCCTTGTTGCCCGATTCATTCATGTCTCAGGGTATTCTGGCTTTGGAGGAGCATCTCCGGCAACTCCATTCCACGTGGGTACAGATTCAGGATTGCCTTCATCGTTCTATGCAGCGCCAAAAGTTCCAGGCTGATCGTAGGCGTAGGTTGGTGAGAAAGTTTGGCTGTCCTCCCCCAACTTGAACCTTTGTGTACCTTCCAATAAACTGGCTCCCTGTTATGTTGGTCCTTTTCGAACGGGTCAATCCTGTGGCCTACGCTCTTGACCTTCCTCCTGCAATGCGCATCTCCAATGTTTTTCATGTCTCCCTCTTGAAACCATTGGTTTGTAGTCGGTTTACCACTGTGTTGCCTCATCCCCACCCTATCTTTGTTGACAACCATGAGGAGTATGAGGTCAGCAGGGGGCCACGTACAGTATTTGGTTCACTGGAGGGGCTACGGTCCGGAGGAGCGTTCATGGGTTCCCTTCTCTGATATTCATGCTCCCGCCCTTCTCCATGCCTGTTTCCCCAATAAGCCTTTTGTCCTCCCGCGGGGGAGGGGTCATTGAGGGGAGGGTACCGTCAGGGTTTTCTCCCTGATCTGTTTGCCATGTGCTGCTAGCAGCCATTTTACTCACCTCTCTTCCTGACTCTGGTGCATACTGTGTGATGCTGCTCATTTCCTGCACTTCCTTTTTTTGCCAGACTGGTGTACATCATCCGTGTGAGACAGGATGCAGTCTCAGAATTGTGATGTCATCACTTATTATTTTAAGGGCCTCTGTTCAGTATGCTTTGCCCTTGCGTTGTCTCAGACCTGTTTGTGAGAGCTCCTGTGTAGTGATGTCACAAATTGTTCGCCGGCAAATAGTTCCCGGCAAACATAGCATGTTCGCGTTCGCCGCGGCAGGCAAACATATGCGATGTTCGATCCGCCCCCTATTTGTCATCATTGAGTAATACTTTGCCCCTGTACCTCACAGTCAGCAGGCACATTCCAGCCAATCAGCAGCAGACCCTCCCTCCCAGACCCTCCTACCTCCTGGACAGCATCCATTTTAGATTCATTCGGAAGCTGTATTTTTAGTGAGAGGAGGAACAGTGTAGCTGCTGCCGATTTAGTAGTGAAATCTATAGCTAGGCTAGTGTATTCAGTGTCCACTACAGTCCTGAAGGACTCATCTGATCTCTGCTGTAAGGACAGCACCCCAAAAATCCCTTTTTAGGGCTGCTTTTTTTTTTTCCTGTGTAATCTAATTGCAGTTGCCTGCTTGCCTGCCAGCGTGTGTGTCAGGCTCGCAGCTTATACTGTGCCCACTTGCCCAGTGCCACCACTCATATCTGGTGTAACAGTAGTGTAGATTTAAAAAAAAAAACACTTTTTTGACTGTGTTAAATAATAGCAGTCAGTTTCCTTCACACGTGTGCGTTTAAGTGCCTGCCTGCCAGGGCACAGTATCACCCCAGTGCAACTCATATCTGGTGTAACAGTAGTGTAGATTTAAAAAAAACAAAACACTTTTTTGACTGTGTTAAATAATAGCAGTCAGTTTCCTTCACACGTGTGCGTTTAAGTGCCTGCCTGCCAGGGCACAGTGTCACCCCAGTGCAACTCATATGTGGTGTAACAGTAGTGTAGATTTTTTTAAAAAAAACACTTTTTTGACTGTGTTAAATAATAGCAGTCAGTTTCCTTCACACGTGTGCGTTTAAGTGCCTGCCTGCCAGGGCACAGTGTCACCCCAGTGCAACTCATATCTGGTGTAACAGTAGTGTAGATTTAAAAACAACAACACTTTTTTGACTGTGTTAAATAATAGCAGTCAGTTTCCTTCACACATGTGCGTTTAAGTGCCTGCCTGTCAGGGCACAGTGTCACCCCTGTGCAACTCATATCTGGTGTTACAGTAGTGTAGATTTAAAAAAAAAAAAAAACTTTTTTAACTGTGTTAAATAATAGCAGTCAGTTTCCTTCACACATGTGCGTTTAAGTGCCTGCCTGCCAGGGCACAGTGTCACCCCAGTGCAACTCATATCTGGTGTAACAGTAGTGTAGATTTAAAAAAAAAAACACTTTTTTGACTGTGTTAAATAATAGCAGTCAGTTTCCTTCACACGTGTGCGTTTCAGTGCCTGCCTGCCAGGGCACAGTGTCACCCCAGTGCAACTCATATGTGGTGTAACAGTAGTGTTCATTTAAAAAAAAAAAAAAAAACTTTTTTGACTGTGTTAAATAATAGTAGTCAGTTTCCTTCACACGTGTGTGTTTCAGTGCCTGCCAGGGCACAGTGTCACACCAGTGCAACTCATATCTGTTGTAACAGTAGTGTACATTTAAAAAAAATATACAATTTTGACTGTAATAGATTGAATAGCAGTTAGTTGTCTACAAGCGTGTGTGTCAGGCCTACAGCGTCTACTCTACCAACTTCTGCCAGTGCACAGTGCCACTCATATCTGTTGTCACAGTAGCTTGCACGCATAGTACCACTAATAAAAAAAAAATGACAGGCAGAGGCAGGCCACCCCGCAGGGGCCGTCGTGTTCGGGGTGCTGTGATTCCCTTTGGCCCTAGAATAATGCCCAGTGTTCAGAGGCCACATACCCCGAACTCGAACATTTCTGACTCTGAGGACATAGTTGACTGGCTAGCACAGGACACCCAATCTTCTAAAGCTTCCGCTCAGAACCTTGACGCACCATCCTCCTCCAGCTTAGCTTCGGGCACCTCTCAAGTTACCACTTGCCCGCCTGCCGCCACCACCAACACCAGCACCACAGCAGCTTCACTTGATCTGTCAGAGGAGTTATTTACACATCAGTTGGAAGAAATGAGTGATAGTGATGCGCAACCATCATTGACAGAGGATGTAGATAACAGTGATATGTCTCAGTCAGGCAGCATTACACACATGGACGTACGGTGTGATGATGATGATGTTGTACCCGCTGCTGCTTCCTTTGTTGACTTGTCAGATACAAGTGAAGCGGTTGATGATGACGATGCAGCATCTGACAGCTAGAAGAGAAGAAGAAGATGGGGAAAGTTCAGATGGGGAGACAGAGAGGAGGAGGAGACGAGTTGGAAGGAGGGGAGGTCATCGCAAGGAGCTAGTGGCACAGTCAGACAGCATGCATTGGCACCCGGGGTCAGCCAGACAGCACGCCAATCAACGCATGCTGTTGCCACCACCAGAATGCCATCATCGCAGAGCTCAGCAGTGTGGCATTTTTTTGTGTGTCTGCCTCTGACAACAGCGATGCCATTTGCAACCTGTGCCAAAAGAAACTGAGTTGTGGGAAGTCCAACACCCACCTAGGTACAACTGCTTTGCGAAGGCACATGATTGCACATCACAAACGCCTATGGGATCAACACATGAGTACAAGCAGCACACAAACTCAAAGCCGCCATCCTCCTCCTGGTGCAGCATCTTCAGCCACATCAACCACTGCTGTCCTCCTTGCCCCCTCTCAACCATCCGCCACTCCGTGTCTCGCCTTGAGCTGTTCCTGCTCATCTGCCCACAGTCAGGTGTCTGTCAAGGACATGTTTGAGCGTAAGAAGCCAATGTCACAAAGTCACCCCCTTGCCCGGCATCTGACAGCTGGCTTGTCTGAACTTTTAGCCCGCCAGCTTTTACCATACAAGCTGGTGGAGTCTGAGGCGTTCAAAAAATTTGTAGCTATTGGGACATTGCAGTGGAAGGTACCCGGCCGAAATTTCTTTGCACAAAAGGCAATCCCCAACTTGTATTCGATTGTGCAAAAGGAAGTAATGGCATGTCTGGCACACAGTGTTGGCGCAAGGGTCCATCTGACCACTGATACCTGGTCTGCAAAGCATGGTCAAGGCAGGTATATCACCTACACTGCGCATTGGGTAAACCTGCTGACGGCTGACAAGCATGGAATGTGTGGCTCTGCAGAGGAGTTGGTGACACCGCCACGACTTGCAGGCAGGCCTGCTGCCACCTCCTCTACTCCTCCTACTCCATCCTCTTCCATAGCCTCCTCGGCTGAGTCCTCTTCTGCTGCTGCTGCTGCTTCTTGCTCCACATCAACGGCACCCCCCCAGCTCCCCAGGTACTATTCCACATCCTGGATACGGCAGTGTCACACCGTCTTGGGGTTGACTTACCTGAAAGCAGAGAGTCACACCGGACCAGCACTCCTGTCCGCCGTGAACGCACAGGTGGATCAGTGGCTGACTCCGCACCAACTGGAGATCGGCAAAGTGGTTAGTGACAATGGAAGAAATTTGCTGGCGGCATTGAAATTGGGCAAGTTGACACATGTGCCGTGTATGGCACGTGTGTAATCTGATAGTACAACGCTTTGTGCATAAGTACCCAGGCTTACAGGGTGTCCTGAAGCAGGCCAGGAAGGTGTGTGGCCATTTCAGGCGTTCCTACACGGCCATGGCGCACTTTTCAGATATCCAGCGGCGAAACAACATGCCAGTGAGGCGCTTGATTTGCGACAGCCCGACACGGTGGAATTCAACACTCTTAATGTTCGACCGCCTGATCCAACAAGAAAAAGCCGTTAACGACTATTTGTATGACCGGGGTGCTAGGACAGCCTCTGTGGAGCTGGGAATTTTGTTGCCACATTATTGGACGCTCATGCCCAATGCCTGTAGGCTCATTCATCCTTTTGAGGAGGTGACAAACCTAGTCAGTCGCACCGAAGGCACAATCAGCGACATCATACCATTTGTTTTCTTCCTGGAGCGTGCCCTGTGAAGGGTGCTGGATCAGGCCGTAGATGAGCATGAAGAGGAAGAGTTGTGGTCACCATCACCACCAGAAACAGCCTTATCAGCATCGCTTGCTGGACCTGCGGCAACGCTGGAAGAGGATTGTGAGGAAGAGAAGTCAGAGGAGGAATGTGGCTTTGAGGAGGAGGAGGAAGACCAACCACAACAGTCATCCCAGGGTGCTCGTTGTCACCTATCTGGTACCCGTGGTGTTGTACGTGGCTGGGGGGAAGAACATACCTTCAGTGAGATCACTGTGGATGAGGAACGGGACATGAGTAGCTCAGCATCCAACCTTGTGCAAATGGGGTCTTTCATGCTGTCGTGCCTGTTGAGTGACCTTCGTATAAAAAGGCTGAAGGAGAACGACCTGTACTGGGTGTCCACGCTACTAGACCACCGGTATAAGCATAAAGTGCCTGAAATGTTACCGAATTCCCGCAAGTCGGAAAGGATGCAGCATTCCAAAATAAATTAAAAAGTATGCTTTACACAGCATATAAGGGATGTCTCAGCACAACGGGAATCTAACAGGGGAAGAGGTTAAAGTATTCCTCCTCCTCCCACGACAGGACGCTGTACAGATGTGTTGTTGATGGAGGACATGCAGAGCTTTTTAAGTCCTACTAATCACCACAGCCCTTCAGGGTCCACCCTCAGAGAACAACTCGACCGACAGGTAGCAGATTACCTCGCCTTAACTGCAGATATCGAGACTCTGAGGAGCGATGAACCCCTTGACTACTGGGTGTGCAGGCTTGACCTGTGGCCTGAGCTATCCCAATTTGCGATAGAACTTCTGGCCTGCCCCGCTTCAAGTGTCCTGTCAGAAAGGACCTTCAGTGCAGCAGGAGGTATTGTCACTGAGAAGAGAAGTCGCCTAGGTCAAAAAAGTCTAGATTACCTCACCTTTATTAAGATGAATGAGGGATGGATCCCGAAAGGACTGACAGTGGGCGATACATTTGACTAAAAAAGGCCTGATGAGATGAGCTGCCTTGGGCTAAAACGGTCCACACGCTGCTGTATTTTATCTCTGAATGCCGGATGACTTGCGTGACTTATCCGCCACCAACTAGGGTTCAAGCTGCAATGTTTTAGGGTACTTTCTGCCTGGGAAACAAACATCAATTTTTCTGGCTGCTGCTACAACAGTGGCTGCAAAAATACCTAATTTTTCAGGCATGTGTACATGCCTAATTTTTCTGGCCTCTGGTGCTGCACTGTGGCTTCAAAAACCAAAAAAAAAAAAAAAAGGCACATAACAGGGATTAAACTGATAGGAATAGTACTACTTAACACACCACTCCTATCTGGTGGCACATTAGATTGCACGCGCAGTGCCTCAAATTTGAAGTAGGAGGACCGACCAAGCATCTTTTTCCATCTCCCGGTTCCTAAAATCGATGCCATATACAAGTCCCCTGATAGGGGACGTAACAGGGATTAAACTGATAAGAATAGTACTACTTAACACACCACTCCTATCTGGTGGCACATTAGATTGCACGCGCAGTGCCCCAAATTTGAAGTAGGAGGACTGATCAAGCGTCTTTTTCCATCTCCCGGTTCCTAAAATCGATGCCATATACACGTCCCCTGATAGGGGATGTAACAGGGATTAAACTGATAGGAATAGTACTACTTAACACACCTTATAATAACGCAGAGAGAGGCAACGCAGAGAGAGGAGTCTGAAGAAGAGGAGTCAGAGGAGGAAGGTGGCTTTGAAGAGGTGGAAGACCAAACACAGCAGGCGTCCCAGGGGGCTTGTTGTCACCTTTTGGGGACCCTTGGTGTTGTATGTGGTTGGGTGGAGGAAGAGACCTTCAATGACATCAGTGAGGACAAGGAACGGGACATGGCTAGCTTGGTATCCAACCTTGTGCAAATGGAGAGTTTGCGGTTGTGCAAATGGACTGTTTGCGGTTGTTTGCGGTGCGTTAAAGGGACAGTCTAGGCCAAAATAAACTTTCATGATTCAGATAGAGCATGTAATTTTAAACAATTTTCCAATTTACTTTTATCACCAATTTTGCTTTGTTCTCTTGGTATTCTTAGTTGAAAGCTTAACCTAGGAGGTTCATATGCTAATTTCTTAGACCTTGAAGCCCACCTCTTTCAGAATGCATTTTAACAGTTTTTCACCACTAGAGGGTGTTAGTTCACGTATTTCACATAGATAACACTGTGCTGGTGCACGAGAAGTTATCTGGGAGCAGGCACTGATTGGCTAGACTGCAAGTCTGTCAAAAGAACTGAAAAAAGGGGCAGTTTGCAGAGGCTTAGATACAAGATAATCACAGAGTTTAAAAGTATATTATTATAAATGTGTTAGTTATGCAAAACTGGGAAATGGGTAATAAAGGGATTATCTATCTTTTAAAACAATAAAAATTCTGGTGTAGACTGTCCCTTTAAAAGGGGAGTTTGGTCTGTCACTGTGAAGCGAGCGTAACCCTTACACTACCTGATCGATACAACATCATACCTGATGTTTTAAAGCACGTTATTCCAAACAATTTAGGAATGTTAGGTGATTTATGCCCTTTGTGGATTTAAACCAGACTCTGCATTAACTATGTCATTTTCCGTGGGAGTTTTGCCATGGATTCCCCTCCGGCATGCCACAGTCCAGGTGTTAGTACCCTTGAAACAACTTTTCCATCACTATTGTGGCCAGAAAGAGTCCCTGTGGGTTTTAAAATTCGCCTGCCTATTGAAGTCAATGGCGGTTCGCCCAGTTCGCCCATTCGCGAACAGTTGTGGAAGTTCACGTCCGCCGTTCGCAAATGCAAAATTTTAGGTTCGCGACATCACTATACCTGAATAATACAGGAACGATTTTTAACCATTCATACTTTATCTTTATTGGTTTAACTATTCAATCATACATGTTTAAAAACACTTAAACTCTCTAGATATCAATATATAGCATAGATGTGTGAATAATACTGAGAATCATGTATCTATATGTGAAATATTATACGTGGATTGTATAATATCCAGCAGTCAGATACAAACATTATTTTTTGTAGCCGGCTACAAATAAATTCAGAAATAATGCTCTAACATTACACTGAATAGCTGTGCAAAATAATGCTGTAACATTACACTGAATAGCTGTGCAAAAGTTAACTGTGCAAGCAAGGACTTTATAATTACAGATAGAGTATTATCTTATTAGCTTTAATCTCGCAATCTGACATCCCACATATTAACAGGTCCTCTTGTTACAGCATTGTTTTTTAATTTATTATTAGCCAACTACAAAAGATATTTGCCTAGATTACGAGTTTTGCGTTAGAGGCTGTGTGGTGCTAACGAGCAGTTTATGATCACCGCTCACTTACAGACAGCACTGGTATTACGGGTTTTTACAAATCCGGCGTTAACCGCATAAAAGTGAGCGAAGAACAAAATTTCGTTTACGTTAGCGGTGAGCTGTTAAAACGTGCTCATGCACGATTTCCCCATAGGAATCAATGGGGAGAGCCGGCTGAAAAAAAAAACCTAACACCTGCAAAAAAGCAGCGTAAAGCTCCTAACGCAGCCCCATTGATCCCTATGGGGAAATACATTTATGTCTACACCTAACACCCTAACATGAACCCCGAGTCTAAACACCCTTAATCTTACACTTATTAACCCCCAATCTGCCGCCCACAACATCGCTGACACCGCCGCAACCTACATTATACTTATGAACCCCTAATCTGCTGCCCCCAACATCGCCGACACCTACATTATATTTATTAACCCCTAATCTGCCGCCCCCAATGTCGCCGCAACCTAACTACACTAATTAACCCCTAATCTGCCGCCCCCAACGTCGCCACCACTATAATAAACATATTAACCCCTAAACCTAAGTCTAACCTTAACCCCCCCAACTTAAATATAATTTAAATAAATCAAATTAAAATTACTATCATTAACTAAATAATTCCTTTTTTAAAACTAAATACTTACCTATAAAATAAACCCTAAGCTAGCTACAATATAAATAATAATTACATTGTAGCTAGCTTAGGGTTTATTTTTATTTTACAGGCAAGTTTGTATTTATTTTAACTAGGTAGAATAGTTATTAAATAGTTATTAACTATTTAATAACTACCTAGTTAAAATAAAGACAAATTTCCCTGTAAAATAAAACCTAACCTAAGTTACAATTTCACCTAACACTACACTATAAATAAATAAATTAAATAAATTAAATACAATTAATTACAAATACTGAATATTTGGGGAACATTTACATTATTTTTCATTAAAACAAATGTAAATGTTCTTTTAATACGGGTTAAAAATTTCACTAGTAGCCTTATACTTACCTCTAGCACACTGAAGAGTCGCTCTAATCCCAACACTTCTTCACAAATCCCTGGGCCGGGCTAATAGGAGGCTTAGCACAGCGGATTCCAAAGCTTGCGCCAAAGGACCTTTTCCTTTATTAGCACAGGCTCTGTGAAGAAGTGTTTGTAAAATATTTTACCAGGAAAAATACATTGAGATTTCTCTCATTTTCAAGTATGTCCTGGGGACATATTTATGTATTTCAATAATAAATATATATTTTGGGCCAGATTATGAGTGGAGCGCAAAATTGCGCTTTCACAAGAGTGATATTTGCGCTCCACTCGTAATACCAGCGTATGCAAATGTGCGCTGGTATTTGAAGATAAGCGAAATTCATGGAAGCTTTGTGCTCACGAGAGAGCACTTCCATAGGCTCCAATGGGAGCCCCGTTCTTGTGCCGATAGTCACGGCAGAGAACCTAGTGCAGAGAAGGGCTTAAGTCGCGCAGCCATGGGCAGAAATATTTAAATATATATGTATATGAATATATACATATATATGTATGTATTTATTTGTGTATAAACACATATTAACACATACATATACATGTAAATATGCATATACATATATATTTCAAGTTAAACACAGCCTCCATAAACAGCATTGGAAAAGCATTTTTCAGTGTCGTTTTTTTTTTTTTTTAAACACCCCACATCCCCTCACTTTAACCCCTTATAACTGCTTTGTGCATTTATATTTAATGAAAAAAATACATTCTCATATATTTTTTTTTTTCTATAAAGGAACACTACACTTTATTTTGGGGGCTAATTGTGGGACATTTTTGAATTAACCAGCGGTCTGACCTCTGGTTTATTCACTGAGAGCAAAGTGCTACCGCAAGCTTGCGGTAGTATTAACCAGTTACTCATAATGGCTGGTTATTTAATGTGCGCCTATAAACGGGCAAATTTGTCCATTTATGGGCTCACGCTAAATTAGCACTCCACTTGTAATCTAGCCCTTTATATTTAACATGTTTATATGAATGCAATACTTTATTTTAATATGTTTAATATTTTTATTCTAGTTCTAACACTTTACTTCAACACTACACTATTAATAAATAAATTAAATAAATTAAATACAATTAATTACAATTAAATAAAATTATCTAAAGTACAGAAACCCCCCCCCACTAAATTACAGAAAATAATAAAGAAATTACAAGATTTTTAATTACACCTAATCTAATCCCCCTAACAAAATAAAAAAAGCCCCCCCAAAATAAAAAAACCCTACCCTACACTAAATTACAAATAGCCCTTAAAAGGACCTTTTGCGGGGCATTGCCCCAAAGTAATCAGCTCTTTTACCTGAAAAAAAAAATTACAATCCCCCCCCAACATTAAAACCCACCACCCACAGAACCAACCCTACTCTAAAACCCACCCAATACCCCCTTAAAAAACCTAACACTAACACCTTGAAGATCACCTTACCGGGAGACGTCTTCACCCAACCAGGCAGAAGTGGTACTCCAGACGGGCAGAAGTCTTCATTCAGACGGTATCTTCCATCCAGCATGGAGCGGGTCCATCTTCAAGACATCCGACACGGAGCCTCCTCTTCTTTCCACGGCCGACGACTGAATGAAGGTTCCTTTAAATGACATCATCCAAGATGGCGTCCCTTCAATTCCGATTGGCTGATAGAATTCTATCAGCCAATCGGAATTTAGGTAGAAAAAATCCTATTGGCTGATGCATTCAACTGTCATTCTATTGGCTGATTGCATTCATCAGCCAATAGGATTTTTTCTACCTTAATTCCGATTGGCTGATTTTATCAGCCAATCAGAGTTGAAGGGACGCCATCTTGGGTGACGTCATTTAAAGGAACCTTCATTCAGTCGTCAACCGTGGAAAGAAGAGGATGCTCCACGTCGGATGTCTTGAAGATGGACCCGCTCCGTGCCGGATGGATAAAGATAGAAGATGCCGTCTGGATGAAGACTTCTGCCCGTCTGGAGGACCACTTCTGCCCGGTTGGATGAAGACTTCTCCCGGCTTTGTTGAGGACTTCGGCCTGGTTGGGTGAAGACGTCTCCCGGTAAGGTGATCTTCAGGGGGTTAGTGTTAGTTTTTTTTAAGGGGGTATTGGGTGGGTTTTTACAGTAGGGTTGGTTGTGTGGGTGGTGGGTTTTAATGTTGGGGGTATTTGTATTTTTTTTTACAGGTAAAAGAGCTGATTACTTTGGGGCAATGCCCCGCAAAAGGCCCTTTTAAGGGCTATTTGTAATTTAGTGTAGGGTAGGGCTTTTTTATTTTGGGGGGGCTTTTTTATTATGTTAGGGGGATTAGATTAGGTGTAATTAGTTTAAAAATCTTGTAATTTGTTTATTATTTTCTGTAATTTAGTGGGGGGTTTTTTGTACTTTAGATCATTTTATTTTATTGTAATTAATTGTATTTAATTTAGTTAATTTATTTAATTATAGCATAGTGTTAGGTGTAATTGTAACTAAGGTTAGGTTTTATTTTACAGGTAAATTTGTCTTTATTTTTCTAGGTAGTTATTAAATAGTTAATAACTATTTAATAACTATTGTACCTAGTTAAAATAAATACAAACTTGCCTGTAAAATAAAAATAAACCCTAAGATAGCTACAATGTAACTATTAGTTATATTGTAGCTAGCTTAGGGTTTATTTTATAGGTACGTATTTAGTTTTAAATATGAATTATTTAGTTAATTGTAGTAATTTTATTTAGATTTATTTAAATTATATGTAAGTTGGGGGGGTTAGGGTTAGACTTAGGTTTAGGGGTTAATACATTTAATATAGTGGCGGGGACGTTGGGGTGGCAGATTAGGGGTTAATAAATGTAGGTAGGTTGCGGCGATGTTAGGGATGGCAGATTAGAAGTTAATAATATTTAACTAGTGTTTGCGATGCAGGAGTGCAGTGGTTTAGGGGTTAATATATTTATTATAGTGGCGGTGATGTCCGGTTCGGCAGATTAGGGGTTAAAATATTTATTTTAGTGGTTGTGATGTGGGGGGGGCCTCGGTTTAGGGATTAATAGGTAGTTTATGTGTGTTAGTGTACTTTTTAGCACTTTAGTTAAGATTTTTATGCTACGGCGTTGTAGTGTAAAACTCTTAACTACTGACTTTTAAATGCGGTACCAGGGTATTTCCGAGTCTGGCCAAAAAAGTGAGCGGTACACCTGTACCGGCAAGACTCGTAATACCAGCGGGCGTTAAAAAGCAGCGTTGGGACCGGCCAACGCTGCTTTTTAACCCTAACGTACAACTCATAATCTAGGCCATTGTTTGTATCTGACTGCTTGATATTATACAAACCATGTACAATTTTTTATATCTAGGTACATGATTTTCAGAGGTGTTATTCACACACCTATACTAAATATTAATATCTAGAGATTTTAAGCAGACAGAATCTATTACACTGAACAGCTGTGCTAAAGTTGACTGTGCAAGCAAGGACTTTTTAATTATAGATTAGCTTATATCTTGCAATCTGACATCCCACATATTAACAGGTCCTCTTGTTACAGCATTATTTCTGAATTCATTAATAGCCAGCTACAAAAGATAATGTTTGTATCTGACTGCTTGATATTATACAAACCAATTACAATGTTTCACATATAGATACATGATTCCCAGAGGTATTATTCACACATCTATGCTATATATTGATATCTAGAGAGTTTAAGTGTTTTTAAACGTGTATGATTGAATAGTTAAACCAAAGTATGAACGGTTAAAAATCGTTCCTGTATTATTCAGGGAGAATTTTTCCTAAATAATTGCAGGGGAAAAGCACTCATTTTTGTTACAGACTTTTTAACTCATTTATCTATGAGTCTCCTTAGCGCTAAATTGCTACCTAACAGGTGCATATATATATGTATATATGTATATACACAAACACGCCTTTGAGCCCTTTCCTGTCAAACACCTTGTTATATACTAGACTTGTGCAGCAGCGAAAAAATTTGTTTAGAACAAATCATCATAATGAATATTACCAATTTTTGTCTGCTGTACTATTGTTTAAAACAAAACAAATACTGAATATTTGGGGAACATTTACATTATTTTTCATTAAAACAAATGTAAATGTTCTTTTGGTACGGGTGAAAAAGTTCACTAGTAGCCTTATACTTACCTCTAGCGCACTGAAGTGTCGCTCTAATCCCAACACTTCTTCACAAATCCCTGGGCCGTGCTAATAGGAGGCTTAGCACAGCGGATTCCAAAGCTTGCGCCAAAGGACCTTCTCCTTTATTAGCACAGGCTCTGTGAAGAAGTGTCGTGGCTAGAGTGACACTCCAGTGCGCTTCAGGTAAGTATTTCACTTTAATTTAAAGGAAACAAATACATACTAATACATTTCTTTAGTGATTGTTTGTTTTCTTTAAATGAATGCACAAGCCTATCATATTTGTAAAATATTTTACCAGGAAAAATACATTGAGATTTCTCTCATTTTCAAGTATGTCCTAGGGACATTTTTATACATGTATTTTAATAATAAATATATATTTTGGGCCAGATTATGAGTGGAGCGCAAAATTGCGCTTTCACAAGAGTGATATTTGCGCTCCACTCGTAATACCAGCGTATGCAAATGTGCGCTGGTATTTGAAGATAAGCGAAATTCATGGAAGATTTGTGCTCACGAGAGAGTACTTCCATAGGCTCCAATGGGAGCCCCGTTCTTGTGCCGATAGTCACGGCAGAGAACCTAGCGCAGAGAAGGGCTTAAGTCGCGCAGCCATGGGCAGAAATATTTAAATATATATGTATATGAATATATACATATATATGTATGTCTTTATTTGTGTATAAACACATATTAACACATACATATACATGTATATATGCATATACATATATATTTCAAGTTAAACACAGCCCCCATAAACCGCATTGGAAAAGCATTTTTCAGTGCCGTTTTTTTTTTTTTAAACACCCCACATCCCCTCACTTTAACCCCTTATAACTGCTTTGTGCATTTATATTTAATGAAAAAAATACATTCTCATATTTTTATTTTCTATAAAGGAACACTACACTTTATTTTGGGGGCTAATTGTGGGACATTTTTTGAATTAACCAGCGGTCTGACCTCTGGTTTATTCACTGAGAGCAAAGTGCTACCGCAAGCTTGTGGTAGTATTAACCAGTTACTCATAATGGCTGGTTATTTAACGCGCGCCTATAAACGGGCAAATTTGTCCATTTATGGGCTCACGCTAAATTAGCACTCCACTTGTAATCTAGCCCTTTATATTTAACATGTATATATGAATGCAATACTTTATTTTAATATGTTTAATATTTTTATTCTAGCTCTAACACTTTACTTCAAGTCTCAAGTCGCCCAAACTATTATAGCACTCACAACTTGTAATATGATCAATGTTTAGTGCAGCCTCACTATCCAATGAACGTACAGGGAGCGCAAAAGAGATATCAGCACTAAACATTTGGCGCATAAAAATATCAACGCTATTGGTAGTTAACATCACTAGAGTTACATAAAAAGCATTTCTATTTTTGTTTTCATATTATAGTAATAATCATTTTAGCACTTGAGTGATAGTCTAGTGCAGTGATGGCCAAATTCATAGCACATAGGAGCCACAAATCAATATTTTAGAAGCCTTAAGTGAACATAAAACCCAACATTTTTCTTTCATTAATCAGAAAGAGCATACAATTTTAAACAACTTTCTAATTTACTTCTATTATCTAATTTGCTTTGATCTCTTGGTATCCTTTGTTGAAGAAGCAGGAATTTACTACGAGGAGCAAGCTGAACACATCAGTAAACCAATGATGAGCGGCATATATGTGCAGCCAGCAATCAGCTGTTAGCTTCCAACTCCTGAGCCTAAGGCCTAAGCAAAGGACACCAATAGAATGAAGCAAATTAGACAATAGAAGTACATTGGAAAGTTTTTTTAAATTGTATGCTCTATCTGAATCGTGAAATAAATATGTTACGTTTCATGTCCCTCTATGGAACACATATAAATGTATGACCATTAAACAAACAAATAATATGCTTCCTAAAAATGTTCAGTGGCACAGGACCAGATTTTGGTAAGGTTGCAGGGTCATTTCTGTCTGCTGTTCTTTGCTCCAGAGGTTTCTTTTGAATTGTGGTCATCTCACAACACACATTCAGGTAGATTACGAGTTTTGCGCTACAGCAATTCCAGCGTAATGGCCAGGAACGCATATTACGAGTCGTGTCGGTATTGCTATATTGCAAGCATTTTAGCCTGTAGGTTTTTGCGTGGGATTTTCATAGCGCCGGTATTACAGGTTGTGCGTTGAGACTAAAATGCTTGCGTTACAGCCTATACCGACACGATCCATACCGCTATCTGAGACCAGTAGTTATGAGTTTTGCGCAACAAAAATGTTTTTACAAAACTCATAACTAAACTGTTACAAAGTACACTAACACCCATAAACTACCTATTAACCCCTAAACCTCCGGCCTCCCTTATCGTCGCCACTAAATTAACCTATTAACACCTAAACCTCTGCCCTCCCACATCGCCACCACTAAATAAACCTATTACCACTACAAACCGCCGCCCCCCACATCACAAAACACTAAATTAAACTATTAACCCCTAAACCTAACACCCCCTAACTTTAAATTACAATATAACTATCTTAAAATAAATAAAAACTCACCTGTGAAATAAAAATAAACCTAACATTAAACTATAAATTAACCTAACATAACTATTCAAATAAAATAAAAAAATACTACCAATTAAAAAATCTAAATTACAAATTTAAAAAACCTAACACTACAAAAAAATTACAAAAAATAATAAACACTAAATTACAAAAAATAATAAACAAAATTATTAAAAATTAATACAATTATACATAATCTAATACACCTATATAAATAAAAAAGCTCTCCCAAAATAAAAATACCCCCTTGCCTACAATAAAATACCAATAGCCCTTAAAAGGGCCTTTTGTAGGGTATTGCCCTAAGTTAAACAGCTCTTTCACCTGTAAAAAAATACAAAGTCCCCCCAACAGTAAAACCCACCACCCAACCAACCCCCCCAAAATAAAAAAAAACTAACTCTAAAAAAAAAACTAAGTTATGTATAGGCATTGCCCTTAAAAGGACATTCAGCTCTTTTATAAAAGCCCAAAGCCCTAATCTAAAAAAAAAAAAACCCAAAAAATCTAAAAAAAAAAAAAACTAACACTAACCCCAGAATATCTACTCACGGTCCCTAAAGTCCAGACATTCATCTCCATCCAGGCGGTGATATCTTCATCCATCCCGGGGGCATCTTCTATCTTCATCCCGGTGGCGCACAGTGAAGCCATCCTGGAAGCCGAAGACATCCTGCACAGAGTGTCTTCTTCCAGGGCCGCCATCAGGGGGTGACAGGGGTGACTCCTGTCAGGGGCCCAATGGGCCAGGGGGCCCTATGAGGCAAGAACAAATTATTTAAAAATATATATATATATATATATATATATATATATATATATATATATATATATATTTAAATTTTGACAGACACCAGAGGGTACTACAGCAGAGTGCTATAAGATGGTGGGAAATGTTATTACAAGGAGTAAAGCATTAGCATTTAAGAGGATTTCTGAGTGTGCACTAAACCACTATGCACATTGTGAGACAGACTTGGCACTTAAGTTTGTACAATGTGTGCCTGAGTCAGACGGCAGATCACTTTCATTTGCAGAGGAGGTAGGACTTACTTAGTAAGTTTTTTATTTCTTTGTGCAATTTCAGATTGTAACTTCAGTGTGGTAGTAGTTGTATGGTGGGGCCAGGGGTCCATGAAAAACACATTTTCTTAGCAATATGCAGCAGTGTATTTATGATTATTTGTCAATGCTGTAGAAATTCTATATTTAAAGCCATGCAGAAATGTTTGCTCCTCAATACACAAATGGTAGGTGCCCTTTTGGCAGATATGAGCTTTTTTTTTATTAATATATATATATTATAATTGCATTCCAGTTTACTGCCCTTTTATGCAAGGACTTTCCAGATGCAAGGAGGCATTTTATCTAAGATGTTTACATCTGCATAAAATGTTATACTCTCAGACTAAGATTGCTCAGTGTTTGAAATGAGACAGGTTAACTTAACACTGTTAAGTTTACACTACAGCTGACGTAATTTTGAAATACATACAAACAAGTCTAAATCCTGCATTTAACCAGATCTAATGGTATGAGACTGAGTACCACAGCTTATTGTTCCACCAAGACCATATAGAGTACAGCATTTTCAAAATCCATAAGAACAGCTGACAGATGGGAACATTTGTACACCATATTTGAAGTGGTGCTCTTGGTTGGGGAAAATGGGGAAAAACAAACAAACATATGTCAACCTTTCAAAAGCAATTTTCTTTATCTACCTATCCCAGATCATTGATGTACAATTTTGAATTCACAGAATTATTTTTGTTTGCACATTTACAAATATGATTCTTTAAAACGTGATCTCTTAATTTCTGCAATTTTTTTTCATGCATGTCACACACTGTTGATTTAGGGGATGCAATGTGCAGACATTTTACCTCCTGTGAGTGTTGCTGTGGGTGTCTGTGTTTATGTCTTTCTGCTTTTGTTTGTGTCTCTGAGTGTGTATGTATTTTTTTTCTGTGAGTCTCTCTGTGAGGGTGGTGTGTATGTCTTTGTGCATATTCTGGGGATGTCTGTGAGGGTGTGTGCATATGTCTTTGTGCTTCTTCTTTGGCTGTCTCTGTGAGGGTGTGTGTATGTATGTCTTTGTGTATTTTCTCTGGGTGCCTCTGTGAGGGTGGGTGTGTATGTCTTTGTGTGTTTTCTGTGGATGTCTCTGTGAGGGGTGTGTGTGTATGTATGTATGTCTGTGTTTTCTGTGGATGTCTCTGTGAGGATGTGTGTGTATGTCTGTGTGTTTTCTGTGGGTGTCTCTGTGAGGGTGTGTATATGTCTGTGCATTTTCTGTGGGTGTCTCTGTGAGAGTGTGTGTATGTATTTGTGTGTTTTCTGTGGATGTCTCAGTGAGAGTGTGTGTGTGTATGTCTTTGTGTGTTTTATGTGGTTGTCTCCCTGTGTGTGTATGTCTTTGTGTGTTTTCTGTGGGTGTCTCTCTGTGTGTGTGTATGTCTTTGTGTGTTTTATGAGGCTGTCTCTCTTGGTGTTTCCTTGGGTGTATGTGTAAGTTTGTGTTTGAGTTTGTGTGTGTGCGTCCATTGTCTGTTCCTTTTTAAGACATTTTGACCTTACTACTGATTATTCACATCTTTCTACAGACTTTGAGACTAATGAGACCTTTCCGGAAGGCACCAATCCACCATTTAACCTTTCAATTATTGTTTAGGCAGTTCAGGGCCCTTCCTTTCAGCCAATGCATGCTGTTGTCATCATTTAGTTAGCATCTTCCTTGAAAAAAAGATAATTAGAACTCCATATTTTGACTTGTAAATCTCCTTTTTTGACAAAACTGTAGTCTACCTCATTCGTTGTCAGGTCAATGTAAACAAGTGCTGAGGGTCTGTTTAGGTGTCTGAGTGTGTTTGGTTTGTGTTTTTCTTTGCTTGTCTTCTAGAGTGTCTATATGTGAATCCTTATGTGTGAGTGTGTGTTTCAGTGTATGAGTGTGTCTGTGTGTTTCTGTGTTTGTGTTTTACTACCTTTACAACATTTCCAAGTTTGACTACACTTAAGAATAAAATGCATATACGTTTTAGTCACTTGGTAAAAAATTGCACATGTCAAAGGGGGGGGGGGGGGGGGCTGATCAATGGTTAAGTCAGGGGCCTCAAATTTCTAGTGGCGGCATTGTCCTCTTCATACAGTCACCGCCGTACACTGAAGTTGAATGCAAGGTAGCCATTTCAAAATGGCGTACCTTGCATTCCTATTGGCTGATTTGATTATTCAAATTCAAATCAGCCAATAGGATGAGAGCTTCTGAAATCCTTTTGGCTGATTTGAACAGATTATACACAAAGAGCCCTATATATATTTATAAAGAGTCTTATGTAGAGCTTAGCACAAACTTACTGCACAGAAAACTTGCCAGGGTGCACTTCAAAAAATCATATGAACTGTAACACACTCACCGGTCTTGCAAATAAACACCTTTAATAAAGTGTTACATGTGACACTTTATTAAAGGTGTTTATTTGCAAGACCGGTAAGTGCGTTCCAGTTTGTGAAGTTTATATATATATATATATATATATATATATATATATATATATATATATATATATATATATACACACACACACACAAATACCCCTTTGTCATATAAATCTTTAAATCTATTTTTAAACCATTTTATTTTAATTTTAGATGTAATCAGTAAGTGCCTGATTGTATACATATAAGTTTTAGGACTCTATTTCTCTCTTGGTTATAGGGACAACTATAGTTAACTTAACATAATTTTGGAAGGCTTTCATTTCTGCACTTTTTAATAAAAACATTATTATACTATATACATTAGAAATGTTGCATTTAAAGATTTTGCTGTGGGGTGTTGCACTTAAATTCCAAAGAACTGAGCAGTTAAATAAAATGTATTTGTGTCGTTGCTTGAAACTTGGCTCCTAAACCTCTGACCTCCAACATCGCTAACGCTACATAAATATATTAACCCCTACACCTAACTCTAACCCTAAACCTAAGTCTAACCATAACCCTAACACCCCCTAACTTTAACATAATTAAAATAGAGCGAAATAGAGCAAAATAAAACCTACAATTATTAACTAAATAATTCCTATTTAAAACTAAATACTTACTTACCTGTAAAATAAAACCTAACATAGCTACAATATTACTAATAGTTATATTGTACCTATCTTACGGCTAGATTTAGAGTTCTGAGGCCAAAGGGGTGCGTTAGCTACGCGTGCTTTTTTTCTCCCGCACTTTTTAAAAACCGCTGGTATTTAGAGTTCACAGAAGGGCTGCGTTAGGCTCCAAAAAGGGAGCGTATAGCATATTTACCGCCACTGCAACTCTCGATACCAGCGTTGCTTACGGACGTGGCCAGCTTCCAAAACGTGCTCGTGCACGATTCACCAATAGAAAACAATGGGGCAGTTTGAGCTGAAAAAAACCTAACACCTGCAAAAAAGCAGTGTTCAGCTCCTAACGCAGCCCCATTGTTTTCTATGGGGAAACACTTCCTATGTCTGCACCTAACACCCTACATGTACCCCGAGTCTAAACACCCCTAACCTTACACTTATTAACCCCTAATCTGCCGCCCCTGCTATCGCTGACACCTGCATATTTTTTTAACCCCTAATCTGCCGCTCCGTACACCGCCGCAACCTACGTTATCCCTATGAAACCCTAATCTGCTGCCCCTAACACCGCCGACCCCTATATTATATTTATTAACCCCTAATCTGCCGCCCCCAACGTCACCTCCACCTACCTACAATTATTAACCCCTAATCTGCCGACCGGACCTCACCGATACTATAATAAATGTATTAACCCCTAATCCGCCTCACTCCCGCCTCAATAACCCTATAAGAAACATTATTAACCCCTAATCTGTCCTCCCTAACATCGCCGACACCTAACTTCACTTATTAACCCCTAATCTGCCGACCGGAACTCACTGCTACTATAATAAATGTATTAACTCCTAAAGCTAAGTCTAACCCTAGCACTAACACCCCCCTAAGTTAAATATAATTTAAATCTAACGAAATAAATTAGCTCTTATTAAATAAATTATTCCTATTTAAAGCTAAATACTTACCTGTAAAATAAATCCTAATATATCTACAATATAAATTATAATTATATTGTAGCTATTTTAGGATTAATATTTATTTTACAGGCAACTTTTTATTTATTTTAACCAGGTACAATAGCTATTAAATAGTTATTTACTATTTAATAGCTACCTAGTTAAAATAATTACAAAATTCTAACCTAAGTTACAATTAAACCTAACACTACACTATCAATAAATTAATTAAATACAATTCCTACAATTATCTACAATTAAACCTAACACTACACTATCAATAAATTAATTAAATACAATACCTTCATTCTTCATTTTCGACGTCAAACGAAGAGGATGGATCCGCGCCGGAGGTCTTCAAGATCAGCCGGTCATCATCGGATGGAACAACATAGAAGATGCGGCTTGGATGAAGATGTTTGCCGGTCCAGATGTCCTCTTCTGCCCGGATAGGATGAAGATTTCTTCCCGAAGATGGACTTCTTCATTTGCCGCTTGGATCAAGACTTCAGCCGGAGGATGGACGTCACTCTTTAGCCCCCGCTTGGGCTTGGATGAAGACATCGGAGGCTCTTCTGGATCGATCGGTGAACCCGGCGTGGTGAAGACAAGGTAGGAAGATCTTCAGGGGCTTAGTGTTAGGTTTATTTAAGGGGGGTTTGGGTTAGATTAGGGGTATGTGGGTGGTGGGTTGTAATGTTGGGGGGGTATTGTATGTGTTTTTTTTACAGGCAAAAGAGCTGAATTCTTTGGGGCATGCCCCGCAAATGGCCCTTTTCAGGGCTGGTAAGGTAAAAGAGCTTTGAACTTTTTTAATTTAGAATAGGGTAGGGCATTTTTTTATTTTGGGGGGCTTTGTTATTTTATTAGGGGGCTTAGAGTAGGTGTAATTAGTTTAAAATTGTTGTAATATTTTTCTAATGTTTGTAAATATTTTTTTATTTTTTGTAACTTAGTTATTTTTTATTTTTTGTACTTTAGTTAGTTTATTTAATTGTATTTATTTGTAGGTATTTTATTTAATTAATTTATTGATAGCGTAGTGTTAGGTTTAATTGTAGATAATTGTAGGTATTGTATTTAATTAATTTATTGATAGTGTAGTGTTAGGTTTAATTGTAACTTAGGTTAGGATTTATTTTACAGGTAATTTTGTAATTATTTTAACTTGGTAGCTATTAAATAGTAAATAACAATTTAATAGCTATTGTACCTGGTTAAAATAAATACAAAGTTGCCTGTAAAATAAATATTAATCCTAAAATAGCTACAATATAATTATAATTTATATTGGAGCTATATTAGGATTTATTTTACAGGTAAGTATTTAGCTTTAAATAGGAAAAATGTATTTAATAAGAGTTAATTTATTTCGTTAGATTTAAATTATATTTAACTTATGGGGGTGTTAGTGTTAGGGTTAGACTTAGCTTTAGGGGTTAATACATTTATTATAGTAGCGGTGTGGTCCGGTCGGCAGATTAGGAGTTAATAATTGTAGGTAGGTGGAGACGACATTGGGGGCGGCAGATTAGGGGTTAATAAATATAATATAGGGGTCGGCGGTGTTAGGGGCAGCAGATTAGGGGTACATAGGTATAATGTAGGTTGCGGCGGTGTACGGAGCGGCAGATTAGGGGTTAAAAAAAATTAATAGAGTGGCGGCGATGTGGGGGGACCTCGGTTTAGGGGTACATAGGTAGTTTATGGGTGTTAGTGTACTTTAGAGCACAGTAGTTAAGAGCTTTATAAACCGGCGTTAGCCCAGAAAGCTCTTAACTACTGACTTTTTTCTGCGGCTGGAGTTTTGTCGTTAGATTTCTAATGCTCACTTCAGCCACGACTCTAAATACTGGCGTTAGAAAGATCCCATTGAAAAGATAGGATACGCAATTGACGTAAGGGGATCTGCGGTATGGAAAAGTCGCGGCTGCAAAGTGAGCGTTAGACCCTTTCCTGACTGACTCTAAATACCAGCGGGTGGCCAAAACCAGCGTTAGGAGCCTCTAACGCTGGTTTTGACGGCTAACGCCAAACTCTAAATCTAGCCATTATGTTTAATTTTTATTTCACAGGTAAGTTTGTATTTATTTTAACTAGGTAGACTAGTTAGTAAATAGTTATTAACTATTTATTAACTACCTAGTTAAAATAAATACAAAGTTACATGTAAAATAAAACCTAACCTGCCTTACACTAAAAACTAACATTACAATAAAATAAATTAAATTAAATTATTAAAATACAATTTTCAAAATTACAAACCCCCCCCACTAAATTACAAAAAATAAAAAACAAAATTATCAAAAATAAAAATGAATTACTCCTAATCTAATAGCCCTATCAAAATAAAAAAGCCCCCCCAAAATAAAAAAAAAACATAGCCTACAATAAACTACCAATGGCCCTTAAACGGGCCTTTTGCGGGGCATTGCCCCAAAGATAACAGCTCTTTTACATTGCAATAAAAAATACAAAAAAACAACAACTGTAAAACCCACCACCCACCCAACTAAACCCCCCAAATAAAAACCTAAATCTAAATAAACCTAAGCTAACCATTGCCCTGAAAAGGGCATTTGGATATTCATTGCCCTTAAAAGGGCATTTTGCTCTTTTGCGATGCCCTAAAAAGGGCAACCAGCTCTTTTAGGAAGTACCCAAACCCTAAGCTAAAAAAAAAAACACCCAAAAAACCCTTAAAAAAACCTAACACTAACCCCCGACGATCCACTTACAGTTATTGAAGTCTGGACATCCATCCTCATCCAGCCGACGAAGTCCTCATCCAAGCGACAAGAAGTCTTCATCCAGGAGGCCTCTTCGATCTTTATCCATCCAGCAAAGTCCTCATCCAAGCGGAAAGAAGTCTTCATCCAGACGGCATGTTCTATCTTAATCCATCAGGCGCGGAGCGGGTCCATCTTCAAGACATCCGGCGTGGAGCATCCTCTTCATACGGTCACCGCCGTAAACTGAAGGTTCCCTTTAAGTGACGTCATCAAAGAAGGTAAGTATTTAGTTTAAAATAGGAATTTTTTAGTTAATAATTGTAGGTTTTATTTAGCTCTATTTTAATTATGTTAAAGTTAGGGGGTGTTAGGGTTAGGGTTAGACTTAGGCTTAGGGTTAGGTTTAAGTGTTAATATATTTATGTAGAGTTAGTGATGAGGGAGGTCAGAGGTTTAGGGGTTAATAATTTATTATAGTATATTTTTTGTTTTTTGTACTTTAGTGTTTTTTTTTGTAATTTAGAAAATTGTATTTTAATAATTTAATTTATTTTATTTTATTGTAATGTTAGTTTTTAGTGTAAGGTAGGTTAGGTTTTATTTTACAGGTAACTTTGTATTTATTTTAAATAGGTAGTTAGTAAATAGTTAATAACTGTTTACTAACTAGTCTACCTAGTTAAAATAAATACACACTTACCTGTGAAATAAAAATAAAACCTAAGATAGATACAATATAACTATTAGTAATATTGTAGCTAGCTTAGGTTTTATTTTACAGGTAAGTATGTATTTATTTTTAAATAGGAATTATTTAGGTAATAATTGTAAGGTTTATTTAGCTTTATTTTAATTATATTTAAGTTAGGGGGTGTTAGGGTTAGACTTAGGCTTAGGGTTGCATTAGGGTTAGGGTTATGTTTAGGGTTAGGGCTACGTTAGATTTAGGTTTAGGGGTTAATATATTTATTTCGTGTTAGTTATGTTAGAGGCCAGAGGTTTAGGGGTTAATAAATTTAGTATAGTGGCAGCGACATTGGGGGCGGAAGATTAGGGATTAAAAAGTGTAAATAGGGGGCGGTGATGTTGGGGGCGGTAGATTAGGGGTTAATAACTGTAATGTAGGTGGCTGCAATGTTAAGAGCGGCAGATTAGGGGTTAATAAATGTATTTAGGTGGCGGCAATGTTAGAGGCAGCAGATGTCTATATGGAAATTGTGCACAAACAAGTCAAAGCAGCGCTTGTTTTCGGTGCGGTATGGAGCTCAACGCAACCATATTGCCCGCGCAAGCCTGCTTTTTTAAAACTTGTAATAGCAGTATTATAGGGAGGTGAAATAACGCCGCGTTTGTGGTGGTCGTTAAAATCCCTATAGCGTTCAAAACTCGTAATCTAGCTGTATGTTAGGCAATAGGAATATGTAAGCTTCATTTTTGTTCTTGGCCAATGCTGAACCCATTAAAAAGAATTAAAACAACCTTACATTTTTGCTGCTGCTGGATATAGCAATAACATTACAACTTATTGCTACTTTAACTTTATTTAAAATGGATTTTTACAAATATAAGAATAAACTAAATATTTTTTTTATGCATGAACAACCATTAACCTGTCACATGTCTAGTTATCAACAAAAACAAATCAATTTTAGAGGCTGTTCTGATTTCCCATTGACCATGTATTTTTGTTTCCGTTAAAAACCTGGTAAACCACTTATAGGTGTACATGTGTTTAGTTAATCCAAATGTAGGAAAATCAAGATATTCTGAAATTACTGCATACTAATGGCGGATGGTCTAACGCATTTAAAAAAAATATATTTTTTTAAAGATCAGAATTTTATTTTACTTAATGTTATTTAACTGTTAATATTTTAAAATATTATTAAAACATTCAAAACAAAGAAATAATGTATACATTGAAAAATAATAAATAGAAAACTATATATTTGTTGTTAAGTTAAAAATGTTTTTTCTTTTACCATACGTTTAATTTCTCAATACTGAAAGGGTTAAGCTTAATTATCTGATTTATTAAAACTACAATTCCCACAAGCTCCCTAAGAGGTCATGCTAGGAAGGACTAAATATAATTATCTCAGTTAAGTACTTGCATTTGTGGCCTGTTGAAATGAGCAGTAGGCTTTAACCCTTCCCCCAGTGGGACTTGTGTCCAAACAGCATACCCATGGGTCACAGCGGACGCTGGAATCTAAATTCATTTTAGACAGAGTCGGAAGTTCTTTGTATGATCTGCTGTAGTTGTAGGTGAACTTCAGTATCCACAACAGATGGAATATATCAAAGTAGTTTTTCTGCACAACTGGAACACATATAGACCGAAATATAGGATCAATTTAATCTAAGTAAAACGTTTAACAAGAATAATTTTTTTCCCCTGTGATAAAGAACAATTATGTGCGCTAAGAATAGCTTATTAAAGAATTTCTTTGTCACAATAAAAATGCATAAAAAAGCTGACAGATTGTTGTGTTGCGCATGCTAAACTAAGGCAGCAAAAGGCTTTTTCAGCTCTCGTTTAAACCTATTGGAAACAAAAAAAAGTATAATTTACACACATTCAGCTCTATGGCTTTTGGTGTGTTGTATGTTTCAATTAATTGTCCATAACTTTATGCCTCACTCTCCTAGATGTAAAGTGTTAAAATGCCCTTATTATTGGTATTTCAAAAAGTGAAAGATACTTAAAACATATACAACACATACATAGGGGTGTCGATTTATCAAATGCCGGGCGGACATGATTATCTATAGCGAATCATGTCCACCTGGCATGGCTAAATGCTGACATGTCTAATTATAAATAATTAAAATTATAGACATGTACAGCAGGGGAAATTTTAATTCATATAATTCTTTCAGAATGAATATTTGGAACAATTACGCCTAGATTACGAGTTTTGTCTGTAAAGACTTGCGGTGCTAACAAGCCTTTTTTTTCCAGCGCTCCCTTAAGCCAACGCTAGTATTACGAGTTTTCTGAATGGTTGCGTTAACCTTAGAAAAGTGATCTTTGAGCAAATTTTGCTCCACTTCAACCCTCAATACCAGCGTTGCTTACGGTAGCGGTAAGCTGGAAAAACGTGCACGATTTCCCTATAGGATACAATGGGGCTGAGCTGGCTGAAAAAAAAACCTAACACCTGCAAAAAAGCAGCGTTCAGCTCCTAACGCAGCCCCATTGTTTCCTATGGGAAAATACTTTCTAAGTCTACACCTAACACCCTAACATGAACCCTGAGTCTAAACACCCCTAATCTTACACTTAATAACCCCTAATCTGCCGCCCCCGACATCCTCGCCACCTGCATTACACTATTAACCCCTAATCTGCCTCTCCGGACACCGCCGCCGCCACCTGCATTACACTATTAACCCCTAATCTGCCTCTCCGGACACCGCCGCCGCCACCTACATTATCCCTATGAACCCCTAATCTGCTGCCCCCAACATCGCCGACACCTATATTAAATTTATTAACCCCTAATCTGCCCCCCCAACGTCGCCGCCACCTACCTACACTTATTAACCCCTAATCTGCCGACCGGACATCACCACCACTATAATAAATGTATTAACCCCTAAACCTAAGTCTAAACCTAACCCTAACCCCCCCCCAAGTTAAATATAATTTAAATTAAATTAAATAAATTTACTATAATTAAATAAATTATTCCTATTTAAAACTAAATACTTACCTATAAAATAAACCATAAGATAGCTACAATATAACTAATAGATTTATTTTTATTTTACAGGCAACTTTGTATTTATTTTAACTAGGTACAATAGCTATTAAATAGTTAATAACTATTTAATAGCTACCTAGTTAAAATAATTACAAAATTACTTGTAAAATAAATCCTAACCTAAGTTACAAATACACCTAACACTACACTATCAATAAATTAATTAAATAAATGAAATACAATCATCTAAAATAAAATACAATTAAATAAACTAAACTTTATTACAAAAAATAAAAAAATATTATAAGAATTTTAATCTAATTACACCTAATCTAAGTCCCCTAATAAAATAAAAAAGCCCCCCCAAAAAAATATAATTCCCTACCCTATACTAAATTACAAAAGTAATCAGCTCTATTACCAGCCTTTAAAAGGTCTTTTTGCTGGGCATTGCCCCAAAGTAATCAGCTCTTTTACCTGTAAAATAAAAGAAATACAATACCCCCCAACATTACAACCCACCACCCACACACCCCTACTCTAAAACCCACCCGATCCCCCCTTAAAAAAACCTAACACTACCCCATTGAAGATCACCCTACCTTGAGCCGTGTTCACCCAGCCGGGCACCGATGGGCCAGAATAGGACATCCGGAGCGGCAGAAGTCTTCTTCCGATCGGGGCAGAAGAGGTCCTCCATCCAGCAGAAGTCTTCATCCAAGCGGCATCTTCTATCTTTATCCTTCCGGCGATGAGCGGCTCCATCTTGAAGACCTCCGGCGCGGAGCCTCCTTCCAGCACGACAGACTAGCGACGGATGACGGTTCCTTTAAATGACGTCATCCAAGATGGCGTCCCTCAAATTCCGATTGGCTGATAGGATTCTATCAACCAATCGGAATTAAGGTAGGAAAAATCTGATTGGCTGATGTAATCAGCCAATCGGATTGAAGTTCAATCTGATTGGCTGATTGGATCAGTCAATAGAATGTGAGGTCCATTCTATTGGCTGATCCAATTAGCCAATAGAATTTTTGCCCCGCAAAAAGCCCTTTTAAGGGCTGGTAATAGAGCTGATTACTTTTGAAATTTAGTATAGGGTAGGGAATTTTATTTTTTTGGGGGGCTTTTTTATTTTATTAGGGGGCTTAGATTAGGTGTAATTAGATTAACCCCTTAATGACCGGACCATTTTTCAATTTTCTTACCCTTAATGACAATGGCTATTTTTACATTTCTGCTGTGTTTGTGTTTAGCTGTAATTTTCCTCTTACTCATTTACTGTACCCACACATATTATATACCGTTTTTCTCGCCATTAAATGGACTTTCTAAAGATACCATTATTTTCATCATATCTTATAATTTACTATAAAAATAAATATAAAATATGAGGAAAAAATGGAAAAAAACACACTTTTTCTAACTTTGACCCCCAAAATCTGTTACACATCTACAACCACCAAAAAACATCCATTCTAAAAAGTTTCTAAATTTTGTCCCGAGTTTAGAAATACCCAATGTCTGCATGTTCTTTGCTTTTTTTGCAAGTTATAGGGCAAAAAATACAAGTAGCACTTTGCTATTTCCAAACCACTTTTTTTCAAAATTAGCGCTAGTTACATTGGAACACTGATATCTTTCAGGAATCCCTGAATATCCCTTGACATGTATATATTTTTTTTTAGAAGACATCCCAAAGTATTGATCTAGGCCAATTTTGGTATATTTCATGCCACCATTTCACCACCAAATGCGATCAAATAAAAGAAATTGTTGATTTTTTCACAATTTTTTTCACAAACTTTAGGTTTCTCGCTGAATTTATTTACAAACAACTTATGCAATTATGGCATAAATGGTTGTAAATACTTCTCTGGGATCCCCTTTGTTCAGAAATAGCAGACATATATGGCTTTGGCGTTGCTTTTTGGTAATTAGAAGGCCGCTAAATGCCGCTGCACACCACACGTGTATTATGCCCAGCAGTGAAGGGGTTAATTAGGGAGCTTGTAGGGAGCTTTTAGGTTTAATTTTAGCTTTAGTTTAGTGTACTAGACAACCCCAAGTATTGATCTAGGCCCATTTTGGTATATTTCATGCCACCATTTCACCGCCAAATGCGATCAAATAAAAAAAACTGTTAAATTTTTCACAATTTTAGGTTTCTCACTGAAATTATTTACAAACAGATTGTGCAATTATGGCACAAATGGTTGTAAATGCTTCTCTAGGATCCCCTTTCTTCAGAAATAGCAGACATGTATAGCTTTGGCTTTGCTTTTTGGTAATAATAAGGCCGTTAAATGCTGCTGCGCACCACACTTGTAATATGCCCAGCAGTTAAGGGGTTAATTAGGTAGCTTGCAGGGTTAATTTTTAGCTTTAGTGTAGAGATCAGCCTCCCACCTGACACATCCCACCCCCTGATCCCCCCATGACCCCCCTCAAACAGCTCTCTTCCCTCCCCCACCTCACAATTGCCATCGCCATCTTAAGTACTGGCAGAAAGTCTGCCAGTACTGAAATAAAAAGCATTTATAATTTTTTTTAATTTTTTTTCATACAGTGTGCAGTGATGGATCCCCCTTACCCCACAACCTCCCTGATCCCCCCCCCCCATACATTTCCCTAACCATCCCCATCTACCTATTTGCCGCCATCTTGGGTACTGGCAGCTGTCTGCCAGTACCCAATTTGCCCCCAAAAATTGTTTTATTTTACTTTTTTATAATAAAAATGTGTTTTCTGTAGTGTAGCAGGCCCCCCCTGAACAATCTACATACCTCCCCCTCCCAGATCCCTTACTAAACAACTGAGACACCACTCGCCATCAGTTTTTTTTGTACATGAATCCATGTTTTGCGTGCGCGCGCATGCGCGCGCAACCCCCCTTCGCCCCCCCCCGCCGCCACCGCCACAACCGAACACAAGGCTATATCCGATCCTGGTAAGACACATCGCAACAAGCTCCAGGAAGCTGCTCCCACCCACCAACGTAATCGAATGTTTTGCAATCAATAGCCGATGCAGAGAGGGCCACAGAGTGGCCCTTTCTGCATCGGTGGGTAAAATAGGGGATTGCAGTGATGCCTCAATATTGAGGCATCACTACAATCCCCTGGAAGCAGCTGGAAGCGATCATGATCGCTTCCAGCACTTCAAACAACAGAGGACGTGCCAGGTACCTCAATTGTCGTTAAGGGGAGTTTTTTCTATGACGTACCTGGCACGTCCTCTGTCATTAAGGGGTTAAAATTCTTGTAATATTATTATTTTTTTGTAATTTAGTTTATTTTATTTAATTGTATTTTATTTTAGGTAATTGTATTTAATTTATTTAATTAATTTATTGATAGTGTAGTGTTAGGTGTATTTGTAACTTAGGTTAGGATTTATTTTACATGTCATTTTGTAATTATTTTAACTAGGTAGCTATTAAATAGTTATTAACTATTTAATAGCTATTGTACCTAGTTAAAATAAATACAAAGTTGCCTGTAAAATAAAAATAAATCATAAAATAGCTACAATGTAACTATTAGTTATATTTCAGCTATCTTATGGTTTATTTTATAGGTAAGTATTTAGTTTTAAATAGAAATAATTTATTTAATTATAGTAAATTTATTTTGTTTAATTTAAATTATATTTAACTTGGGGGGGGGTTAGGGTTAGGGTTAGACTTAGGTTTAGGGGTTAATAACTTTATTATAGTAGCGGCGACGTTGGGTGCTGGAGATTAGGGGTTAATAATTGTAGGTAGGTTGTGGCGATGTTAGGGAGGGCAGATTAGGGGTTAATAAAATTTATTATAGTGTTTGCAAGGTGGGAGTGCGACGGTTTAGGGGTTAATACATTTATTATAGTGGCGGCGATGTCCGGTCGGCAGATTAGGGGTTAATAAGTGTAGGTAGGTGGCGGCGACGTTGGGGGGGCAGATTAGGGGATAATAAATTTAATATAGGTGTGGGCGATGTTAGGGGCAGCAGATAAGGGGTTCATAGGTATAATGTAGGTGGTGGTCGGCAGATTAGGGGTTAAATAATTTTATTATAGTGTTTGCGATGTGGGGGGGGGCTCGGTTTAGGGGTTTATAGGTAGTTTATGGGTGTTAGTGTACTTTGTAGCACTGTAGTTAAGAGCTTTATGTTCCGGTGTTAGCCCATAAAACTCTTAACTACTGACTTTTAAATGCGGTTGGAGTCTTGGAGGTAGAGGCTCTACCGCTCACTTTCTCCAAGACTCGTAATACCAGCATTAGGCAAATCCCATTAAAAAGATAGGATACGCAATTGACGTAAGGGGATTTGCGGTAGCCTCGAGTCGTGGAAGAAAAGTGAGCGGTGAGCCTGTACCTGTCAGACTTGTAATACCAGCGTTAGGTAAAAAGCAGCGTTGGGACCTCTCAATGCTGCTTTTTAAATCTAACGCAAAACTCGTAATCTAGGCGTTAGTTTTTCCGAATATTCGTCTGCTGCTCTATTTAGTATTTGTTTAGTTTAAAACATCCTATAGTACAACACTGGAATTTGTTGGTGCTTTATAAATAAAGTATAATAATAATAATAATAATAAAGGTACTTTAAGCAGTCAATTAGGATGTTAGTATAGAGACTTGCAAGGGAGTTTGTGAATCATGTAATTTCTCTCCCCAATTTAAAGACGTTTACTATGAAACCTGCCGCTTTCACCTTAAAAACATCTCTTAAAATAGAGATTTCCTTACACAAGACACAACTAAGATTTTAATCCCCTCTCTCATTCTTTCCCGCCTCGACTACTGCAACTCCATCCTCACTGGTCTCCCTAGCTGCCGCATAGCTCCATTACAATCCATACTGAATGTCTCTGCCAGGCTCATCCACCTCTCTGCCAATCCCTTCACTGGCTTCCTCTTGCCTCCAGGATTAAACACAAAATTTTCAATCTGACATACAAAGCCCTCAACTGCTCGGCTCGCCCCTAAATCTCAGACTTCGACTAAGGATACTCTCCCTCCCATCCCCTTCGCTCTGCTCACAATCTCCTCCTCCCCTCCTCTCCTCCTCTCTTTTTACCTCCTCACATTCCCATTTACAAGACTTATCTAGACTGGCTCCCATCTCATGGAACTCTCTGCCTCACTCCACAAGAATCTCTCCTAGTTTTGATAGCTTCAAGCACTCCCTAAAGACTCTACTATTCAGGGATGCTTACAAGCTACACTAACCTTTCTAACTCCATAGCTATCCCCTCAAACCCCTTAGCATGTAAGCCTATGAGCCCAGCTGTTTGTAGATAACCTTCATAAGAGCTGACTACAACAGTGAAACTCTCTGCAGGGCCCTCTTCTCATTTGATCCCCATAAATGTTATCTTGTATACCGCCTATGTTTATAGCGCTGCGGAATCTGTTGGCACTCTACAAATACCTGATACTAATAATAATAATATGAAATTTCTTGAGATTTCAGTAAAATCTAATGAGATCACAATAATGAAGCTGATTGGCTAATACTTTTTTCCAACATGCAGCTGACAGTAGTTTAAGTATTACTGTTCACAGAGCTCTTACTCTTGTAAACTGAAGAAATTTTGAGGTAAAATATCTTCCTTTTTATATAGAGATGTTTATGTGATATTTTCTAGCCAGCATTTTACAGATATTCTGCATCACTTTCAAGTGATTTAGTATATGGGTATTATGTCCCTTTAACTTGGTAACTCAAGACCTCAGAGCTGAAGTATTTAATAATTTAGGGTAAATGTTTGCAGCGCAACAGCATGCTCTATATATTGCTGCTTTGAATACTGTTAAGAAAAAAGAGATTCTTTTAATCAGGACATACTGATGGGCTATGTGACATTTTGGGGACCGACACTGCATTTTATGATTTAGCAGCATGGGATTTTGTCAAGTGAACAACTTTGATCAGCATAGGTTGGCGAGGACTGTCTATTGTGACACTTTTTTAGGGGCCTTGAATTTATAATACAACTTAGGGAGAAGGACGTGTGTCATGCAGTCACCTTTGATCATTTAGGAACGATCTGAAGCGCATGTCTTAGCCTTTAATAAACTGATGGCGTCTCAGAATCGAAATCAGTACTCTCATAAACAGAAGTTCCTTTTCTGCTGTTTCTATCAGAAGACTGAAAAAAAAGAAAAAGAAAAGAATAAAAAAAGACAAAAATAATTACCTAAGAACAAGCAGTAAGCAAGATATGTAAGTAGTTTCAGGCAGTGTTTCTATACAGCAATGAACATGCACATTATGTGTTACAAGAATTTCAGATTCTATTGCTTCCAAAGACTGAATTTCTTGCTAAACTCACTAACTTTGAAGTGGTAGAATATTTTTAACTAAAAACAAACAATTCTGACATTGTTTAGGAAGATATAGCCTTATGGGTAAATAAAATATTCATATAACATTAGATAACAGTAAAATCACTAATGTGTAACGGCAGAAACACCTTCCAGGTGCTTTGCCTACTTTAGAGTATGAATGGAAGAATTTTTATGAAACTTACAGAGCCGAATAAATAGTTTTTAGCTTTATTCCTTCTATATTTTAAAATATTATAACCACTTGTATGAGGCAGACGATAATGGACATTACAAAAATTAACCTTTTAAAACTATGGTTCTTAAATCTAGCAATCTTATATGTTGCAAACAGAAGCATTGCTCTGTTTTTTTATATAGTGATCATAATTAATTTAGGAACGGACCTGATTTCTGGAAACATTTTTTCAGCAATTAACTCATTAGATACTGGGACATAATCCCACACTTTGGGCAAGATTTATCATTAGGCGAATGCCCCAATTTGTTGCAGGATCACTATTTTGAGTCTGTAACTGATATTTATGAAGCAGCGGTTTAAACAGCTGTTTCATAAAACCTCTCGCCAATTTGGAGTTTGTGGATGACAATAACGCCGGATTCATTTGACTGTGGTGATTGAGAAGCCCTACTGTCACGCAATTGGTTGTGTGAGGGTATGAGGCCAGCATTGCACACAGTGGCGTCACTAGGGTTGGTGTCACCCGGTGCGGTAAGTTATGGTGTCACCCCCCCCCCCCAGAAAGCAGACACACACAAAAACACAGGCAAACACACATACAAACACTCAGACACACTTAAAACATACTCAGATGCACACACAAACACTCGGAAACACACTCAGACACACACACAAAAACACACACACAAAAACACTGAGACACACACACACAAAAACTCAGACACACACATACAAAATATGTAAACTGCACTGCATTAATTATAAAGCGCATGCCTAGAGCTGCTCCCTGGCTCAGCAGAGCATCAAATGAAAGATAAACAGAACTATGAAAATTCTGCTCTCTGACTCTGTTCCAAGTCTGTCAGTGCACAGCCCCGGGCCGCGTACCTACCGCTTCTTATGGCCAATCACCTCTGCACTCTGCCCACCCCCAGACCCCCGCCCGCCCTCCTACCTGTTCAGTGTGCACTTAGTGTACCATAACCGTAATGGTCTGGTGGGCATCATACGTGGCTTCTTCACTTTAAAGACAGTGTCAAACAGTCATGCGGTCAGGTGCCAGGCATCCCCTCATGATTTGCCAGTTCCCGTTTAGAGAGACAGCACAGCAGTGAGTGACTCCACTGCTCCACATGTCACTGAGCAGTGAGCACAGATAGGCAGGCAGGTTTAGGCTAGCAGCGCAACTTTGCAAGCCCCACGGCATGCCCACAACATTCATAGCGAAATCAGCCGGGAAAACTATTTGTTGAAATTGCAGCACTGGCTCAAGGGGCAAAAAAATTGTGTGTCTACATCTTCCCCTGTCCCACCAATGTTCACAAATGCCAGCCCCTCTAATAAAAAAAAATCTATGCATCTCAACATTATATTTCTTTGAATTTCAATAAAATTTAAAAAAAAAAAAAAAAAAAAAAAAATTTTTTTTTTTTGGTGTCACCCCCTGGTGGGTGTCACCCGGGTGCGGCCCGCCCCCCCGCCCCCCCTAGTGACGCCACTGATTGCACAAGCATTTGCCCATGCAAAGGTAAATATGCGGAACAAATGCACCCCACAATCGGCGATCAAATGTGTATAGGTTCCCTACATGTGAATCCTGTCCATTCACAGATTGATGAATCTTGTCCTAAGTATTACTAAAGAGTATATTAATTACCAATCTTCAGATCACTTGTTTTGTAGTCTAAAATATTGTATGGGCCCTTATACAAAACCAAGCAAGATTGCTAACAGAATACGTTTGAAAAATTCAAGCCGCTATTCAAAATCAAGAGATTTATGCATGAGTATGTGGCTCCACAGCAGATGTGTGAAATTTTTCAAGAAAATATGTGTTTGGAACATTTCACTCTTCAGACAGCCATATTGGTTTAGAACATCATTTAAAAAGCAAGAGAGAATACAAACAAGATTGAATGTTTGCTGTAAATACAAACAAGATTGAATGTTTGCTGTAAATTTTCTTTATCTACTTGTTGGTGAACACCATTGTTAGCAATGGAGGTAATTGTGCCAGACAACATTGCAGAAAAAAAGGATTTGTATGTCATAATGTATTATTTTATTTTTGCCCAATTAACGATTTCATCTTTTTATGTCTCTAGACACACCCCCCACTAAAATAAAAACACTCAAATTTCCTTGCATGTTTTTGTAAGTGCAGAATGGCAATTTGCTCCCATTCACAAGTAGATTGGATTGTGTATTTTCCCTGCATTTCTCTTTGAATGCTTGAAAACATGAAGCACGATAAAGCAAGCACGTTTGTTGTGTCGTATTACACACAATATACACTTCTTCATAAAAAGATATAATTTAAATATTACTAAAAAGATTTTAAAAGGGTTAAAAGGGATATGGTATATGGAAAGGTGTTTGACTAGGAGGGGCTCAAATACATATATATATATTTTCTTTCTTCATATAGATAGGTAGGTATAGAAATATATTTTACAAAAACTAATTGTGTATATATATATATATATATATATATATATATATATATAAATATATAAAAAATAAAAATAACATTTTCTGCTATGTGAAGAACATAGGAATGTAAAGTATTCCTAACACCTTCAGGTTTTGCGCAGTTGATCTAGTGCATTGTTGGGGTAGAGCAAACTGTATTTTTTGTAGCATGCCCCATAAAAGTCTATGGGAAAAATAAGTTAATAAGGCCTAGATTTAGAGTTCGGCGGTAAAAGGGCTGTTAACGCCACGCGTGTTTTATGTCTAACGCACGGCATTGTTTGACTCCGGTATTTAGAGTTAAAATAAGACCATCTAACGATGCTCCTAACGCGTGTATGTCACACGCGTAATACTGGCCGCGTAAGACAGTCTCCCATAGAGATCAATGGGAAAGCAAAAAAATTGCTTTTTTCACCTAACACTCGATCTCGCGAGAATACGCACAGCTCAGTCATATGACGCATACCACATCATGCACAACAATAACACGCCGCAAATGTCACAACAACAATCAATCAACAAAGCACACAAGCATTACACATTCACAAGCGGGGGATGTTTTAATAAAATTTTTATACGGGGAATACGCATATACTTTAAGATGCGGAAAATCGCTAAATAACAACAAGGATTAAAAATGATATACATACACTAGAAAAAAGATCGTATTCAATATCACTATATATTAGGACAAACATACATATACAACACTTCACTAATAACACACCATCACAAATTCACATTTAAAAAGAATACTATTGGACAATGTTAGAGAAAACGACCACTATGACATCATCGCATTCTGCACATTCCACAAATACCAACTCAAAATGAGCATGCGCAAATTCACACACCTAATACACATTGCAATAATATTAATTGCTAATAAAGCACACCTGAACACTATTTACAACGCAAATAGGTACATCATTAAACATTTACACAGGGTATATAAGCACCACACAAGCATGGCTTCTTTGACTGTGTTGCTGTTGGGTCTTTGGAGATTGGAGGTTTAAGAATAGAGAGTTTGCGAATTTTTGAGAGTTAGTGTTAGCGTGAGAGAGTCAGTTGGTAGTGTTAGCGTGAGAGAGTGAGTGAGTTAGTGGTAGTTAGTGGGAGTGGGAGAGAGTCTGTTAGTGGGAGCGTGAGTGAGTTAGTGGGAGTTATTAGTGAGAGTTGTTAGTGGGAGCGTAAGTTACTGGTAGTTAGTGAGAGTTAGTGGGAGTGTTTGTTAGTGAGAATTAGAAGTAGTGTGAGTTAGCGAGCGAGTGATTTTTCTGTACACTTAACACATTTACACGCAAACACATTCAATACATACATACACTTATCAATAACACTACATACACTCCATACCCCCTACCCCCTCATACTACACTCCATACCCCATTCCTTGTAGTCCCATTCCCTTTCATCCTATTTACTCTTATCCCATACCCCATACCCATCCCATACCCATCCCCTAGTTACATTTAGTTTACATATCCTCCTTTTAGTCTTATTCTTTTCGTTTATTTAAAGACTCCTTACCCTCTTTGTTTTTTACATCCCTCTCACACTTTAAGCACCTTTTTTGTCTTTTTAGTTCTTTATTTTGACCCCCTTTAATTTCATCACACTCATTTTTTTTTTGATTATTTGGGGTTTAGTTTAGGGAAGAGATGGAGGCCAGGCAGGGGACAGGTAGAGGGGGGAGTAGAGGGAGGGGGAGAGGAACAGGGCAGGAAGGGGGGCAGGAAGCGGGGGTGGAAGCGGTGGGTGGACCCAGCCACTTGGTTCAAGATGACCAAGTGGCTGGGCCCAGTGGCGGTCAGAGTAGGGCTTCACAGTCCGGGAAACAGAGGGCATCATCACAGGGGAAGGCCAAGGCGACCAGGGAGGCGAGGTTTTCGATGGAGGAGAAGGAGGCCCTCGTAGAGGCCTATATGGCCAGGCATAGGATGCTGCAGCACCAGAAGACCACCCCGACTGACAGGAGGAGGCTCTGGAACGAGATTAGGAATGCAGTCAATGCAGTGGGAAGCCGGAACCGCGATATGGATTCTATCAAACATCGGTACCGGGACTGTAAACTTGAACTGAAAAAAAAGTTAAGCCTGGAGGCCCGACATGCCGCAGGGACCGGTGGCGGCCCTGCCATTGAAATGGACTACTGCCGATGGGAGGAAATGTTGCGTCCCAGCATCTCCGAGGTGGAAGTAGTCGGTATCGGAGGAATCGATACCGGGAACCTGCCACTCTCATCTGACGGTAAGCTTATTGAAAAATAATTTCACATACAAATGTATTTCAAGGGACACTATACGCAAACATTTACTTTCATGATTGAGGTAGCGAATACAATTTGTCAAAACATTCAAATGTACTTATATTACCTAATTTGATTCATTCTTGAGATATATTTTAATGAAGAAATAGCCATGCACACGGTGAAACAATCACAGGAGGCAGCTATATTCAGCTAACAATCAGCATCTTATAAGCATATTTAGATATGCTTTTCAGCAAAGAATATCCAGAGAATGAAGCGAATTAGATAAGAAAAGTACATTCGAAAGTTGATACAAAATGTATGCTTCTAAATCATGAAAGATAAAACATTGGGTTTCATGTGTTAAGTATCCGATTAATGCTATAACGTTGTTTACACGCATTCAATTACTTTGCGGTTACATCAGTATCTAGGCTATAGGTTAGGTGTGCATTTAAACAGACTGAAAAAAAACGCAAAAACATTCACATTGACCAGATATCACAAACACGGTTTATGAAAAAGATGAAATCGTATTGATTGTTTGTTAGATTTCAAAGTGGATTAATGATTCTGCATTTGTAATTGTATCGTAAGCTAAGTCATTTAAACCTTTATTTGCAAATATGCTAATATATACTTTTTTATTTTTTCTTTTTATATACAGAGTCTGGGGACGAGGCAGCACAGCCTCCTGCATCTCCCCGGGATGAGAGTGGTGGTGAGGAATTTCCACTTCGGAGGGAAGAGGCCCCCCGTGACGAACAGCGCACGGGAGATGATCAAGAGGCCCCGGAAGCACAGGAGGAACCCGCGGAACCCGAGGTCCCTCAAAGACCCGCACTCCGCCGTGCACGGGCACCCCGCCGTGCACGGGTTCAACATGCACAACAAGAGGAGATAGCGGAGGTGCGGGTTCTACTGGAGTACATAGACCAGATGCGTACCTCCCGGATAGAAAATATAGAAGGACGACACAGAATACTTGATGGCCAAAATCAGATTATTCAAGGCCAAAATGAAATCATAAACATACTGAATAGAATAGAAGAAGGCCAAACAAGAATATTTAATCTTCATCAACAAATGTTTACTTTTTTCCGGGAGGCGCATGCTGGTCTACCTCCTGTTGCTGTGCCTCTTGTTGCTGGGCCTCTTGCTGCTGGGCCATCTCCTCCTGCCGGCCCATCTCATCCTCCTCAGCCATCTACTCCTCCTACTCAGCCATCTACTCCTCCTCCTCCTCAGCCATCTACTCATCCTCCTCCTCAGCCATCTTCTCCTCCTCATCCATCTTCTCCTCCCCAGCCATCTACTCCTCACCTTGGTCGTCCCAGTACTCTTCCTTCCACTCCTCCCACAACAGCTCCAAGGAGGACTCTTCGGAGTCGGCAGTTGCCTCTCCCAGAGCCTCAGCCCCGTGGGAAGAGGGGAAGGAAGAGGAAGTAAGTATTTTTTTCATCTTCACTGCTTTTTTTAATTTAATGTGTAATGGATAGGTATGTGATGATGTGGTTTTCATACACTTGTGGACCACACTCTGTATATAATCGACTTCTATGGGGCCGGGTCCATGGAGGCAGATTGTTTGCAGAGTGTGGGTTATAAGTGTGTGAAAACCACATCATCACATACCTATCCTTGTTCATGATATTGATTGGTTTCTGTGATGTGATGTCCAAACTGTTTCCCCAATCGCTAACTCAATTACCATAACAATTTTCCATGATGGCATATTACTGTTTGAATGCCAATAACACAGCTTAAAGGGACAGTCAGAAAATTATTGATTACAAAGAAAACACTGTATTACGCATTATAAAGTTTGAAACAACAAAACATGGAGAAATACATGTGTGACTTATGTGCTTACCCTTGTATCTATGACTATGAAAAATGACCACTTATTTGTTGTTCTGACATAACAACATTTTAGATATCAATGATCAATACATGGTCAATAATATGCTGTATGAGCACAAGGTTTTACATATACAAATGCTATCAAAATGCCCTCTAGTGCTCAAATTGTATAATGATTACAAGCACTCTTCAAGATGGAAGAAATGAGCACACCAACCTCATAAGTTTAGATAGCAAATTTAAATAAACCCAGACAAATGTTCAATTGTTGAGAAACATTTGATATCCTTGATATTACAGAATTGACTTTTACAATAATGACAAACATTATATATTTTCTAAACTGTCCCTTTAACAACATTACATATGCTAACACATATTTTAAACTTGTTGGTATATCTACATGTACTTTGTCAAATTAAAAAAATTTAAATCACATTTATATTGACGTGTTAAATAAAGTCTATTTTCTTTAAGAGACATTATTGTGTTAATATTTTATTGTAAAGACATTTTTATTTAACAATGAATATGGTTTAAAGTCCTTTTAGGAGGGGGGGGGGGAGAAAATATGCTAACAATAATATATTTGAAGATTAAACTATGTGGATCTCATACATGATACAAAAAACAACATTTGCATTCAAGGGACAGTATCCTATATTTTTAACATAACTGTATGTAATAGACACTACTACAAACAACAAGATTAACATATACTGATATCAATCTTAAAAACCTTCAAACAATTGAAAATAAAATAGGGTTAGCTATATTGAAAATATAGACGAAACCCCCATTACAACCGTAAAACAACACAATACACCATCATTAACATATGAAAAGACCCTTTACACAAACTGGAGAAAGCTGGAGAATGTACTCACATGAAACTCAGAGGCTTTGCGAGGAGTAAGAAAATTACTTACATTTTCTTAGAACAGAAGAAAAAATAAACGTATTGGTTAAACAATGGACTATCTAACTAGAGACAAAATCCAAGCTTTTGATTTATAATGTGAGTGTCTAATGAACCTTTAATAAAATATACAACAAAATTACATTTAGAAGAAGTCGGCATCATATATTTAGCATATGATAAAGATAAATGCATATTGATTAATTTATTCAAACACAATAGCGCTTATTTATTAATTAGATATATTCAACATTAAACACAACATTAATTTTTTAAGAAAAAGGAACATATTGTTGACAAACATATTAAACATGGACTGTAGAGATTTGCACTTGCCTAGAAATATCCTATGCATGAAAACATTTTTCTTTAGTTCGTTGATTCAACCAGACATACAGCAAAAGAGAATGTGGTGGTCTTTATCAGCTACGGGTCAACAATGTAACATGATGCAAATAATACATATTCGCAAGCTTTTTAAAATTGGATGCAGTCACAAACGTTTTTAACGTGCACAAATATTGCGGGACTACGTAATCCAATCAGACGTTTTTTTAAATTTACATGTGCCGTCTTAACATCGCGCTTCCTTGATCACGTAAGAACGCCATCCAATGAAAGGCACATTATTGATCACGTAAGAACGCCCAAAATAAAAGGCGCATCCTTGATCGCGTCAAAACGCAATCCAATAAAAGGCATATTCCTGATCACGTAAGAACGTCAGTCAATACAAGGAATCATTGGACAGCCTGGCAGGTGACGTCTTAAGCAACATGGCGCATCCGAGATCGCTGAAAAACCGCTGACAATACAAGGACTCAGTGACAGCTTGGCATATCACTAAGAAACGTATTTATATTTTAGGAACTAGTATGTGTGTAGATTGCTATCTAGGAATGACAACAAATCCTGATTCATCTTTTCGGACTTCACTGTACCTTGAACTATAGCTATGGTGTATATCTTTAACATTTAAAAGATACACATGAGAAATACATATGCCATTGATGTTTTAAGATATGTTTGGATTGTTGTTGAATAACAATAGTTATACATGTATTGATTAAACATGTCATTTATTCAGGTTTAATTATTGTCAGCCTACCTATAGCCATATATGGGAGGAGATGTATTTTGTTAACATATTAGTTAACTAATATTCATCATCTAAATTATTTGCATTACACACAGAGATTTATTTGGTTACACCTTTACACTAATATAGATTTGAAAATGAAATACAGGTGCTGTCAACATTACAATAAGATTGTTTATTAATAAAATTATATGTCTTTGTTCTTGTAAAAAGGACAAAAACGCTTTACAAATGGAAAAACATTCATTAACAATTGTGATCAACATCACTTAAAGGGACATTATTTTGTTTTTAAAAAGAGCATACACATAGTCAATACTATTTCAATAAAATGAAGACTTTACAGGGATTATATCATTTTATCAATACTCAGATCATTTGGTAAAGGTGCATCAATTCATGCAGACTTTCTAAATACACACATGGATCTGAACATTTAAATATACATATATACACAAATACCAATCTATATATACATATATAAAGAAATTACTCTGCTAATCATAATCAGGCAATGATAGAGCTAAGAGAAAATAATATAAAGACAAATAATAAGATTACATTGGAGATGTTAATCTTAAAGTCATTTACTATTGTCTTACATATATGATTTCAGTATAACAAATATATTTGGTAGGTCCCTTTAAGGATCAACAACATAAACTAGAGCTTTCAAAAAATAACAGGAAGAATGAGGACAATTATTTGTGAAATAAAATGTATTTTATTAGTATGTAAGAAAACATACACAACGTTTATAAATAATCTTGTAAAAATAAGGAATCTATGAGCCATATGACAAAGTAACACAGTGCATCACAGTCCATGAAGAGAGTTGCCAAGGGCCAGCATAGCCCCATTGGAGACACATGACAAGGTAACACAGTGCATCACAGTCCATGAAGAGAGTTGCCAAGGGCCAGCATAGCCCCATTGGAGACACATGACAAGGTAACACAGTGCATCACAGTCCATGAAGAGAGTTGCCAAGGGCCAGCATAGCCCCATTGGAGACACATGACAAGGTAACACAGTGCATCACAGTCCATGAAGAGAGTTGCCAAGGGCCAGCATAGCCCCATTGGAGACACATGACAAGGTAACACAGTGCATCACAGTCCATGAAGAGAGTTGCCAAGGGCCAGCATAGCCCCATTGGAGACACATGACAAGGTAACACAGTGCATCACAGTCCATGAAGAGAGTTGCCAAGGGCCAGCATAGCCCCATTGGAGACACATGACAAGGTAACACAGTGCATCACAGTCCATGAATAGAGTTGCCAAGGGCCAGCATAGCCCCATTGGAGACACATGACAAGGTAACACAGTGCATCACAGTCCATGAAGAGAGTTGCCAAGGGCCAGCATAGCCCCATTGGAGACACATGACAAGGTAACACAGTGCATCACAGTCCATGAAGAGAGTTGCCAAGGGCCAGCATAGCCCCATTGGAGACACATGACAAGGTAACACAGTGCATCACAGTCCATGAAGAGAGTTGCCAAGGGCCAGCATAGCCCCATTGGAGACACATGACAAGGTAACACAGTGCATCACAGTCCATGAAGAGAGTTGCCAAGGGCCAGCATAGCCCCATTGGAGACACATGACAAGGTAAAAGAGTGCAACAGGCACAACAATAAACAGAAAAAAAGGCCAAATGGCAACACTAACAATAAAAATTCAACATGTGGACGGAGGATTCTTATCTGCCACCATGGAGCATATCCAGATCCTCCACTTACTGGTCATCCTCTTCATTGTCCTGTGCATGTCCAGCTCTAGATTCAGGCCTTGAACGTAATTGCATAATTTCACGCAGAGTCAAGTCCTGAACCCGGAGCTGGGCCTGCATGGTGTCGTTCATCCCTCTCAGGACAGCTGCGTTCCTCAACACGGCCTGCTCTACTCTTGCTATCCCTTCTAGCATGAGCCATGCTGAGTCACAGCCTAAAATAAAATAAAATCCAAGATTAAGGATAATTACACAACAGACTAAAAATTTTAATACATACATTGTCATCATAAAGACAAATAATTATTTACATTAATTAGTTTACATTTATTCTTTACACATGAATTAGGTTATTCAGACAGACAGAAATCATTAAAGGGACATGTTACTCAAACATGTTGTCCCCTTTAATTGGTTTTAGATGATCCACTTATACAGCTTGAGTGTATCAAATCTTGTTAAAGGATTTACATAGTACTTACATCAGAAATTTTAAAATTTAAATTAGACTGTGGTAGGCACACCTATCCTTAAACATTTTTGCATTGAGGACAAGCTGTGTAAACATAGCAACCAGAAGAAATTACATTCCCACTGGGTTAGACAAGAGATAATGTATCCACATTTGTACATAAAATTTTGGATCCAAGTAGTGGTGATTGGTATATGTAGTGATATCCAATTAAAAGGACACTGAACCTAAATATTTAATGGACTCATTCAGATAGAGCATGACATGACAAATCTTTATAAATTACACATATTCATTATATGTTTTAATTCTCAAGCTATATTTTGAAAGCAAGAATGTTGCTTTTTATGGAAGCAAATATTTGTTTATCAACTTTGTTTGTGCATGCTGGTTTATGGATACATTCATCCAACAATAAAGAAATGATGGCCAGATTTATTTTATTGTTTAAAATAATTATAGTAATTACTTTTTTTACAAAAATATATCAAGAGAATGACGAATAATTAATAAGAGTATGAAATAATAAATTTGATTAACATTGCATGCTGGATTTGATTCACAATTTAACTTCACTGTACCTTTAAGTATCTTATAAAGTGTATTTAGAATTATACTTACAGCTGTGCCTGGGAAGGACAATCTGACACCCAGGACAATGAAGGTTGAGACAGGGGGGAGGGATGGGATTGGCTTGGGGAGGGATGTGAATGGCTTGGGGAGGGGTGAGCTGCCGCTCCGGGGTAGGCCGTACAGCTGGGGAGTGGGGAGTTTGGGTCTGGGCAGCTGTACGGGCCAGAATACGGGGAGAGCGGCGAAGGGGGGTGTATGGGCGTTTTTTGGGAGGGACAGGATATGAAATATGGGAAGGGCTGGCAGTGGTCTGGGCATGGTCATGAGTTTGGTCATGGGAAGGGCTCTGGGTCTGTGCAGGGGTGTGGCCATGGTCATGGGTGTGTGCATGGGGAGGGGTCTGTGACTGGGCAGGGGCGGAAACCAGATGACCAGAAGTGGTGGATCCATCTGAAAATGTAAAGAAAATATATTAACATCTCATACATCCTGACATCAAATCAACGCATTTCAAATTGATTATGTTTTCAATATACTTCGAAGTGTGTTTGAATTTTTAAACAATTCTGAAATAAGGATATGGTATGTATATAGGCACTCAGATGAATATCAATGACTGTCTGTACAATTTGAACCTTATTATTGTTTTTTGGCATGGAATATGCATGTGACATAATGATGGCATGAATTAGAAATATTTCAAAATAAATATACAAGCAGAATTTCATGCTGCCTGATATAGAAAGGGGGCAGTAGTGTATTTGAACAGACAAATAATATTCATTTTTAAAGGGCAAAAGCTGTAGACTTTTAAGGTCTTCAATAAAATGATTTAAAAAAAAAAAACATGTTGGAAACATGATAGATATATTTCACATACCATCAGACTCCAAGGCAGCCTCTTCCTCCTCCGTCCCACATGTGACAGCAATCTCTGTAAAACATAACATGTTGTGTACACGTTAAGATCAGATATTATAACATATGTTACTGTTGCTCAAATACGCACATCAATGTTGCATTAAAGATATACACACACAAAGTTATGATTTTCATCATTTTGATGGAGCATACAAATGACAATAGATTTGTTATTGTCAATGAATATTAATTTTAATGTATTGTTTGTATTAATGTTCAATTCATAAAAGCATAGTACATAGAACATTTAAGATTTCTCATGTGTGTATAACTTGATGACTGTTGTCAAAAAATCTAATGGAAACAAACATATGTTATACATCTTATGAATAACAAATGTGTAGACTAATAAAGTAGAAATTATTAATCGTTCAATATGAAAAATAAATTAATATATAATCAGAAGATAAATATTTTGAATTTTTATAATGTTATGCTTCATCAGAATCATGATCATAGTATTGATTAGCAATACACCTTCAATTACATATAAATGAGTCAATGGACTTACCAGGAGACCGCAAAGGCGTCTCTATGTCACTGCTGGATTCCTGTGGGCTCACCACACCAACTCTCTCTATGAATGATATAGATATATATTATTAAACACATTTTGGATATCACTAAATCACATCTGTCTAGAATTTTAACATTAATCAACTTTAAAATGTGAAGAATAGAGCAGTCATTACACAAGAAAATGCTTGATTGAATCAAGGGGATTCTGTAAAAATATCTGTATTGAACATATGTTTAATGTCAGACTACATTAGACATCAAAGTCATCTCAGATGCTGCTATTGCATATCTAAATATACCCAATGATCAATGTTCTTAACCCTTTAAGGACACGCCTTTCACTTTGCTCAATTGTTTTATGACGGAATAATTCCGTCATATGTCCTTAAGAAGTTACAAGAATACACACAAACCACATATTGAGTAGCACCTGTTGACAAATCTAAACAAACACATTTGTCACATCGAGCCATTTTTGCAATGTACAGTAATCTTGTTTAGGACACAACACATATTTATCACAATACAAAACAAAATTGATTATTACAAATATGTAATCATGGTGCTGTTAGAGTATGCAGATATCTATAAAGTAACTCCAACAGAGAATGTGATTTATATATCAATAGTTTTTAATAAAAAGAATGTAAAGATGAATGAATCTATTTTGTCTTAAAGGGACACTGACATGATTAATTTAAATAATTGATTTCTATGTTCAAACTGTAAAAAATTATTTAACATTGACTCCTATTATAATTAGAATGTTGCTCGATATTAATCTTAAAGGCAGATAAGGAATATTGGATTCAATAAATATTGTTTGTTGAAGGTATCCACCAATCATCAATAAAAACCCAGGTTGGTCAACCAAAATTTAGATGCACATCAACGTACTTTCTTTATTTTACAATACATTTAGCAATAGAATATGTCACATATGATGATAGTATTATATTTTTGTGTTTATTAATATTGCATACTGTATCTGAATGACAATATTAATAATTGTAGCTCAGTATCCCTTTAATGTAAAATTAAATTGATTCCACAATGTTGTTGTTAATGAATTATCTACTCCATATGTTGATGTCATGAATGGTATTGAGCATGCAATTAAAATGTAATATGTTATTTAAGGATATCCGAATAATTATTTAATTTTCATCTATTAAATAGACATTACATCTAAATATTGAACAATGTGTATTTAGTATGTAATGTTCAGTCCATGTTTCTAAGACAAATGTCAATTAAAAAGAGACATACCATACTGTGACAAGCCCTGGCTTGAGGATCCAGCAGCCACATCCATATCTGTAATATATTAAATGAGGATTGCATATCATTAATACTAATCATGCCATGTTAAAAAAATTTACATTAATAACAAATCAATTGAAAAATATTAATCCTTTGGTAGTCCCATGAGTTAATTGTTTCCTCAATTAAATTAATTATAAATATATCCTGGACTCTTATTTTCAATCAGTTGTGTTGTTTACTGTATATTTAAGAATATCTGCTTGTTATTACATAATCATCAATTGATGGCCATATGTTATAATTGTTTTGTATTATTGGTTTTTTATTAGCTATAATATTGAAAATAAGAATACTGTATTCTTCACTAATCTAAGAATTCCCATTTAATTTTTAACAACATGTATAAAGCAATGCCACTTTCCGCAAACCCATGTTAACGTGGATGAGAAATGCCATTTTCGCGATCATTGCGCAATGATTCCAAGCGGAATTACGCATCCGTCATTTCACCAATATGTATAAAGCAATGCCACTTTCCGCAAACCCATGTTAACGTGGATGAGAAATGCCATTTTCGCGATCATTGCGCAATGATTCCAAGCGGAATTACGCATCCGTCATTTCACCAATATGTATAAAGCAATGCCACTTTCCGCAAACCCATGTTAACGTGGATGAGAAATTACATTTCCGCTCTGTGACGCATATTCTGTAGAGCGCAAGAAACATCATTCCTATTTCATGTGTCAATAATCTAAAATCAGATATCTAAACATCATATGTAGTGTATGTTGTGAGATCTGTATAGGTTTAGTATCTGACTATATGCACATTTTCTAAAAGTCTAATAAAATATTAACATATTATATGAAGTTGGATAATTACCTGGTTCAGATTCTCTATCATCTCCTCCCAGGCCACCGGACGGAGAAGCATCTGCCCTGTCCCCCGCGTCAGGACTTTCAGATCCCGCAGCTGGGAGGGAAGAAGAGGAGGCCGAGGATGGCGAGGATCTAAATCTTTTGGGGACCCGGAGATTGAGGAGCTCGCATAAAGTCACCTCATAAGGGAGTAGGTACAGTTTCCGCGGGGCCTCTCTTTTGCCACCTCTTTTACGGGCTTGTACCCAGTCCCTTATGAGGTTTACTTTTTTCGATAAACGCAACCTCATATCTCCGAATCTCCTCATGATCTGATCCTGGGTCCTCTGGACGTCACACACCAATCTAACCGCATTGGTGATAGACTCCCAGAGGGCCTTCTTAACGTGCGCATCTGTCAACCTCCTCTTGTTCCCAAACAGCTGGGGATAAAAGTCCTTGACGGCGTGGACCAGTGCAGCGCTCTCCTCCTTGGTGAACCTGGGAACTGACATGCCTGCTGGGTTGTCTTCTCAAATATATATATATATATATAAAAATATATCTAGTACGCCTGCAGGCATTAGAGAACTGACAAAGATGGCAACGTGTAATGGACTTTTATATGGTGAAGTAAACATGAGATGCACCATGGGACAAGTTATCTGTACATCTGATTGGATAAAAGTTTGAAATATTGTTATAATGTCTGTCAGACCATCCTGACTCAAGTTGTGTTTGTGTGATGAACTCTGATTGGCCGTTCCTTAATGTTTCATATCTTAGTAACTTCCTTACACATACCTCATGGTGGTGCTGTAACTTCATTTTTCATGTGTACTTATTTGTAACTCATGGGCCTGTCATGCGGATATGTGTGACGCAGATTTAATATCCGTGATACGTTAAATATTAATGATTAAATACTCTTTAAAATCTAATACTGTCACATTATTAATGTTGTCGACATTTCTCGGTTTAATAACGGTCTGTTTCTTTAATACAAATACACATTTCATATTGTATGTCTTTATTGTTCTTTAAATACATTTATTGTGAAGTATTGACATTGCTCTATTAAATGCATTTCATAATGCACATTGATTGTGTGCTATTGCGTGACATTAGACTCTAATGTTTAAAGATGCTAATCTGGTGTTTCAAGATGCGTTTCCCACGCAATATTTATTAATGTTAAAATTCAGGTTAGAATGTCAGTAACTTGGATAATCTGTTTATAAATATTAAACTACAGCTTTGTTATTCGCAAATAAACCTCGAGCTTGTATTTGTCTGAAGTGCTCATATATGTTATTGTGCAATGGCGTCTTTAGTTTTAAAGAGACATTACAAACAATTGTATCAAATGATCTGTAGAGATAGAAGATTGTTTAGACTTTAAAATGTAAATCAATTTCTCTTAGTATTTAGATATCCTCAACATAAGAAATTTAAATGCACATGGTTGAGCCAATCACATAAGGCATCTCTGTGCATCCACCAATCTTCATCTACTGAGCCGATCTCGATATGCTTTTCAAGCAAAGTATGTGAAGATATCAAGATAAGTAAATACACTCTTTAAATCTCTTAAAGGGACACTGTCCCAACAAATTTAGCATTGGTGATTGAGCATGAAATGTTAATCAACTTTATTCTTTAATCAGATTATCAAATTTTAACAGTTATCTTGTTATGTTTCTTTGCAAATCAATAATGATATTTTATATTACGGACAATTGTTTTATAAAAACATGGGTTGTCCTTGACGATTGTTGCATCAATTATTCCAAACAATCAAGTTCTGTCCAGAGTACTGAAGCAAATAAATTAGCTATTTACTGCCTTAAATTTAAAGTAATGATAGCAACATCACAATGAGCATTCATAATATGAGACAAGTTTTAAAGTTGATTCCAATAGAATACTCATTCAGAATGTATAAATCATTAATTTTTTAACTGTCTACCTTTAAGTATATTTTGAGTTCATGTCCCTTTAAATAAACATTTCACAATAATGGTTAAAATATCATAAACCTAGGCACCTTCCTTTTGCTAAATGAGTCTAACATATGAGTAAAGCAAATTAAGATTCAATTCTAGATTGTTTTACACACTGACTGAAATATATTTATTAAATGATGTCTTTTTTAGCCTTCAGTGTAGAGGGACATTAAGCTATATGTTATGTATGCATTTTGTATAATATTCTTATATTTGAACAACTTAATATGTTTTGTTATTCAATCATTATATTGTAATTATATATATTCTTGGATTAAATACATCTCTACATAGGCTATTTTGATGCTGATTGTTGTTTGCATATAGATGCCTTATATCATTGACTAAGATATGTGCATTTTTTTTTTTTGAAAACAAGTATATTTAAAGACTGAATGTAATTCTATAGTACTTTCTAAATATGTTTAAATTCTTGTATGATATTTTTTACAATCTATACAAAATATACTTTGTCATTGTCCCTTTAAGGACCCAAACATTTGGTATTTTTATTTAACATTGACAAAATAAACAAAAGTGGAATTTACATTCTATATAGATATTTGATGTCGAACCCAAGAGGTAAGATTGTAATAAATACATAATATTACTAAGTATAGTTAAATGACTCCACTAGAAAATTACATAGATTAACCTGGCATCCAATTAATAATTTTAAAAAATTATCAAGTTAAATAACCTACCATTCATAAATGTAATAATTTAAATAATTTCTATTAATTTTTTTAGATACCTAAGGAAGATACATGATCTTATACAATTATTTTTACATTCAACAACACTGTCACTTTCATGTAATTGAACCACTTCACCTTATTATATGTTTAACAAAAAATATTTTACTACATATCCTAAATCATTGTAATATATACATTTTCAATATAAAAGCATTGAAGAATCTGACTCCCCAATTAATGTTATAAAATATATATTTATATTCTCGGAAGCATTTTATTTTCTAATATTAAAGCATTATTTTATCTTATGCATGTGCTTGTCAAATAGCCAACTACCAGTCATGGGAGTCCAAGTTTGATTTATTTACAGATTATATTGATATTTAGTAGAATCTGTTCAAAATAATGTATTTAATAATAAAATGTTTAGTATTAACATGTCAAAATATAATTAATCAAAAATAATTAAATATTCCTGGAAGTGATCAGATGCCAATCTGAAAAGAAAAATAATAAAAATGGAACAAAGTTAATACACACGTTGTCAAATATTCATAAAATACATTTAAAATCATATGGTGTCTATGCTCTAACTTTGATAAACATTTTTTAAAGATAATCATTAAATTGATTTAAAAATCATGAAATACATACACCATTATATTGTTGATTAAAAATTCAATTTAAATATCCAAATTTCAAATTATACATAATAATGTATATCACATTTCAACAATATATGTATGCTGAACATAAATCTAATATTTCATGTCCATTCAAATACCTCTATATCAACTATAATATGTATTCCTTTTTCTGATTGTGATCCCTAAATATCTAATGATGAAATAAGTCTGACTAATGTATGTAAGCTAACAATAATCAACATTCTTCATGTGATTCTTAACTAGCATGCACCAACCTGGATAATGCATGGTCTTTGAAAGTCAATTCAGGGGTAAACAGTTGATCTTCAATAGGTGTCTTATTCATCAGTTCATTAAATAGAGGACTGGGAAATACCATCTACAAAATAGAAAATCATCTAAGTGTCTCCAATAGGATGTCTCCACAGCCTTATTCTATCAAATAGTTTGCACTTACCATGTGAACATGTCTTTGTATGGTTTTCAAGGTCAGCAGAATTGAAAGATAATGCCAGACATGATCCCATTGGTATACTTCAATTTCAATCTTGGCTTTTTCCCCACTGTCAGTCTGGGCAATCTTGACTGTCAGGCTTCAAATTGTTCCCTTTCAGTCTTTAGATTAAGTCATCTCCCTAATGTAATAAATTTAATTAAAAAAAAATCATACAAGTGTGTGAATCAGTTCAGTACCCCTCTCCCACCCCCCATTTCATAATAAATATCTGTCACTAGCTTACTAAGCCTGTGTATGAACCTGTGTTATTTTCTAGCAAGTGTGAAGATGAGTCATATTGAGCATAAAAAACCTCTGTGTGACATTGAACCATAGTCATTCTAGAGTATCCCTTTCTGATTATGTACATTTTAAGTAATGTGTAAACAAAAATCTATTTATTAAAATGTATGCCATATGATGTTTTTGTGTACAAATCATGCCAGCAACAGTCCAAACATTTCTACTTACCATCTGATGTCCTCTTTAAAAACCAGGTGGCAAAGACTCGCTATAGGACCCAATGCCCAGAGCATCACCTATATTATGAAAATTAAAATTTATTCTAACATTTGATCAATACTAACATGTTTGCACAATTCTCTACTTGTCATTTCCCTAGAGTTCACATCTATTGAAAATACTACACAGTCTAACTTCTGTTCTTTACCGTCTAAAGTGGCGGTTGATGACGTCTGCTCTGACATCAAGTCCCTCGTCCTGGAATTCCCCCTCTAGAACAGGATCATCCTCCTCATCTCTGAGGAGGTCTCTGTCCACCGGGACGGCCTGCAGCATCCCAGCCCGCTGTGCAATATTATGCAGGACGCTACAGGCTACAACGATCTTCGCCACCTTCTTTGGGTTGTACTGGAGTGCTCCTCCAGAACGGTCCAGGCACCTGAACCTCATCTTCAGGAGCCCGAACATCCGTTCAACCACCGCCCTGGTTCTCTTATGAGCCCTATTGTAGCGCTCCTCAGACACATCAGTCGGGCTACGCAAGGGGGTAATGAGCCAAGGCCGGCTCATATACCCAGAATCACCTATAAATTTTGAACAGAACATAATTCAAACAGAATACTTAAACTAGTATATTGTTGTCTAATTTATTTTAGTTAAAAACCATAATCCATATTAAAACTTTTCAGAAACATACCAATAAAAAAATTTATATATTATTTTGTATCTTCCCATTTCAGCTAAGACATGCTACATATGCGTATTGTTCTGAAAACAAACCTTGTGTAAAATGCTAAATACATGGTTACATTGCATTCTCTATCTGAACACTTAAGGTAAGACATGCTACATATCTGCATTTAAATAAAACTAGACATTAGCAGAAAGAGACAATGACAGGGTTAAATTGCATGAGATAATAGCTTCCCATTTCAGCTAAGACATGCTACATATGCGTATTGTTCTGAAAACAAACCTTGTGTAAAATGCTAAATACATGGTTACATTGCATTCTCTATCTGAACACTTAAGGTAAGACATGCTACATATCTGCATTTAAATAAAACTAGACATTAGCAGAAAGAGACAATGACAGGGTTAAATTGCATGAGATAATAGCTTCCCATTTCAGCTAAGACATGCTACATATGCGTATTGTTCTGAAAACAAACCTTGTGTAAAATGCTAAATACATGGTTACATTGCATTCTCTATCTGAACACTTAAGGTAAGACATGCTACATATCTGCATTTAAATAAAACTAGACATTAGCAGAAAGAGACAATGACAGGGTTAAATTGCATGAGATAATAGCTTCCCATTTCAGCTAAGACATGCTACATATGCGTATTGTTCTGAAAACAAACCTTGTGTAAAATGCTAAATACATGGTTACATTGCATTCTCTATCTGAACACTTAAGGTAAGACATGCTACATATCTGCATTTAAATAAAAATAGACCTTAGCGTCGGTAAATAACAAATGGTTAAATTTAATCCTATAGCTGAACATGACGCTAACAGTTAAAAAATACAGGGCCAATTGTCAACATTATTAACCATGTTGAGCACAAATACTCACCAACGAGATAACCAGGGGGCATTTGTCTTTCCTCAAACTGGCTCCACAGGGACGACAGAGAGAGGATGCGGGCATCATGACAAGCCCCTCCAAAATTCGCATACACATGCATAATCCTCATCCGTGCGTCACAAACATACTGCACGTTGAGGCTATGAAAATGTTTGCGATTTCTGAAGGGCAAGTCATCAATTGGAGCACGCAGCGCAATGTGGGTACAATCTATGGCTCCCAAGACATTGGGCAATTGAGCAATATCAAAGAATTCCCGCTTCAGGCGCCTCCAATCACCATCATTCTGTGGGAATCCTATGTATTGCTTACTGATACGTACCATGGCGTTCAGAAAGTTATCAAACACCCCAGAGAATGTACCTTGAGCCAGGCCATGCATGTACAGTTCTCCGGATTGAAAACTCCCGGAGGCCAGGACGTATAGACAGCTTAGCATCTTACTCATGGGGGGAACAGCAGTCCTTATTTGTATACGTGGCTCCAAATGAGGTTTAAGAAGCTCGTAAAGGCCAATGAGCTGTTCGCGATCGAGCCGATACTTATCAAAAACCTCAAAGTCACTCATGTTTTCCAAGGTGGGTCTCACCCTGTAGACACGAGGACCTCGAACCAGACGACCCCTTCGTCTCGGTCTGAGCCGCCGAGGCTCCCTGATTCGACCAACAGCTAGTTCGCCAATAGCAGCACCAGCAGTGTCTACCATGTCATCGTCATCCATCTTTCAAAACAGCGTAACAAGGTAAGCACTTGATCTGATGTGGATCACAAGTGATGCTTTGGCCATGTTGTTTGGGGGATTTATAGTACAATTAGTCCAATGGTAGTGAGTTTGTAATGATTGCTAATTGTATTCACTTGTTTGTATGTGAGCGGCGCGAATGCTTTCACAGTGGGCGTTTATTTGTTGTTTGCTGAAATGTTGTTTTCCCCCAATGAATCTCAATGTGAAAGTGTCAAATATCACACATACAGTGCATGTTTGTAATGTTTGATCATATGCGTAATCAATATTTCTTAAACGCGATCTTATAGTAACAAGCACACGTCCAGGCTAACATGAATGAAGGTGCATAGTTGTGTATAATGTGCATCGAATGTGATCGATCAATGTTGCTGCAACATTGTTTGTAAACGATAAAGTAACATCTGTAGTATTGTATATATAAGTGATTTCAGAGCTGTCAATATTGTATGCGTCCCTTTAAAATCGCAATAATAATTCCGAACTTCCCGTCTGCCATCTGTAGTATTGTATATATAAGTGATTGCCGAGCTGTAAATATTGTATGCGTCCCTTTAAAATCGCAATAATAATTCCGAACTTCCCGTCTGCCATCTGTAGTATTGTATATATAAGTGATTGCCGAGCTGTAAATATTGTATGCGTCCCTTTAAAATCGCAATAATAATTCCGAACTTCCCGTCTGCCATCTGTAGTATTGTATATATAAGTGATTGCCGAGCTGTAAATATTGTATGCGTCCCTTTAAAATCGCAATAATAATTCCGAACTTCCCGTCTGTCATCTGTAGTATTGTATATATAAGTGATTGCCGAGCTGTAAATATTGTACGCGTCCCTTTCAAATCGCACTAATGCTGAATAACTTCCGGCTGTCATCTGTAGTATTGTGTATATATAAGTGATTGCCGAGCTGTAAATATTGTACGCGTCCCTTTCAAATCGCACTAATACTGAATAACTTCCGGCTGTCATCTGTAGTATTGTATATATAAGTGATTGCCGAGCTGTCAATATTGTATGCGTCCCATTCAAATCGCAATAATAATTCCGAACTTCCCATCTGCCATCTGTAGTATTGTGTATATAAGTGATTGCCGAGCTGTCAATATTGTATGCGTCCCATTCAAATCGCACTAATACTGAATAACTTCCGGCTGTCATCTGTAGTATTGTGTATATAAGTGATTGCCGAGCTGTCAATATTGTATGCGTCCCATTAAAATCGCACTAATACTGAATAACTTCCGGCTGTCATCTGTAGTATTATATATATAAGTGATTTGCGATCTGACAATATTTCTTAATTTTCCCATTGAAATCTCCCTAATAATGCTGTTCCAAACAGTTGTTTACGTATATGTTGTATTGTAGTATTGAGTGTTAAAGTTCCTAAAGGGGCGGTACAGTGGTGAATCTGTGATGTGTATGGTTGAATCTTCTAATGACGTCATGATATTATTACCCTGCCTATGTAGTTCTGAAATCCTCATTGTGTTGTTGTATTGTGCTACATTGTTATTGTGTGCTGAATAAAATATAAATGTGTGCTTTGTGGTTGCGTGATGGGTGATGCGTGTTATGTACATGTACGTATATATTGTGATTGTGTCCCACATATGCTGACTTGTATATAGCGGTGTGGCATTGTTGTTCCTTCCCATAAAGTGACATCTGTAATCTGGTGTAATGATGTTCTTGTTGTACGTAATTCCTAATGGTTTATTGTGATGGAATCATAATGTGAAAAGTACAGTAAAATCCATATGTTGTGTTTTGTGATTCCTCTAGAAAATGTAATGTGTTTTTCACCCATCATTTGAATGCACATGTATGAGTGAATGTTAAAAGTAATGTATGTGCATCCATGAGTGATCATGTGTTAAGCCTATGTAGATATGCTGTTGCTGCAAGCATATGAGTTGAATAACTGAAATGCAATAATAAAGGTAAATGAGAGGTGTTTCCCATTGTGTAGTGTTTGTGAATCCAGAAATGTGTCTAGAATTTTATTTTAATTTTAAATGTAATTTTATTGAAATAATAATGTGTTACTAGTGATGTGGATTTGTAGTTGATGTAATCTAAAAGTGTGAAACAAATTTATGGTGTTGTGAATATTTAATAATTAAAAACCATAAGTCCACCATAGGGAAATAGTCATTTCATAATCTATTTATCATCGCTAGGTCTAACGCATAAAATCATGTCTTTTCTAGCGCTGGTATTTGGAGTTTTTCTGTCTACGCTATTTGCGTGCGTTAGGGAAATGAGGGTTTCGCGTGCACGAGCACGTCTTCCCAATGGAAGTCAATGGAGGCTCTAAAGATTTCTAATTTTTTTTTCTAAGACTGGTTTTCCTCGTAAAGTGAGTGACGTCATGAGCTTGTGTGAAAAAGTAAATAAATCGTGTTGTTTTTGTAATAAATAAAAATTTTGTGTATGTCATGTGGTGTATATTGTTTGTATGCATCGATGAGTGTATGTTTGTGATAATGTTATTAGTTAGATGTAGGTATATGAGGGTCTTTTCCCGTGTGTCAATGTAAGTCAATGGGAAAATGGATTTTTGTGGATTTATTTCAAACACCCGAGATCTCGCAACTTTAATCCTTTGTATTTTAACGAAAACAAAATAAATATGAAAAATAAAGATAGTGTAGTGTTTGTATGAGTGTAAGTGTACTTTGTGTAATATTTGTTTAGTGATTCGTGGATGTTTTTTTTGTCGGTATATGTTTACTACTGGGTCTGAGGTGGCGGTAGAAAGGTGAGCGTTAGGTGTATTTTGAGTCGCGGTAAATAAACTCTAAATACCGGAGTGCGTAAGAAACCAGCGTTAGGAGCCTCTAACGCTGGTTTTCACGGTTAACGCCGAACTCTAAATCTAGGCCTAAGGTTGCAATATCCGAAATCCTGAAGTTAGCACACGTCTGTCTTTTGCTTGCGCTCTTTTTACTTTCAACTATTTTTTTTACATTGATTGCATTTAGAGCGTAAGCTGGGGGGGGGGGGAATTGCGTGCCACTTATAATCTGGCCCTATGTGCTTAATCACCGCTAAGGGCTAAATGTATAGTTAAAGTGATCTCCAGAACACATCTGGTGAGCCATTGACAAGAGATATGTTTAAAAAGATTAAAAGGAGAGAAGCGCAGGACACGATTCATGTTTAATACATACAACACGCACAATAATTCTACTCACAAGATATAATCATAAAATAGGCACATCAGGTGTGTAAAAATCCCCCGTAGTCGTATAGGAGGAGTCTTGTTATATTCTTTAGGCAGATTGTAAGTTCCAAGTCTGTGGATTCCCCCACGCCGTTCAATTAACACACGGAAGCAAGAGTTCAAAAATTGCCGCCTGCATATACGCTTCCAGTCTCAACCGCGCACTCCAATACCAGCGCTGCTTAAGTCAGCGGTGAGCTGGTCGTACGTGCTTGTGCACGATTTCCTCATAGGAATCAACAGGGAGAGCCGGCTGAGAAAAAGTCTAACACCTAAGCCTCCTGCATGGGACACCTCAGCACACAGTGTAGCACTAGGGAGCCCATGATATGGGATATGTTTGTAGTCACCAATGTTTGTAGTCACCAATTACCAGCTAGCTCCTGGTTGTGCATTGCTGCTCCTGAGCCTTCCTATGTGCTTTTCAACAAAGGATATCAAATGAAATCTGATAATATAAGTAAATTGAAAAGTCTATTAAAATTGCAAACTCTATTTCATGAAGGCCTCATGACTTTAGGATGTTAAGGGTTAATTTTTCTTTCTTTGCATTTTCTTCTCTGCTATTTACAACGCTGTATCAGAAATATCCAAAAGAATCAGACTTATGGGACCACTGACTTATACCATCTGCTGCTGGTTCAACAGGATACGGATGGGGGTGTATATAAGCCTTTGCACTAAAGTGAATTTTATGATATAAAGATTGCAAAAATAGTGACAGAAAACAGTGTCTCCATCAAGACACAGGCTTAGGCCAATCAGAGGTGAGACTAGTATAAACTGAAACATGCTTTTATCACAATATGACAGAAGATGATAGAAATATGACAATTATGTCATATTTGGTATCAAATTAGTCCTCATGATGTCACAAGGAGATTTCCTATCTGTGTATATGTACTGAATACACATAACAAAAGTTATGTTTTTTTATAATTTTAGCCAAGGATTCAGAGTTGTTATGACTTGACATAAAAAGAGGTGGTAGTTACTTCCCTGGTTCACTCTAGGAGGGGCCTGTCATAAATCGGACCTCAGAAACAACTGTATTAAATTGTGTTTACAACATAATAATTTTGTCATTTTACATGGGAAACTGTGCGCAACAGTGTATCTGACCATTTTCCAATTTCATTTCCCTGGAAGAAGAGGCTATTTTTTGTGTAATGTTATAGGTTCTGTAATGTTTCTCCCTTTTATTTTGAAAACTGTTTTGTCTTGTGTAATTTTAATTCCCTTTTTAAATAAATGCACTGTGACTCTTTTTTGCTCATTATTAATTTTCTTTTATTAAATTTTGCCTTTGTCTAAAAATTTAAATATGTTACTGAGAGGGACTGGTGATAATAGTTTTGTGTTTTCTTTTTTAGAGTTGTTTTTTGCTAAATTTTGCGCTTCGGGATAGTGCTCTGGTTAACTGTTGTGCTTCACTAAAAAGTTGCACAGAACACATCAAAAATACATTTAAATCTATAGTTACATGCATAATAACACTGTCTAATAAAAATTATAAAAAAGATATGAGGTCTCAGGTGTTAGAAAAAAAAAAGGTGCTCAACCTGGTAACAAACAATAACATAATAGCTTTTTCTATGGCTAGTTACCACCCAAGAAGCAACCTCTATTTGCTCAACATGTGCCTTTCACAGAGAAGAACTTTCCTGTATCATATCAGTCTGATCCAGACTTAACAGTACAGTCCAGCCCTGAAATACCAGGCGGCAATCCCACTCTGAACAAGAGAAACGGCAAAACCCCAGAGTTAAGTTTCGGCCTTTTGTGGGCCTCGTCAGTGAGGTGCAGCCATATCCCTCTAGGCACACTGAGCAACGGGTCCACATCTGGATTCCCACATCACGCTTAGGGAGACTTCCCAAAGTGTAATAATGTGCATAAATAAAAAGAGAGAAGCGCTCAACCTGGGAACTGACAATAGCATAATAGCTTGTTCTATGACTAGTTACCACCCAAAGGTACATGTTGTGTTGTGAAAGGCACATGTTGAGCAAAAAGAAGCTGCTTCTTGGGCGGTAACTGGTCATATAACAAGCTATTATGCTGTTGTTCATTCCCAGGTTGAGTGCTTCTCTCTTTTTATTTTTACGTCACGTTGATTGGAGTAGCCTTGTTAGTCCAGAGATTTAGATATCAAAATAACAAGAGTATTGCATTGAGCAATGATACTTTTTTTTATTGGACTAACTATATAGGTTTAAATATATATATATATATATATATATATATATATATATATATATATATATATATATATATATATATATATATATATTTAAACCTATATAGTTAGTCCAATAAAAAAAATATATTGCTTATATTTGGACAGCAAACTCGATTGTTTGATTGTTCTGATCTGTGTCGGGAGAGGCGCCGATGCAGCCCTTTTGGTTTCAAACTTGAATGCCTGCAGTTTTTAACTGTGCACTTACTCTCAGTCGTATATATATATATTAGGGTTGCACCGATACCATTTTTTTAAGACCGAGTACAAGTACCGATATTTTATTTCAAATACTCACCGATACCAATTACCGATACTTTTTTTATGTCATGACAGTTTACTAAGCACAATACAGACTTATGATTTAAGATCGCTTCTTTATAATTATGAACTGTATCTCAAAAGACATTTTGAAATAATAAAACAGTTTTTTGTGCTTGTTGTCACAAAGTTCACAGAACATGTTTATAAATAAAAATATTACAATAACATATTAATAATAACAACAATAACTAACAGCTGCAGCAGCTGGGGTTGGAAAGCTAAAATTTAAAGGGGTGATTACTGGTTGCAATTGAGTTGTAGGGTGCTTATATAACTCATCAATCTGACGTTTGTATTTAATACAAAGTAATATAATTTAATTCTGAAAATAATATTGGGGAAGGAGTTTCCCAGTAATCCTCTTTGAGAAAAATGGGGCATTTGCATTCTACTGACTCAACAGAAAATAGGGCTGGTCTTCATATTTTCCCAGGGCTGCTTTTTATTCCCAGTCCAGCCCTAGCTAAGGCTGTTCCTCAGAGTACAGTATGTTTTGAGTATAATTGTGAAAGAGGAACAGAAGCATCTCTGCATGTTCAGCTATAAGTCTGTTTCTGCTATCAGTAAGGATGTTTGACGCTAAGATGAACAGTCTTTCACTTTTCACACTACTGCATGGGTCAGAAAGATATTTTTGGGCCATTAAATCTCAGTTTATTAACTGCCCAGTACATCAGGGGTTTGCCTGAATGAGGTACAGTGATCTCTCCCAGGTAGGCTTCCAGCTGTAAAGTAGCGGCTTTTGGAGCACTGCTCTGACGTACAATAATACAAATAACAGCAATTTGTATTGGTAGAACAGAAGTAAACAATTTTTAGTTAAGTCCCCACTCTAGCTTAAAATGAAATGGGAACATGAAGTTTTAAAAACGCCACAAGATGGCGTATGGGTAGTAATAGGAGGTATCAGTTTGAGTATCGGTGCATTTGCACGAGTACAAGTACTCATGCAAATACTTGGTATCGGCACCGATACTAGTATCGGTATCGGTGCAACACTAATATATATATATATATATATACAGTATAAATATTCATATAAATATATACTATATCCCTCTAAATAACTGTTAACACATTATATATCTATATCTATCTTTCTCAATCTCTACTTCTAGTGTAATTAACGCTCAAGCAGGAACGTTAAATAGTGCTCCACTTGTAATCTGGGCCTTTATATCTATCTCACTCACTCTCTATCTATCTATCTATCTATCTATCTATCTATCTATCTATCTATTTAAAACCCACTATAAATAAAAGGAAGTTGAATCAAAGACCAGTGAGTGCTTGCTCTCAGTCTAATCACCTCTATACCCTGACAGTTGTGATTTAAAGGGACAGTCTAGTCTAAAATAAACTTTCATTATTCAGATAGGGAATGTAATTTTAAACAATTTTCCATTTTACTTCTATCACCAATTTTGCTTTGTTCTCTTGGTATTCTTAGTTGAAAGCTAAATCTAGGAGGTTCATATGCTAATTTCTAAGCCCTTGAAGACCACCTCTTATCTCAGGGCATTTTGACAGTTTTTCACCACTAGAGGGTGTTAGTTCACGTTTTTCATATATATAAAACTGTTCTCATGCACTTGGAGTTCCTAGGAGCCCACACTGATTGGCTAAAATGCAAGTCTGTCAAAAGAGCTGAAATAAGGGGTAGTTTGCAGAGGCTTAGATACAAGATAACCACAGAGGTAAAATGTGTATTAATATAACTGTGTTGGTTATGCAAAACAAGGGAATGGGTAATAAAGGGATTATCTATCTTTTAAAACAACAAATATTGTGGTGTAGACTGTCCCTTTAAGCGAGAGTGTGCTCCTTTGGAACATTTTATACATACATTATTTATATATACAGTACATATATATATATACACAGTATATATATATATATATATATATATATGTTTATATACATATATATATTCCCTCTCTTTTAAATTCACCTTCGGTATTAACCTTGGGTTAGCACTCAAGCAAAAGACAGGACCTGAGTTTTGTTGTTTGCCCCATTTAAATTTATCTGGTAAGGGATTTAAAGAGTCTTTATACTTGAGCACTGTTATATGAGAGCAAGAATAAGAGCGCTATTGATTTAACGTGGCAGTGTTAGCATTAAATAGTGCTAAGATTTTGTTTCTACACTTATCTATACCTGTATGTTTTAATTGATTCACAGGGTTTCCCATGGCAGACCAGAGATCAGAAATCCTTTTTATTATGTTTTATGATTTGCTTTGGCCACTCACATGCCAGATATAAATGAGATCCTGTTCTTGTCGAAGTAGTGCAGCATGTAGCAGGGTCAAATAAACTGCAGTATACTTCTTTACAGAGGTTTCAGTCTAATCTCTCTGTAGAGAAAGTAAATAGCACAATTAGCTGAAATGTATCACAATAAACAAACAATATCAATAATGTGTATTGCATTGGGTTTATACTATGTTTATTGTAACTTTTTATTGTAGATTTAATTTTGAAAAACCTTCAATAAAGAAATTGGTATCTAAAAATAATATATACTTCTTTTTTTGCAGATTTCAAATGTATATATTGTTTAATGGCTGCTGGATTTGATGTTCCTACACATATTATTTGCTGCACGGTTAACATCAACACAAAAAAATAATTTTAATAAATATTTATTAATTAATTTATATATAAATTGCATACTAAGGGCCAGATTACAAGTGGTGCACTCAAGCGTAAACTTTTAGTGCGCAATGGTTTGCACACGTATTACAAGTTTATAGTAAAAGTTTGCGCGCTAACCAAATATTGTAACCGCATACACAAATTTTCCCAATAGAGAGAGCAGAAGAAAAAATCCAAATAACTTTCGCTCGCGTGCTAACCCGACAGTTGTACATTCCAATGTTCTTAAAGGGATAGTAAAGTCCAAGTTAAACTTTTATGACTCAGATAGGGCATTTAATTTTAAACAGCTGTCTAATTTACTTCAATCATCAAATTTGCTTTGTTCTCTTGGTATTCTTTGTCGAAAACTAAAAATAGGTAGGCTCATATGCCTTGAAGGCAGCCTCTTATCTGAATGTATTTGACAGTTTTTCACAGCTAGAGGGATTTAGTTTATGTGTTTAAAATAAATAACATTGTGCTCATGCACATGGAGTTATTAAAGAGTCAGCACTAATTGCCTGAAACAAAAGTCTGTCAAAATATCTGAGATAAAGAGGCAGTCTGCAGAAGTAACAGTGTTGGTTATGCAAAAGTATGGAATAGTAAATAAATGGATTAACTATCTTTTCAAACAATAAAATTTTTAGTGTTTACTATACCTTTAACTTACAGGATAATGTAATTTTTATTGTAAATATACTGTATATATATATTTCTATATATCTGTATGTAGCTATGCCTGTATATATATATATATATATATATATATAAATATATATATATATATATATATATATATATATATATATATATATATATATATATATATATATATATATATTCCAGTAGATATATAGTAATAGATATCTATTTTTCATTATTATCACATTTAGAAATATATAATACAATTTCCATTTTTTTCTTCGAAAAATATGCGGAACGCGCATCGGGTTCGTGATGTAGGTCTAACATAGAATCTGGTTTGTGCACATGAACAATTGCTGACTTCAGTTTGAATTATTGAAATATTACATATTCAAATATTAATAATTATTAAAAATTATTATAGATACTGTACAAACTCTAATCCATAGAATATAAATATATAATTATTTACAGTATGTATAATAATTTTTAACAATTATAATAAATGTATTTTAATATTTTATATGTAATATTTCAATAACGTGCATTGAAGTTATCAATTCTTAATGTGCGCTAAGTCAACACCACGATATACCTAAATCACGAACCCTGATGCGTGTTACACATATTTTAAATTCCTGTGTCCTTCACATAGAATTTTGTTAAACATTTTTATTATTAAATATATGCTTTATATATATATATATATATATATATATATATATATATATATATATATATATATATATATATATATATATATATATATATATATATATATATACATACTGTATATGATAATGTTTATGTAAAATAGATATTTATACCTATATAGCTATTGTCACATTAATTGGAGTAGCTGTGCTAGTCTAGTGATTTAGATACCAAAATAACAAGAGTATTGCATTGAACAATGATACTTTTTTATTGGACTAACTATACATTGATAAGTAGAGAATCTTTCTGAAGATTTCCTTCCTCTCTCAAGTCTGAAGCAATACTGACCAGTTCAATGGAATTTACTGATTATTTTAAGATATAATCTACAAAATTCAATTGAATTGGTCAGTATTGCTTCAAACCTGAGAAAGGAAGTAATTCTTCCAAAAGATTCTATAGTTATCAATGTATAGTTAGTTCAATAAAAAGTATCATTGCTCAATACAATACTCTTGTTATTTTGGTATCTCCATATCTATAGGAATAGATATCCAGATATAGGTATATACAGGTATATATAGAAATATATATATTTACAATAAAAATTACATTACCTGTAAGTGAAGAACATAGGAATGTTAAATATGTACATTAAATATACAGTAAAACACATAAAAACATAAATACATATGTGCACACATTTATACAAATATACACATATTTAGACATGTGTATATATATATATATATATATATATATATATATATATATATATATATATATACTGTATATATAATATAGCCCTTTGCATTCAAACACCTTGTCATATACCATATATCTTTTAAACCTTATAACTTTTTAAACAAATATTTCTATGACTCTTTTATATCAGTGTAGTGTAACTGTATTCTTGAATGTATTTATGTTTTGTTTAGTGCAACTTTTTATAACCCACTACCCTATACGTGAAGGTTTCAGTCACGCTAACCCGACAAACGTAAAATGCAATTGTGCTCTCATGGTCGTATTTACATTCAACTTGCAATACATACGCTATTTGCAAAAACCCAATATCGCTTGTGTGCAACAGTTAGCGCGACACTTCTAACTGAGCACTAAATGTTATGGAAAGTGAATAAAAAATTTTTTATGTACTTTCAAAGTCAACCCTTGATCACAATTTGCCTTATTTAGGGCTAGATTACAAATGGAGCACTAATTTATCATGCACTCCCAAATGGGCAAATTTGCCAATTTGTGGGTGCATGATGAATAATCAACCATTACATGTGGCTGGTTATTGCTTTTTAATGTTGCAACTGGTATACAAACTGATAAACATTCATTTATAATTGTGTTTGGAATTTTAAACAATAATTACTCAATATGATATTCAGTTATTAATAGCAATTAATTGTTGTCTATAGCCAAACTCCACCCACCTATGGAGAAGTATAAGCTGCGGTGTTTTCACTTAGTTATATGCTGAAGCCAATTATGCAAAGGTATATAGCAGGGTTAGCCTTAATTAGTCTGCAGTTTGCACTTTCTGTTGTGAGAATTAGTAATGCACAATGTAGCCTTTCCCACCTATAGAATCAATATTTTAACTGTTTTTTTTTTTTTACATGAATTCAATAATTTATTTTTTCCTTTAAAGGACTGTTTGGTTTCTGTTTATGAACAAATGCAACAAACATAGAAAATATGTTATTTTTTTCTTCACATTCTCCTGAGACAGATGGACTGATAGAGAGATAGATGATAGATAGATAGATAGATAGATAGATAGATAGATAGATGATAGATAGATGATAGATGATAGATAATAGATATATAGATAGAAAGCTAGATGATAGATAGATAGATGTTAGATAGATAATAGATATATGATATATGATATAGATATATATATATATATATATATATATATATATATATATATATATATATATATATATATATATATATATATATATATAGTTTGTCTGGATAATTCACAGAAAAATCATTTTTTCTTCATTTCAACTGTAAAATCTGGAGAGTATAAAAGAGTACAAATAGCTTAAAGGAAAAGTCTACTTTTGTTTAAAGGACTTTACTACCCATTCTCCAGCTTTGCATAGCCAAATTGTTATATTAATATACTTTATAACTTCTAAGATTGCCTGCTTTTAAGCCCCTGCAGGTCACCCCTCCCTGCTTTTTATTAGTATTTTAAATCTTGCACAATAGCTTGACAGTGCTAGTTCATGTGTGCCATTTACATAACAGTATGCTCACTCCCCTGTAGAATGATAGTGGTTATGCAAGAACCAGCAGTAATTGGCTAAAATGCAAGATCGTGAAAAGCATTGAGATAAGAAGCAGTCTGCAGTGGCTTAGATACAGGTAATCATAGAGGTAAAAAGTGTATTAATAAAACAGTGCTGTTTATGCAAAACTGGGGAATACGTAATAAAGGTATTATCTATATTTTTAAACAATAAACATTTTCAAGTAGACTGTTCCTTTAAGCACATTATTGAGATGGTTCAGCAGTGAGTGTTATAATACATTAATAGTTTAATTTAAATGCACTTTCCAATGAAATAAACAATATCAAACATAAGAAATACAGACTAAACAAACAGCTTTTACTTTGTTCAATTTTCAGAGAGAAGACTCAGAATTAGCAAATGCTATTTGATTTGCATGAACGAGTTTCATGTATCAATTCTAGTGCTACATTGTATTCACAGGTTCTAGTGAGAGAAAACTCACTAGCAAGAGACGGCATACATTAAAATGTAACCAGAGGCTCTGTATAATATGTATGCAAATAAACTGGGATGTTCATTTGACAACCGAGAATATGTGTATTTCTAACCACTGTAAAATTAACCTAATGTATCATTCAGTAAATGTAGTTGTATTATCTCTATGGATATTTTGTATAATACATAAAATATTTACAATAATAATCAAAAGAACAAGAAAGATTTGTGGGATTCATTTTTTACTCATAGGAAAGAAAGGGACACTTAATAAATGCTTTTTATTTTTTACAAAAATTGCAAAAATCCATTGGTTGGCAATCAGTTAAAGAAACTTGGACTTCCACATTAACTCATACACTTAGAACAAGAAAATACATAAGAAAAGAAAAAAAGAAAAGGAGAAGGAAAACAGTATGTATAAAGCCCAACACAAATAGAGAAAACCCCTTGTAACACCTTCACTAGCAGTTGCTTCGCCCCAAGTACGAAAACAAGCCACCATAATGTTCCTTAAGGATCTATGCAGGGTTTTGGAAAATTATGCAAATACGTACAAGTTGCTTGGTATACAAAATACTATGTTAAAGAGTGGTGAGTGAATAAAGGGGTTAAACAACACCTAAACCTGAGGATGACACTACAAAACTCTGTAGCTAACCAACATTGTGGTATCAGACATAATTAGGATCCATGCTCACCCTATGGCATCTATTTATCAAAGCGTCGACTTTCTTGCATTCGCCGGCACCAATACGCTAGCCTAAGATCGCCTAACATCACTGCCGCGGACCTGAATACGTTCTCCATAATTATCAAAAAAGCTGTCAAAAAGCAGCGCACCAAGTACGGCGCGATGAGCAGCGGACTGTTGTTAACTAATAGTCATCGATCTGGATACTCTTCGGCTTTTTTATAGATTTCTTGGTACCCTGTCACTAAACATCCCCACTATAATCTACAGTTTACCCCCTAAACAGCCACTCCCGGAGCCCACCGCAACTCTAATAAATGTATTAACCCTTAATCCGCCGCTCCCAGACCCTGCCGCAGCGAAATAAAGTGTTTAACTCCTAAATCGCCGCTCTTGGAGCCCACTGCCACCTACATTATACTTATTAACCCCTAGTCTGCTGCCCCTACGCCGCCGCCACCTACATTATACTTATTAACCCCTAATCTGCCACCCCCTACACCGCCGCCACCTACATTATATTTACTAATCCCTAATCTGCCGCCCCCTACACCACCGCCACCTACATTATATTTATTAACCCCTAATCTGCCCCTCAACACTGCAGCCACCTACCTACATTTATTAACCCCTAATCTTCTCCCCCCAACATCGCCGCCACCTACTTACATTTATTAACCCTAATCTGCTGCCGCCAACGTCGCTGACACCATATTAAATTTATTAACCACTAAACCTAAGTCTAACCCTAACCCTAACACCCCCTAACTTAAATATAATTTAAATATACCTAAATAAATATTACTATCATTAACTAAATAATTCCTATTTAAAACTAAATACTTACCTATAAAATAAACCCTAAGCTAGCTACAATATAACTAATAGTTACATTGTAGCTAGCTTAGGGTTTATTTTTATTTTACAGGCAACTTTGTATTTATTTTAACTAGGTACAATAGCTATTAACTATTTAATAATTTCCAAGTTAAAATAAATACAAATATACCTGCAAAATAACACCTAACCTAAGTTACAATTATACCTAACACTACACTATAATTAAATTAATTCCCTAAACTAAATACAATTAAATACAATTAAAAAAATGTATCTAAAGTACAAGAAAAACAAACACTAAATTACAGAAAATAATAAAGTAATTGCAAGATTTTTAAACTAATTACACCTAATCTAATCCCCCTAACAAAATAAAAAAGCCCACCCACAATAAAAAAGCCCTACCCTACACTAAATTACAAATAGCCCTTTAAAGGGCCTTTTGCGGGGCATTGCCCCAAAGTGATCAGCTCTTTTACCTGTAAAAAAAAATTACAACCCCCCCAACATTAAAGCCCACCACCCACACAACCAACCCTACTATAAAATCCACCCAATCCCCCCTTAAAAAAAAACCCTAACCCCTTGAAGATCACCCTACCTTGAGAAGTCTTCACCCAACCTCCAATCCTCCACTAAGCCGGCAGAAGTGGTCATCCAGACGGGCAGAAGTGGTCCTCCAGATGGGCAGAAGTCTTCATCCAGACGGCATCTTCTATATTCATCCATCCGGCGTGAAGCGGCTCCATCTTCAAGACATCCGACGTGGAGCATCCTCTTCTTTCTTCGTCTTCAATCCTATTGGCTGATTGCATCAGCCAATAGGATTTTTCCTACCTTAATTCCTATTGGCTGATAGAATTCTATCAACCAATCGGAATTCAAGGGACTCCATCTTGGATGACATCATTTAAAGGAACATTCATTCAGCAAGAAAACGTTGAAAGAAGAGGATACTCCGCGTCGGATATCTTGAAGATGGAGACGCTCCGCGCTGGATGGATGAAGATAGAAGATGCTGCCTGGATGAAGATTTCTGCCTGTCTGGAGAACCACTTCTGTCCATCTGGAGGACTACTTCTGCCGGCTTCGTGGAGGACTTCGGCCCGGTTGGGAGAAGACTTCTCGAGGTAGGGTGATCTTCAAGGGGTTAGTGTTAGGTTTTTTTAAGGGGGATTGGGTGGGTTTTAGAGTAGGGTTGGTTGTGTGGATGGTGGGTTTTAATGTTGGGGGGGAATTTGTACTTTTTTTTACAGGTAAAAGAGTTGATTACTTTGGGGCAATGCCCCGCAAAAGGCCCTTATAAGGGCTATTTGTAATTTATTTTGGGGAGGCTTTTTTATTTTGTTAGGGGGATTAGATTAGGTGTAATTAGTTTAAAAATCTTGTAATTATTTTATTATTTTCTGTAATTTAGTGTTTTGTTTTTTTTGTACTTTAGATAATTTTTTTTAATTGTATTTAATTGTATTTAGTTTAGGGAATTAATTTATTTATAGTGTAGTGTAATTGTAACGTAGGTTAGGTTTTATTTTACAGGTACTTTTGTATTTATTTTAACTAGGAAGTTTTGAAATAGTTAATAACTATTTAATAACTATTGTACCTAGTTAAAATAAATACAAAGTTGCCTGTAAAATAAAAATAAACCCTAAGCTGGCTACAATGTAACTATTAGGGTTTATTTTATAGGTAAGTATTTAGTTTTAAATAGGAATTATTTAGTTATTGATAGTAATATTTATTTAGATATATTTAAATTATATTTAAGTTAGGGGGTGTTAGGGTTAGGGTTAGACTTAGGTTTAGTGGTTAATAAATTTAATATAGTTTTGGTGACGTTGGGAGGGGCAGATTAGGGGTTAATAAATATAATGTAGGTGGCGGTGGGCTCCGGGAGCGGCAGTTTAGGGATTAATAAGTTTATTTAGTTGCGGCGGGGTCCGGGAGCGGCGGAATAGGGGTTAATAACTTTTATTTAGGTGGCGGCGGTGTAGGGACGGCAGATTAGGGGTTAATAAGTATAAAGTAGGTGGCGGCGGTGTAGGGGGGGCAGATTAGGGGTGTTTAGACTCGGGGTACATGTTAGGGTGTTAGGTGTAAACGTTCCCATATTAATCAATGGGATATTGAGCAGCAGCGAACATAAGCTTTCGCTGCTTTCCGACTCCCATTGATTCCTATGGCATCCGCAGCCTCCAGGGCTTGAAAACCAGGTACGCTGGGCCAGAATAGTGCCGAGCGTACCTGGTAGATATTTGATAACTTCCAAAAGTAGTCAGATTGTGCCGAACTTGCATTCGACGTAAGCATCGATCTGTGTCAGACTGAATCTGATGGATCGTAATGTTACGTCACCAAATTCTACTTTTGCCGGTTTGTAGGGTTTGATAACTAAGGCGAATCAGGCTCGCCACAAATATGCTGCGGAATTCCAGCGTATTTGCGGTTGACGGCTTGATAAATAGATGCCTATATCATCAGCACACATACAGACTGGCAGTTTAGATACAAGAAAAACAGTTTCATACACTACCTTAGTAACGCACATAAAGTTCAATAGAATGTGTCTTGCACGTTAGTATGCATTGTATTATGTCCATTCAGACACATTGATGTGCAAGAGCAAGGGGGGAAATAAAAAGAGATCCTTATACCCCACACAAACTGTCCGTTGTTACCTCCAAGTTACCATCCTCTGTACCATATTTGAATATAGTTACCATTACATTTCCTCCTTGTATTGTCCCATAACTCTCCAAATTGCTGAGTTCCGCCTGTGTAGATAATGGTTTCAACTGTAACTGATCAGGCAATACCTGCCATATTGACTTTCTCTCACCACTCAGCAAACAGCACACACAATATTCATATTTGAAGATTGCAGAGTAGCAAGTTAGAGCTGGATGCTCTGATGGCGTCACTGCCAATGCATATTTCACCCCCCTCATAAGTGTCATTGGAGCTTCCTCAGGTTATAGTGCCTCTTTCTTAATAAGGCACATCCTAAACAGGGATTAGATAGTGATCCATCAATGATAGCCCAATCATGTTTTACAAAATTGCGCCCCTTTTTAGGTTAGGTCAAAAATTTAAGATAAGTTATTTTTATTTTCAATCAACCAGCACAAGTAAACAAAAACACTTTACCAATGCACCAACAGCATTACGAGAAGTGAATAAATAAACCAAAATAGAGAAGTTTTTTTTTTATTCAAAAATCAATCAATTTAAAAAGGTCTAGCATGGACTAGAATTTAAATTTCTAAATCTTCATTATCCATTGGTGGCCTCCGATAAGTCAAGGCCAAATATCGAGAAGCCTCATGCCGATATTGGGTACAGTATGTTTTAGCAAAGGTTGCATTGCTTAACCATGTAGAAATACTTATTATGTATATCTCACTGAGAGAAGGTGAAGGCTCATTATTCAGTACTATCTAGGCTTCACTCTTATTCAGAGTAAGGCTGCAAATTCAAGTTTTTCATTTAGCCCCGAAAGCTTCTTTTTTAATGAGGACATTATCAATTTTTCCCCCTCTTCCATACAATCAGCAGGCTTCTATACCTATGACTTTCAAGTCATCAGTAGAGCAATAATTAGGAAACTTAGAAAAGTGCAAGGCAACACTACTATATATTTCACCTTCCTTTGCTTTGTTAATATTGTTTCTGTGTTCAGTTATTCGATCTTTTAACATATGCCTTGTTTTACCAATGAAAAATGGAGACAAAAGCAATGCAGAAGATAAATCACATTTTCTGCTTTGCAGTTAATAAACAGTTTTATTTGGTATAGCTTATTGCCCGTAGTAAATTGTCAGGTGCGTGTAATATATTTACATAGAACACGATGGCCCATAGTTATCAAGGTCTGGCGGACCTGATCCGACAGTGGGGATCAGATCCGCCAGACCTCGCTGAATACATTGATTTCCGGCGATGTCTGTCCGCCTGCTCAGAGCAGGCGGACAGGTTATGGAGCAGCGGTCTTTGTGACCGCTGCTTCGTAACTGCTGTTTCTGGCTAGTCTGATGACTTGCCAGAAACACAGGGCATCAAGCTCCATTTGGAGCTTGATACATATGCCCCAATGTCCGCATTGGAAACAACCTTTAATTGCTCTGTGTTCTTCCAACCAGTCTTTCTCATTTGGACTATTTACATAATTACTCCTTACCAACTTATCCTTTAAGTTTGGAGCCTATGGGGCTACGATGAAAGGTTTTTCACCTACTAATTCTCTATAATTTTCATCAGCAGCAAGTATTGACATTTTTTGGATAAGATCGTTCTGAGCTTCCCCCAGTGGCAATTATACTGGGTAACAAATCTCATATTTTCATCCGTGTCCCTAACCTTCTGGCTATACAGTAGGTCATCTCTATTTTCATGTCGGGTCCTATTCATTGCATATTTAAGATTTTGTTTTGAGTAACTTCTGTTCTGGAATATATTTAACTTCTCTACTGCCTGCTCCTCAAACTTTTTCTTACTTGAGCAATTTATTTGTAGTCAAAGTAATTGACCAAATGGTATCCCTCTTATCAGGGGCTTCGGATTACGACTAGTGGCCTCTAAGGTGCTATTTTTGTCAAGCGGATATCATACTTATTGTGGTTTAGAACATCCACAAACTCTTTCAGTGACTCAGGGCTGCCTTTCCATAGAAGAAACACGTCATCCACATATCACAGCCAGAGTGTTACATGTTTGTCAGTCCTCCATGGTTGTCACCATAAAGTGCCAGAAGCTCCTAAAAACCCAATTGCAGACAGGTATAAGAGGGGGCACAAGTGTCCCCCATTGCTGTTCCTCTTACTTGTCTATAAAACCTTCTGTCACAAGTGAAAACATTATCTTCAAGTATAAACTCCAGAAGTGCTAAGACAAAACCAGTATCCTCTACTTTCCAAAACAACGTCTAGCTGCACGTAGACCAATTTTATGGGGATAGAGGAATACAAACCCTCCACATCCAGAGACACCAGGATTGTACCTGACTCACCCTCAAGGTCACTGTTTTCCTGTATATAAAATGGTAGGGTCAATACAAACGATTTTATGATGGTATCAACATAGTTTCACAAATATTCCATAATACTTCCCACCCCAGATATTATGGGGCATCCAGGGGGGTCCTTTATGGTTTTATGTAGCTTAGGGATGCAGTAAAACATCAAACTTCTGGGGAACTCTGTGTATAAATAGCTGAATTATTTATTATTAATTATACCCTCTTTATTTGTTTTATTTAGAATATGCAAAAGCACTGCCTGTATTTTACATATAGGATTGTCTGGAAGTAGATTGCACTGATCTTTGTTATTTTGTTGTCTTCTGACCTCCTTCACATATTTTTTTTTCATTCATTATAACTACATTTCCCCCTTATCAGCCTGTTTAATGATGATACCTGATTTAGGCATTAGTTCATTAAAGTGATTGTAAATCCTAGCGTTTGTGAAATGCTAGGATTTACCAGTGGAACAAATAAAGGACACTTTCAGTCATGAAACAAATAACTATTTATTTATTATCTATTAACTTGCATTTTAGCCAATTAGTGCAGTGTCATCCACAACCCACGGATGTGAGCACAATGTTATCTATATGGCCCACATGAATTAGTAGTCTCTTGTTGTGGAAGCTAATAAAAAAGCATATGATAAGAGAAATTTAGAGGTTTAAATGTTAGAAAGTATATTAATATAACAATGTTGGTTGTGCTAAGCTGAGGAATGTGTAGTAAAGGCGTTATCTATCTTTTTAAACAATAACAATTTTGGTGTTGACTGTCTCTTTAAAGGGACACTGAACCCAATTTTTTTCTTTCATAATTCAGATAGAGCATGCAATTTCAAGCAATTTTCTAAAATATTCCTATTATCAATTTTTCTTCGTAATCTTGCTATCTTTATTTAAAAAGCAGGAATGTGATTCATAGGAGCCAGCCCATTTTTGGTTGAGAACCTGGGTTATGCTTGCTTATTGGTGGGTAAATGTAAGCCTCCAATAAGCAAGCGCTATACATGGTGCTGAACCTAAAATGGGCTGGCTGCTAAGATTTACATTCCTGCTTTTAAAATAAAGATATCAAGAGAACGAAGAAAATTTGATAATAGGAATAAATTAGAAAGTTGATTAAAATGTCATGCTCTATCTGAATCATGAAAGAAAACATTTGGGTTCAACATGATTCTCCAATTGGCTGATTGGAACAGCCAATAGAATGCGAGCTCAATCTGATTGGCTGATTGGATCAGCCAATCGGATTGAACTTGAATCTGATTGGCTGATTCCATCAGCCAATCAGAATTTTCCTACCTTAATTCCGATTGGCTGATAGAATCCTATCAGCCAATCGGAATTCGAGGGACGCCATCTTGGACCGTCATTCGTCGGGAATTCGTCGGCCAGGATGGATGTTCCGCGTCGGCAGGATGAAGATGGAGCTGGAAGAAAGAAGATTGAAGATGCCGCTTGATAGAAGACTTCAGCCGGACGATGGACCTCTTCAGCCCCCGCTTGGATCAAGACTTCAGCCGGATGAGGGACCTCTTCAGCCCCTGCTTGGATCAAGACTTCAGCCGGATGATGGACCTCTTCAGCCCCCGCTTGCATCAAGACTTTAGCCGGATGATGGACCTCTTCAGCCCCCGCTTGCATCAAGACTTCAGCCGGATGATGGACCTCTTCAGCCCCCGCTTGGGCTTGGATGAAGACTTCGGACCCTCTTCTGGACGGATCGGTGAAGTGGTGAAGACAAGGTAGGGAGATCTTCAGGGGCTTAGTGTTAGGTTTATTTAAGGGGGGTTTGGGTTAGATTAGGGGTATGTGGGTGATGGGTTGTAATGTTGGGGGGGTATTGTATGGTTTTTTTTTACAGGCAAAAAAGCTGAATTCTTTGGGGCATGCCCCGCAAAAGGCCCTTTTAAGGGCTGGTAAGGTAAAAGAGCTTTTCAATTTTTATTTTAGAATTGGGTAGGGCATTTTTTTATTTTGGGGGCTTTGTTATTTTATTAGGGGGCTTAGAGTAGGTGTAATTAGCTTAAAATTGTTGTAATATTTTTATAATGTTTGTAAATTATTTTTTTATTTTTTGTAACTTAGTTCTTTTTTTATTTTTTGTACTTTAGTTAGTTTATTTAATTGTATTTATTTGTAGGTATTTGTACGTAATTAATTTATTGATAGTATAGTGTTAGGTTTAATTGTAGATAATTGTAGGTATTTTATTTAATTAATTTATTGATAGTGTAGTGTTAGGTTTAATTGTAACTTAGGTTAGGATTTATTTTACAGGTAATTTTGTAATTATTTTAACTAGGTAGCTATTAAATGGTTATTAAATGGTTATTAACTATTTAATAGCTATTGTACCTGGTTAAAATAAATACAAAGTTGCCTGTTAAATAAATATTAATCCTAAAAATAGCTACAATATAATTATAATTTATATTGTAGCTATATTAGGGTTTATTTTACAGGTAAGTATTTAGCTTTAAATAGGAATAATTTATTTAATAAGAAATAATTTATTTTGTTAGATAAAAATTATATTTAACTTAGGGGGTGTTAGTGTTAGGGTTAGACTTAGCTTTGGGGTTAATAAATTTATTAGAGTAGCGGTGAGGTCCGGTCGGCATATTAGGGGTTAATACTTGAAGTTAGGTGTCGGTGATGTTAGGGAGGGCAGATTAGGGGTTAATACTATTTATTATAGGGTTATTGAGGCGGGAGTGAGGCGGATTAGGGGTTAATAACTTTATTATAGTAGCGGTGAGGTCCGGTCGGCAGATTAGGGGTTAATAATTGTAGGTAGGTGGCGGCGACGTTGGGGGCGGCAGATTAGGGGTTAATAAATATACTATAGGGGTTGGCGGTGTTAGGGGCAGCAGATTAGGGGTTCATAGGGATAACGTAGTTTGCAGCAGTGTACAGAGCGGCAGATTAGGGGTTAATAATAATATGCAGGTGTCAGCGATAGCGGGGTCGGCAGATTAGGGGTTAATAAGTGTAAGGTTAGGGGTGTTTAGACTCGGGGGAAAATGTTAGGGTGTTAGGTGCAGACTTAGAAAGTGTTTCCCCATAGGAAACATTGGGGCTGCGTAAGGAGCTGAACGCTGCTTTTTTGCAGGTGTTAGATTTTGTTACAGCTCAAACGGCCCCATTGTTTCCTATGGGGGAATCATGCACGAGCACGTTTTTGAAGCTGGCCGCGTCCGTAAGCACCGCTGGTATTTAGAGTTGCAGTGGCAGTAAATATGCCTGTACGCTCCCTTTTTGGAGCCTAACTCAGCCCTTCTGTGAACTCTAAATACCAGCGGTATTTAAAAGGTGTGGGGGAAAAAAAGCACGCGTAGCTAACGCACCCCTTTGGCCGCAGAACTCTAAGGGCTCCATGTACTAAGCCGTCAATTCATCCGTCATTTTAGACGTGGCTAAACTCGCCGTTACTCGCCGCGGGCGAAATGGTGTCCGCTGTTGCTATGTACTAATAATCCCACAATAAATAGACACGTCTAGCCCGCCACAAGCAGTGGCGGAATATTGATAAATTTGACGCCTCGCTCGCCGCGACTAAGCTGATGTACTTAACTTTCAGTTGAATTGTCTGGCCAATTGTTAACACGTGACATGTAAGGTGTCATGAACGTCATAGTAGTTGCGGGAATAGAATTTTGCTCCTATAAATGTACAACTTTTCTAAACAACTTTATTATTGTTCCAAAATTTTTGGAGAGTAATTACAGAGCGCTCTTTTTTGTGATCTTTATTTACAAATTCGATATGGCTTCATCTGGATCTGAAACCGCTTCAAAATCCAAGAATCCTCACTTTTCTCATCAGCAAAACGTCGTTTTGATTGACATGATTATTGACTCTTATGATTATTTGTTTGGATGTCGTGCCAAACAGACAAATTTTTCTAGGAGGAAGCAGATCTGGCAAAGGATCAGCGACGCTGTTAGTGCCCAGGGTCCAGGAAAAAAGGATGTCGATCACCTGAAGAAGCGTTACAACGACATTAAACGTTTCGCCAAAGCTAAATTGGCCAGAGAAAAAAAATTGGCACGTGCTACCGGAGGTGGACCAGCATATGTGGCAGACCTCAATAATTATGAGCAGAAGCTTGTTCAGCGTCTGGGACCAGAGATCATCACTGGCATAACGGATGATTGTGACAGTGATTTAAGAGGTAAATGTACAACATAATTGACGCAAATGTTTTTTTTTAAATTATGATAGGTCATTGTCTCCAATATATATTTCTTTAAAATAACATTATCTGACTTCTTACGCTTCAGTATCTGAATCTATATAGGCCATTTAGGCCCCAAATACTGTAATCATTTATGTCGCATATATGTATAAGGGATTGTACAAGCCATCATCACACGGAGAATAAACAAAAACAGAATTCTCTCCATAGCTGCTGAAATGAACAATGTAAGTACAATGCTGATATTACTGCCTTTTATATATGTCTAGACTGGCGTCTAGAGTGACTTTCCTATTGTTTTGTACCTTGCCCGCCACCTAAAAGGTGGCGAGGCAAAAATAACGAGGTGGGGGCAGAGATTGACGCGAGCGGACAAATAGATTTTTTAGTACATTCGTTTTTGGCGAGTTGGTGGTCAAATCTGTCTAATTACAGTAAAAAATGGAGAGGTAGCGAGGTTTGGCTGATAAGTATGCTCGCAATTTTAAAGATGCGAGTTTTAACATAATTGACGGCTTTGTACATATCAGTTTGTGAGTTTTGACGAGAGATTTGTTGCGGGTAGCTCGCTGACTGCTTAGTACATGGAGCCCTAAATCTAGGCGTAACTTTGCAAACAAACTATATGTATGAAGCTTATGTGCGTAGTATTTAAAGGGACAGTCTAGTTAAAATTAAATTTTCATTATTCAGATGGGGCTTGCAATTTTAAACAACTTACCAAATTATTTTTTTTTTTTTTTTTTTTTTTTTTTTTTTTTTTTAAAATAAATATTGAAAAGAATATATATTTTTTTTTTTTTTTTTTTTTTTTTTGAGGGAAAATAAAATTTAAAACTGAAAATGACACAAACTTTGCAAATAAATCAGACTAGAGTCAGAGGGCAACGTTGGGCAACACATTGAAAAGGGAAAAAATATTAAACTGTAAAAAAGTGACCTATATTTAAAAAAGAAAATAAAGTGTTCACATTTAAAGGTCACTCATCGCTGAGAGGTATCAGAGACCCACTAAAATAGACCGGCCTCTATCCTATTCCCACTGCCTCGAATGAGAAGAGGGTGGACAGTACAGTGTAGCTATACTTTGTAGATAGGTCATCCAGGCCTCGGTGGGAAGAAGAAATTTGCAGGAGAATGTCCAGTGCCAGTCTAACGGACAAATCCGCGTTTGCGGGTATAATAATGCCAAACCAGCTCTTTGGTGATATAGTGCTGTATGTCCAATATATGTCTGCATCGATTGGGGCAGTCTCCTCATATGGCGTGCTGGTAACAGGCTGAATCTCCATCACGTCTAATACAGCAAAGTCAGAATGGCCTTCGCTCTCGCCCCATACGGCTAAATCTCCATTTATAGCCTGTACAATCTGGTCCGGTTCTGTGACCCACGATAGGGAGGTATCCTCTGTCTCCTGGCAAAGGTCAGCAACAGTGGTGTACAAGTATTGCCCACCGGGCTCTCCGACCTGTTCCGCTCTCTCACATAAACCAATAGGCACCTTTGGCAAAGTCTCGGCTGCAGAAGGAGTAATTGCGTCTTGCAACGCATCAAGAACAGCGATCTGGAATGCATCCAGAAGGCTGCTTAACTCAGCCGTTATCCTCGTGACCAGTCCCATGCTTCGTCTCTCAATCCACACAGTATGAATAAAATGCAAGGGAAATGGTCTTTTTTTTTCCCCAGCACCGCAAAAAAGAGAAATGTGTCCTCTATTGAGTAGCGGCTTTTCTTAAATAAAAGGTGTAGAACAGCGATAGTATCTGTGTACTTATTTCCTTAACTAGGAACTAGAGGGGGGGTAGATGAAGGTCCAGGCCACAGTCAGGCCTCCGCTGCGTACCTCCTCTAATATGGTCTGCTAGGCTGGACTGTCGGGGATGAAAAAGAGATAGATCTGCTCCACAAATGTTCAAATACACGATCCCACTCAATATAGCTGTATATTATACATTAGGAAAGCAACAAACAGCGGTTTTGGTTGCTCTAGGTCTCAGCCCACGTTGAAAGCAGCCATCTTGGTCAATGGTCGGACACGCCCCCCTTACCAAATTATTTTTTATCATCAAATTTGCTTTGGTATTTATTGTTGAAAGCTAAACCTAGGTGGGCTCATATGCTAATTTCTAAGTCCTTGAAAGCCGCCTTTTTATCTTAGTGAATTTTGACAGTTTTTCACAGCTAGATAGTGCTAGTTCAGGTGTGCTATATCGATAACATTGTGTACATGTCCATGGAGTTATTTGTGAGTTATCACTGATTTGCTAGAATGCAATTCTCAAAAGAACTGAAATAATGGGGCCATCTGTAGAGGCTTAGATAAAAGGTAATCACAGAGGTAAAAGGTATATTAATATAACCATATTGGTTATGCAAAATTGGGGAATGGTTTAGGGGAATGGTTTATCTATCTTTTTAAAGAATAATAATTTTGGAGTAGACAGTCTCTTTAACATTTAGATCTACATTAAAATGAGAGAAACTTAAAACTGGCCGGTGTATCATCTGCAGGTCCTTACACAAAATCCTTTATTGCACTCACAATTTCAAAATGGGAAAAAATGTCTCCTGGCTTGTCTGGCTGTGTGTATTTGCTAACCAATCAGTTGTCTGAATCACCTTGTTTAACTCCTTGAATGCAATGACTATATGATCCATGACAATGTGTTGTTGCTCTGTGAATCTGCTTTTCATGAGTATTGCATTATGCTTGATGGGCCATTCAGCACACTTATTCTCTGTAGCTTGTAAGGAGATCTGTGATCTTTATGGATGTTCCAATCTGATGTCTCTGATGGGTGCAAAACTATCGGCCTCATGATCAAAAGTTTTATCTGAATGTAACTGCAATTTTGAAAGTATTTATGTTGTGTTTAGTGCAGATTTGTTTTACCCTCTATGCAATGTTTTCAGTTGCGCTAACACGAGCGTAAAATGTGATTGTGTGATCAACTTGTAATATGAATGCTATTTTAGTTGCACTCGGAAAGATGAAATCGCTTGCGTGCAACAGTTAACGCACCACATATAGCATAGCCCTATATGTGCTTCTTGGTGAAGCTCCAAATTTAAATTGTGCACTGCCATCTTGGAACAAACATACTTGCATCCTGTGACAGCGTATACATTGACAGATTAAGGACGTTGCAGGTTTTTACAGCTATTCCTTGCACTTTGGTTAAGACAGTGGAAGCTTTACATTTTTACAGTTTTTACACACTTTAAAATTACATATCAAAAAATAAATAACCTCAGGAATAAAATAGAGCACTGCAGCACTGCACCATTGTACAGCTTTTGCTTTGTGCACACTAAACCGAAGTGCATGATATAGCTTGTCAAAACTGATCTACGAATGTGCATCACTTCGGTCTAAATGTGCGCGGATACTGAAGCTCATAGATGGCACCACCCAGTATGAAGATATGGAGCTTCACTAACCGGCACCAATAAGGGGTTAATGGGCTCCATTTATCAATTGTCAAGCAGATATGATTCGCTATAGAGAATCAAGTCCGCTGGGCATTGCTGCAGGCAGGCATCATACGCTGTCAGCATTTATCATTGCTCAAGCATTTCACCATTGCTCACTGGCAGCCAATCAGCTTCTAGCAGGGACTGTCAATCACCCCAATCCTATTGGATAGGGATGATTTCAATCTACCACCTTTTAGGTGGCGGACAGGTTAAGTAGCTGCCTCTTAACTTTAGTTTCAGGCAAACCTGAAACAATGGGCCTCCTCAGCAACAACTGCTGTTTTGTACATAGATCCCAATATCTTTAAAGAGAGCTTCAGGTACAGGTGGAAAAAGTTATATAATGGTGGGTAGGAACTTGCTACTGTAGATGTGCCCAGAGGGACAAGGTACCACTCATTAGAAAGATGGAACCAAGGAGAGAATGGCTTTATTGTCACCAAACAACATAGACGGGTGTGAGACCCCTTAACTGAAATCGTCAATCCTCCTCTTTCAAATAAGTGGTCCTAACTGATTTATGACTATTTCTTTTCCACACAAAATAAAGCAACATTATTATGCACAATTGATATGCTTTAAGTTAAGACATTAAAACATTTGTTTCATTCAGTACTGGCTTTAGTTTCTGTTATGCTTAATCCCTGTTAAAGGTAAAGTCCCACTTGGGAGCTTCAAAGCAGAAAATTCCCATATATATATATATATATATATATATATATATATATATATATATATATAGTAATTCTTATTGGCTGACCAGTGGTGTCCTGCTGAAAAACTGCAACCCTAGCAGCCTCCCAGACTGTATCTGTGTTCTTAATAGTTTTGCAGTGAGTGTTCATCAGTTATGCACAATTACTCACTCTAACAAATTATAGAATGTCATTTTTTTCATTATAATGTCCCTTTAAAATAAATAACGTCCCTTTAAAAGAAACAAAGCTTTACACAAGTTGACAGTGAAAGGTCTTCAGAAATAAAACCTAAACATCTACAAATTGATCATTTAAAGGCAAATAAGTAAAGGGCTCTGACTAATGCAAGTTGCTGCTGTACCTCCTATAAATATGGACAAAATCTGAAACCAATAAAAGCTTGTCCCTGGTTCCTAGTTATTTACAGAGAACATGGCTGTCAACTTTCTTACTAGTGAGACAGCCACTGAAACGTGACCAAGCTTCATACACATATGGAGTCATTGGTGCGTCTCCCTGACATCTCCATTAATGTCAAGTGGACCTTTTTTTTTCCAATTTAAGCAGACGACGTATTTAAATATTAATATTGCTGGAGCAGAGGTGCTTCTAGAATAATTATCAGCCGGGCACAGGCCAGAAGGCAACAAATTCTAATTTAAGGAAGCAGATAAAAGATTAACCATATAATGCCTGGAAAACAAACACATTTTTTAAACCCTTTGGCTGCCACAGAATAGGAATGCACTGTGTGTTCTCCCTGACATCTGATGTGGTTAAACAAACAGTAAACGCATTATATAAAATATTTATTTCTGCATAAGAAAACAACTTTGCAATATATTGTACCTTCATTGTTTATTTTGCCCCCTTTTCATGTAATGTAGCTCTAAAAAATTTTGATTTTTCTCATTTCTATGCTAACCCTGCTGCATATCTTTCCCTAATTGGATTTAACTAATAACAACTGAAAAATAATGTACTTTATACTAGTATTATGACTGTGGCTAGCCTTCTTGACATCAAACTCCTCCAATTACGGCAAATGGTGGGGGGAGTTTGGCTGCTAAAAAACAATTGCTCTAATAAGGATAACAATTTGTTTTAAAAATGTTTAGACTTAACTGATATGTTATTCTATAGCAACACAACATAACTGACTTTACAAGGCATTTACTATTCATGTGCATTTGTTCGTTATTTGGCATTCCTTATGAAAAAATAGTGACGAATATGGCAGCAGCATTCTGCTATTTTCTCTACCATATTTATTCGAGTAAAAATGCAACAGAAAAATATATGTGCAAAACCCGATTTGTGTCTTTCTCTTTTACACTAATAAATACGGCGATGAAAATAGCTAAATGCTACTGACTGTGTCATTCGTTTCTTTAACCCCTTAATGACCAAGGACGTGCAGGGTACGTCCTCAAAAAAAATGTCCTTAATGACCAAGGACGTACCCTGCACATCTTTGGTCTTTGAAAGCAGTGGAAGCGATCCTGATCGCTTCCACCTGCTTTCATGTTATTGCAGTGATGCCTCGATATAGAGGCATCCTGCAATAACTTTTTTAAGCAGTCCGATGCAGAGAGAGCCACTCTGTGGCCCTCTCTGCATCGGCTATTGATGGCTATGATCGTTGGTGGGTGGGAGCGTGTCCAGGGAGGCAAGTGGGTGGCCATCAGTAGAGTAGGGGGGCGGGATCGTGTGTGGGTGCGCATGCACGGGGGTGTGCGCGCACGTGCACGTGTTAAACTGGCCATAAGTTAGCATTTATGTTGAAGAGGCACAAGGTGGGACTCAGTGGGAGAGAGGGTGGGAATAAAAAATATTAATGATCTGGGAGAGGGTGGGGGGTTGGGTGTTAAGGGGGGTAAGCTACACTACAGAAAAACCTAAAATAAACATTTGATTTAAAACTGGGTACTGGCAGACAGCTGCCAGTACCCAATATGGTGCACAATAAGGCAGAGGAGGGGGGTAGAGAGCTGTTTGGGGGGGATCAGGGAGGTTGGGGCTTAGGGGGGGGGGTCCTACACAGAAGAATTATTATTTTTTTTTAAAACAAAACAAAAAAAAAACTTTTATTTTAGTACTGGCAGACTTTCTGCCAGTACTTAAGATGGCGGGGACAATTGTGGGGTGGGGGAGGGAAGGGAGCTGTTTGGGAGGAATCAGGGGTGTGATGTGTCAGGTGGGAGGCTGATCTCTACACTAAAGCTAAAATTAACCCTGCAAGCTCCCTATAAGCTACCTAATTAACCCCTTCACTGCTAGCCATAATACACGTGTGATGCACATCAGCATTTAGCGGCCTTCTAATTACCAAAAAGCAACGCCAAAGTCATATATGTCTGCTATTTCTGAACAAAGGGGATCCTAGAAAAGCATTTACAACCATGTGTGCCATAATTGCACAAGCTGTTAGTAAATAGTTTCAGTGAGAAACATAAAATTGTGAAAAAAAATAGCGTTTTTTTCAATTTGATCGCATTTGGCAGTGAAATGGTGGCATGAAATATACCAAAATGTGCCTAGATCAATACTTGGGGTTGTCTACTGCACTACACTAAAGCTAAAATTAACCCTACAAGCTCCCTACATGCTCCCTAATTAACCCCTTCACTGCTGGGCATAATACACGTGTGGTGCGCAGTGGCATTTGGCAGCCATCTAATTACCAAAAAGCAACGCCAAAGCCATATATGTCTGCTATTTATGAACAAAGGGGATCCCAGAGAAGCATTTACAACCATTTATGCCATAATTGCACAAGTTGTTTGTAAATAATTTCAGTGAGAAACCTAAGGTTTGTGAAAAAATTTGTGAAAAAGTGAACAATATTTTTTATTTGATGGCATTTGGCGGTGAAATGGTGGCATGAAATATACCAAAATGGGCCTAGATCAATACTTTGGGATGTCCTCTAAAAAAAAATATATACATGTCAAGTGATATTCAGGGATTCCTGAAAGATATCAGTGTCCCAATGTAACTAGCGCTAATTTTGAAAAAAAGTGGTTTGGAAATAGCAAAGTGCTACTTGTATTTATGGCCCTATAACTTGCAAAAAAAGCAAAGAACATGTAAACATTGGGTATTTCTAAACTCAGGACAACATTTAGAAACTATTTAGCATGGGAGTTTTTTGGTGATTGTAGATATGTAACAGATTTTGGGGATCAATGTTAGAAAAAGTGTGTTTTTTCCATTTTTTCCTCATATTTTATAATTTTTTTTACAGTAAATTATACGATATGATGAAAATAATGGTATCTTTCGAAAGTCCATTTAATGGCGAGAAAAGCAATATATAATATGTGTGGGTACAGTAAATAAGTAAGAGGAAAATTACAGCTAAACTCAAATACCGCAAAAATGTAAAAATAGCCTTGGTCCCAAACGGACAGAAAATGGAAAAGTGCTGTGGTCATTAAGGGGTTAACGAATAATAAATAAATAAATATGCCATATTGGGGATCCGTTTCTATAACGATTACCGAATAACAAACAAATGTACATGCCTAACATTTACTGTCCCTTTAAATATTACAATAGTTTAATAAACTGAAGCTACAGCAGTGTAAATGAAAATCTAGTTTGCAATACTGTACAGGAGACAGCTGTTTGCCAATACCCTTAGCAGAGTGGCCGGTACAATGTCTCCAGAGCTCATCCAAATGTTGCTCTTTTTTAGTTCAGGCCTATTCAGTACATATTCACTCGGGAATAAAAGACTTCATTGTATGACCTCCTCGATGCATTCGGCCGCTGTAGCTTAGGGCTAGGAACCTGAGACAAGCCGAGCCTCTCAGATGAAAGCACAAAATGTGCTATTGCAGCTCCATTAAACACACAAAAGTACAGGATACAGACTCCTGAGCTCTGCGAGAGGATGATATTTTCTGTTTGATTTGGCGAGTCACCTTAATGCCCTAAAATATGTTAGGCTTTTAACCCCATGATTGCCAGGTAAATCTATGTAGCACTGTATTGCAGCCCTTTCTGGAAGCCGAGAGGTTAATGTTTATTGTACAATGACATATTCAGTGTTGATTTTATCTATAGATTATTTATTTTATAAGAATACTGTTGTAAATGAATTATATATAAATATGTAAAATCAACGGAATCCTACATCTTGTGGATGGGCACAGTGTATCTGATTATTCCTTACCTGATCCGTCTAACACTCCCATTTATATTTGTACATTCTATAGGGCTGATTTATCAAGCTCCGTATCCTTCAGGCTCGCCGGAAACCGCAGTTATGAAGCAACGGCCTAAAGACAGCTGATCCATAACTTGTCCGCCTGCTCTGAGGCCGTGGAAAGAAATCAACCCGATCGAATACAATCAGGTTGATTGACACCCCCTGCTAGCGGCCGATTGGTCGCGAATCTGCAGGGGGCGGCATTGCACCAGCATTTCACAAGAACTGCTGGTGCAATGATAAATGCTGACAGCGTATGCTGTTGGCATTTATCGATGTGCAGCGGACATGATACGTGACATTGTATCATGTCCCCTCGCACTATGATAAATCTACCCTTATCTATCTATATATCTATCTATATATCTATGTGTTTTTCAGTTTCACTATGTCTTATTTTTAACACATTTATCAGTTATATAGACAGGGCTCCAGGATTTATCTGTTTGTAGAAACAAAAATGTGTAAAATAGTTTATGAGGCGAGGTAAATAATATTATTTAAAAATTGGACAAATAACTTGGATCTAAATACAAAATTATCCATTTAGGAAATCTGATGGTTAATTACAGACTCAATTGCACTTTTTGTTATATAAAAGGAACAGGACTTGGTAATAATAATTTCTGATGATTTGAAATTTGGTAAACAATGCAGGAGCGCATCTCATAAATATTAAGAAAATATAATATCAGCGCTGCTCCATAACTCTGTCCGCCTGCTCTGATGAGGCGGACAGACATCGCCGGAATTCAACCTGATCGAGTATGATCGGGTTGATTGACACCCCCTGCTGGTGGCCGATTGGCTGCGAGTATGCAGGTGGCGGCATTGCACTAGCAGCTTTTGTGAGCTGCTGATGCAATGTTGAATACGGAGAGCGTATTGCTCTCCGCATTCAGCGAGGTCTTGCGGACCTGATCCGCACTGTTGGATCAGGTCCGCAAGACCTATGATAAATAGGCCTCTTTGTATAGAGTTCAGAAAAAAAATATATATTTCCCTTTTTGTCAGTTGCAGCTTAGTGTGTAATCCGGGTATCATGGTCCCGACAAAGAGTAGCAGATGAAAGATATAAGGAACACACAGCGCCCACTGATTCAAGGTAGTATAAAAACACTTTTAATATCAGCGCAATTTAAGCATACATTGCACTTACAAAACAAAAGTTGTTCACAGGCGTATCACTCAGGTAACGAAAGTCTCTGTAGCTGGCCAAACTGTATACTTATTCTCTGTGGAGTGTGAGTTTTCAGCATTCTTAATACTAGGTCCCATGCAATATCCTTCTGAATTCCTTGGATTTGCAAAGCTTCACTCAAACGCCGTTACGCCACAAGAAAAGTTCCCTATAAGTCTGGATACACTTGCAACAACTTTAAACAAAAACAAAAAATACCCCTGAAGAAGTTTGCCCGTGCAGCAAACGAAACGCGTAGGATGAATCCACTCCACAGAGAATAAGTATCCAGTATGGCCAGTTACGGAGACTTTCGTTACCTGAGTGATATGCCTGTGAACAACTTTTATCTTGTAAGTGCAATGTATGCTTACATTGCGCTGATATTAAAAGTGTTTTTATACTAGCTTGAATCGGTGGGCGCTGTGTGTTCCTTATATCTTTCAGCATCACATAAAGCCAATATAATACTTGGTGTTATGTGTAGAGGTATTACAGGTGGATGTATTTGCAGCAGTATTAATAAGGTTCTTATGCCACTTTACAGATCACTAGTTAGGTCTCATCTTAAAGGGACATAATACTCATATGCTAAATCACTTGAAACTGATGCTGTATAACTGTAAAAAGCTGACAGGAAAATATCACCTGAGTATCTCTATGTAAAAAAGGAAGATATTTTACCTCACAATTTCCTCATCTCAGCAGAGTAAGTGCTGTGTAAAAAGTTAAGGCTGTGACACACTGCAAGCAGAGCGACGCACAGCGTGTAGATGCAGCTGTGCGCGCTCAGTGTGTCTTGCCTTTTCATCTCTGAGCACTCTGCTGCGTCAGGTCGCGTAGCTAAGCGCTCAGAGATGAAATATTTGAACTTCAGAAGCGATGCAACGCGGAGCAAAGCAGCTGCTTTGCTTCGCGCCGCATCGCTTGCAGTGTATCACAGCCTTTATACTCAGCTGCAGCTGAGCTGCAGGTAAAAAAAAAAAAAAAGAAATGAACAGCAGCCAATCAGCATCAGCAGTGCTGTGGTCATAAACTCTTTTACTGTGATCTCATGAGATTTCATTGTAAACATCCTTTTACTGAATAGGGAAATAACATGGGAGTGCACGAGGCTCAACCCTTCGGCTGCTGCTTAGAAATCCTTTACAATGGAATGTGGCTACTGAGAAACTTTTGAGGTAAAATATCTTTCTTTTTGACATAGAGATGATCAGGTGATATTTTCTAGTCAGCTTTTTACAGCTATGCTGCATCACTTTCAAGTGTTTAAACATTTGGGTATTATGGCCCTTTAAGTATTGTGTACAGTTCTGGAGGACATATCTTCAGATGGATATAAACAAACTGGATATAAACTCTCTATCTAAACCCTGAAATTTTAATGTTGACTTTCATTTCAAAGAGGGCTATTAATAGAGCAAGGCCTAACAAAATAAACTTACAAAGAAAGATTCAGTGACTTATATGTATATAGCTTAGAGCACTGGTTTTCAAACCTGTCCTCAGGCCTCCCCAACAGGACAGGTTTTCTGGATTACCTTGGATGAGAGCAGATAGAATAACCATGGTTACTAACCAGCTGATTATTTCACCTGTGCTCCAGTTCAGATATCCTCAAAACGTGGCCTGTTAGTGAAGCTTGAGGAGAGGTTTGAAAACCAGTGGCTTAGAGGGAAGAATGGACAGAAGTGAAATGATAGAATCCTTCAAGTATATTAAGGTACTGAGTAAAAAAGAGCAACAGTGGAACAAGGGGTCATGATTTCAAGTTGAAGGGAGTAGTTTGCAGAAGCACTTCTTCACAGAATAGGTGGTTGATTCAGTGAATAAACTTTCATTAGAAGTGGTAAAGAAAAACACAGGATAAATAAAAGGCTTTCCTATGAACTAAGTACACTTACACTTTATAGAAGATATGCATCAACTAAGGAAAAAGGTAATACAGACACCATAGATAGATGTAGCTTAAAGGGACAGTATACACCAATTTTCATATAACTGCATGTAATAGACACTACTATAAAGAATAAGATGCACAGATACTGATATAAAAATCCAGTATAAAACTGTTTAAAAACTTACTTAGTTTAGCTCTGTTGAAAAGGTAGCTGGAAAGCCCATTGCAAGTGGGAAATATCAGATACTCCCCCCTCCCCCTTCTTTTGCATATGAAAAGACCCTTTACACAAACAGAAGCAAGCTGGAGGAGGTATCTGACGGTATTCTCCTAAAACTTTTGGTGGGGCTTGGTTAGGAGTCTGAAAATCAATGTTATTTAAAAATAAGCAAAACTATACATTTAAAAAAAAACAAAAAAACTTTATGGGCTATATAAATAGATCATCTAAAAAACATTTATGCATAAAAAAAAATGAGTGTGTAATGTCCCTTTAAGATTCTAGAGTTTATTACAGTTATAATACAACCATACTCAAAGCTTGACAGACATGGGGCATGACACATTTCCTGCCCCCTAAGCACACTTTCTCAGATGTCCTGTCTGAATTTAAAAAAAAATAGATAAAAGGGATGAGAGAGCTGGGTGTAGTCAGTCTCCGCACATCTGTAATTAGTTGTCAAGGCCACATATCCACATCAGATCAGTCCCTTGGTCCTACAAAGTCACCCTATAGCCATATAAGACCTTAAGTCTTAGAGCCTGATGATCAAATACTCACCGGCATGGAGAGACATGGATCATGTCCACCCACACATTAATAAATCAGCCCCAAAGTGTTATAAAAAAAGTGCACCAAACACAACATAAATACATTAAAATAAACTGTTACACTCACAACCACACTATCTGATTAAATATTATTTATATAACATAGTAGATGAGAATGAAAAAAGACTGAAATCCATTGAGTTCAACCTATACAAATCTTAATTTATCTACAATAAAAGCTCCAGTTGATCATAAATTGATCCCATTAAAAAGGTGACTCATTTAACACCAGCAATCATATCCATGAATTTTGTTTCTAGCCAGAAATGTATCTAAACAATTTTTAAATCTAAGATATTGGCATTTACTACCTCCTTAGGTAATAAGTAACACAATTTGATTGCTCTTACAGAGAAAATACATTTATGTTAGTGGAGATCTCCTTTCCTCCAGCCTTAAATTGTGACCTCTTATCACAAACAATTTATTTATTATAACTATTAATAAAAATAATTATATAAGGTTAAAAGGTAATGGGACAAGGCATTTGAATGGAAAGGGCTATATTGTATACATATATCTATATGTATATATATATATGAATATGTATACATATAAACACACACACATATATATATATATATATATATATATATATATATATATATATATATATATATACCCACAATTTTTTTCAATTTATTCAATTTCAATATTTTATAATGTGTTTTACTGTGTATTTACTGTAAATATTTTCCCTGTATTTTTAAGTATATATTCCTATGTATATCTCTATATATCTATACCTGATTATAATACATCACCTTTGTCAAATGCAACAAATGATGCATTTGACAAAGGGGCTGTTATGGCACTGAAACATTATGCTCTTTCAACTTCAACTATGTGTAATAAAGGCTAAGTTTAATATAAAAGATATACCCTACCAATATATATATATATATATATATATATATATACATATATATATATATATATATATATATATATATATATATAGAGAGAGAGAGAGAGAGAGAGAGAGAGAGAGAGAGAGAGAGAGAGAGAGAGAGAGAGATAGCTGTAGGTATAGATATTTATCTTTTTAAATGAATCAGATATATAGAAATATATATATTTAAAAATAAAAAGTAAATATTCTTCCATGTGAAGAACATATGAAATATGAATAACTCACGTCTGATTGAGTGCACTTGGTCTTATGCAGTGTTGGGTTAGCTTGTGAGCAATAAGTGTTATGGTTTTTTTTTTCATAGCATCCTCCATTGAAGTCTAAGGAGTCAATGTTTTAGTGTGTTCACAATAGCTGAAGTCCTGTAGTTATCGCACATTGGGTTTTGCTCGCTAACAAAAATGTACTTTCCGATAGCAGTATTTGTGCACGCGAGAAAGTACTAAATAGCGTGCCACTTGTAATCTGGCCCAAAATGTTTGGGTACATTTTTTGAGCATTATATTGCAATGTATGTTTATATCCTTTATGTGCAGAACTCTAGATAGCTAAATTAACAGCCCTCAAGCTAAAATGTTCTTTCCTAAAACTCTTTGAGGGACCTCGCAGTAGTTGAAGGACTTCTCTTAGATAACCTCACCAGAGTAATGAGCTTCAGATCATCGGGCACTTAGTCACCTGGCCCTAAAGTTTCTCTTTCAGCCACAACCTTGGTTTCCACTAAGTCTTCCCAGTTGCTTTGGGTTCTGTAGAATGTAGTGTTGTAATGTGCATGGAAGCTGTGGCGAGGGGGGGGGTTGAAGTGGAGGCTAACCTTGGGCTTAGCAGCCCCCTACAGTGCAGATATGTAATGATGGTGGGACTAAAGGCCATGTAAGTCCTTAGTTTACCAATCCAAGCTGTTAAAAGTCACTCACTTGGCACATGTGCCATTAGTTGCTGATCCCCGGTCTAAATACTATGCAGGTCACTAACACAGTCATTATAAAATATCTAGTGATATAGATTTCCAATTGTAGCTTTATTATAGTAACCTGATCAAGTTCACACTGCTGTAATTTAGCAACATTGTGCTATATGCAAGTCACTAAATTATATCAACTCACAATCGATGGTCAGTTACCAGGGAGCTTCTGATACTAATCACTAGACATGTGCAATTTGTTTCGGATCGATTTGGAAATTCGGCAAATTCAGCAAATTCGGAGATTCGGATCGAACTGAATTTCCGAATTAAAATACTGCCGAATTTACCGAATAAATCCGAATTAGTTCGGATTTATTCGGTAAATTTGGATGGCCATGGATTACACTAGTATTGTACAGTATATTAGGTTATATCACTCTGCTATGGGTTACACCTAATATACAGTACATAATACTAGTCTAATACACAGCACACATACCGAAATTCCGAATTTCCGAACCGAACCGAATCGAACCGAATCCAGCCAAATTTTTTTGAATCCGAATGAATCCGAAAGGAATCCGAAACAAATTCATTCGAAGTTTTCCGAATTTGAATCGATCCGAAACGAAATTCAAAAATCTCCGAATCGATCCGAACCGATGAAAGAAAAAAATTGGGTTTCATGACCCTTTAAACTGTATATATATATATATATGTTTATATTATACACATATAAACACATAACTATATATGTATATATATATACTATGCAAAAAGGCAGCACTCACTGGTCATTTGTAAGTAAAATTTAGCTTTTAATAATACAAAAAGTTAAAATCTTGGGAAAAACATGACGTTTCGATGCCTAACTGGCATCTTTTTCAAATGTCCCAAAAGGTAAATCCAAAGTGGTCACACCATTTATGTGGTGTTCCCCATGAGAGCATAAAACTACTGGCTAAAAGTGTTATATTTATACAAGTCATAGCTGACATCGAGGCTGTGTTCAGCTGTGGATAATCACTTGCAAATCTGATCAGCTGGTTCTATTCCCACCCACAAGCTTTATACTTCATTGTGCTGTTAGTTGAGCAACTGCATGGCTAATTTGCATAAGTGGGAGTAATCTGCACCGGAGTAGTGTCCAATGATCTTGCGATGTTTTCAGGTGTCATCATACACGCCCACTTGTCTCTGCTGTGAGTGAAACTTCCCCAAACAAAGAGATATAAGCCTGTGACTTATGAACTGCTTCTGGCACAACAATGCCGTATGTTTCACACAGATTGGTGAGGGGTCACCTTTGTCAATCAACGTAGAAGCTGCATGTTCACCTTGGGGCATGATGTACTAAACATTGTACTGGGATGTAATACACATTCAAAAGTTGTAGTGAGGAGATCAAATGTCCCACCTATAGCGGGTACACCCTCACATTTATTCATAAAGCAACAGCTAATGCAGGAATATCAGGAAATATCGATGGGGTGTAATACACATTCAATCTATTCAAGTCAGACAACACGAATGCCCCACTTGTAGCGGGTACATCCCCATTGGTTAATATGAAGCTCCCATGCAAGATTAGCAGAAAATGCTTGATAGAGCACACAATCCAGCAACATGTGGGGGGTGGTGATGTTAAATAAATGACATCTAATAACACATTAGCCAAGTAGCAAAGGAAGAGAAAAAATGTAGAGAAGAAAAAATGAAAAAAAAATTTTTTTTAAAAGTTAAAAACATAGTAGAAGCTGGAACAATGAGCAAATTCAAAAAGTGTCCATTTTGTAATCCAATGATAGAAACATTTAATGGATTTTTATTCATAAATTAGTGGATAATTTTTATCCAATGAACGACCCAAAGTCCAATTTAATGTTTAATCCTTTAGGAGAGACAGTGTCCAACATGTAGATCCATCTGGACTCTAGTCTAAGTAACATATTGTTGCGGTCTCCCCCCCCTTTTTGGAATAGGTAGATGATCAATAATCATGCAGCGTAGACTGGAGATGCTATGTTTCTGTGTAGCATAGTGTCGGGCAACTGGGAGGTCAGATGTTCCATTCTTCAGTGCCTCCCTAATTGAGCATCTATGATTCGCCATTCTATCTTTGAAAGGGGTGGTCGTTTTCCCCACATAGACCAGAGAACAGGGGCAAATTAGGATATATATGACATGTGAGCTGTTACAATTCAGACGGTAACGAATGGTATATCTTTTATTCTTGTGTGGATGTTGAAAAGAATCTCCAACTTGCATGGAATTACAGTTAACACAATCACCGCATTTGTAGCAACCACTTTTTCGAGATTTTAACCACGTATCACCTTGATGGGTACTTTTGGGATCATTTTTTACCAGTAGGTCCCTGATACTCCTCGCCCATCTGTAAACCACTCTTCGAGTGTTAATTTTCCAGGATGCCAGGCTCTTGTCTGTCTCAAGTAAGTCCCATCTATTGTGAATGGAATCCCTTATGGTCTCATGTGATGGAGAGAATGTGGTGATGAAGTTTAACTTCTCTTCAGTCATGTTTTTTCTTTCTTTATGTTTTAGGAGCGAATCTTGGTTACACCTGTGGAGTTTCTGTCTCGCCATATTAATTTCCTTAATGTCATATAGCCTTTCCTCCAATTTCTTACACATAGCATCCAATTGTTTACAGCAGAATTATTCCTGATTACTTGCTTGAGTTGGGAGGAGATAATGCCTAACTTTTGGTGTTGTGGGTGATAGCTAGATGCCAGCAGCAGCGAGTTTCTGTCAGTGCTCTTAGTGTATAAAGATGTACCAAATCTAATGTGTTGTTCAGTTCTGACTTTAAAAATATTTAAATCCAAAAAGTGTATTTGTTCATGATCACATTCCATTTTTAACCTAATAGGGCCTTTGATCTGATTCAGGTGTTCTACCCATAGTATCAAGTCCTGTTCACTGCCATGCCAAATCAAAAACAAGTCATCTATGTATCTAGTGTACATCAGGATGTTGGGATGTGTGTAGGGTTGCATAATATGATGCTTATACCAGAGCATAAAGATATTGGCATAGACAGGGGCCATGTTCGAGCCCATGGCTGTCCCTGCTATCTGCAAATAAAAATTACTTTCAAAAGAGAAATAATTTTTAGCTAAGCAATGTTCCATAAGTTCCAAAAGGAACTCTAATAGAGGACCCCTATAGTCTGGGTTCCCCGTGGCCATGGATCTAACAGCCTCCAAGCGATCCAAGTGGGGGATGACAGTATAGAGGCTGTCAACGTCCATGGTCACGAGGATATCCCCAACAGTCAATAAATGAAAAGTTTGTAGTTTATGTATCATCGCAGATGAATCTTGTAAATATGATCTCGAATTAGTAACTAGGGGTTGAAGGTGATGGTCAATGTACTTCGCTAATCCTGAGCATATAGAGTCCCTGGCGGACACAATAGGTTGCCCAGGTGGGTGTGTCAGTGACTTATGTATTTTGGGTAATAGGTATAGTATTGGTGTTTTTGGATAGCCTATGGATAGAAAGTCACTTTCTTGTGTGGTAAGATATCCCATATGGAGTCCAAAATCAATTGATTTATCAACAAGTTTTTTATGAGACAATGTGGGGTTAAAAGATAACCTTTTATAAGTTGAGGCATCAGAAAGTTGGCGGAGTGCCTCGAGCTTATAGTCATCGTAGTTTTGAATCACGATGGCACCCCCCTTATCAGAAGGGTGTATGGTGATTGTCGTGTCATGCATCAATGTATCAAGGGCCACCTGTTCTGTTTTAGTTATATTTGAATAAACTGGTTTAGATTTATTTTTTAAGTCAGTTCTAATCATCCTTGTAAAACTGCGTATGGAGGGATTTAAAGTAGGTGGGTCAAAAGTTGATGGTTTCTTAAAGCTGTAATTACAGTCAGTTTTATTTTGATCCTTGAAAAATTCTCTGATATTTAACTGTCTTTGAAAACGTTAAATTTCAACCTCAGTCTGGAAATTATCCGGCTTAGATGTGGCTATAAAAGACACACCCTTGTTCAATACTTTGTTTTCATCAAAGGACAAGGGTCTAATGCTCAAATTATACACTATGTCAGTTTTTTGTGGGTGATTTTTCTTCTTGTACCCCCCTCGTCTGATATGCCTCCTTCCAAGTTTTTTGACTGACTAGTAGTAAATGAGTTTTTATTTGCTGATCTAGTGGTAACCGTACCCCCTTGGGGTTGTGTGGTCCCTATCTTAGTTTTACCAGAATTAGAATCACTGCCTGAACTTTCGCAACTGCTGGTGTCTATGGTGTCAACAGTGTTCTTGATAACTCTTGTTTGTGTGCGTCGCCTAGGGATGTGTTCCCTACGTCTATCGTCACTCCCATAAAGCCATTTGTACAACCTTTTTTCTCTGTAGTCTGTCTCTACTGTGCAGAGTTTTCTATTTTTAAAAGCCAGCAATTCACTATTCTATTTCTTGACTAGTGTATCTAATTTGGTGATCCAATTGTCAGTTTTATCATCTATTAACACCTGATAACTTTCAGCCTTAATTATCTCTATCTCAACTTGTATTTTATCCTCTAAACGGGAGACTTCCTGAATGGTGAGTAAAATTAGATCATAGGAGCATTTATTAAGGATGCAGCACCATTTTCTGCAAAATTCAGGATTAGTTCTTCCTAGTGTAGGTACATTAGCAATCCTAAAGCCCCTTGGTATTAGTTTGTTTTTATAATAGTTACCCTCCAAAATAGTTTAAATTTAAACTTTTGAAGCTTTTCTTACTTAAATAGAGTAAACTTGAATTTTTTGAAGCTTTACAAGTGGCTGGTTAATGCTACTGCGAGTTTGCGGTAGGACTTTGCGATCAAATTCATTAACCTGTGGTCAGACCTCTAGTTAATGAAATAAATGTCCCCCCATTTCACCCACAATAAAGTGTAGTGTTAATTTTGTTAAATAAATATTACGAGCATCTTTATTTTTGTTTAGAATAACTACACAAAGTGGTTATAAGGGATTTAAGTGAGGGGATGTGGCAGTGTTAGAAAAAAATTACACTGAAAAGTGTCATTACATTGCAGTCTATGGGGACTGTGTTTAAAAGGACATGAAACCCAAAATTTTTCTTCCATGAGTCAGATAGAAAATACAATTTTAAACATTCCAGATTCCAGTTTTAATTTCATTCTTTAGATATCCTTTGTTGAATAAATAGCAATGCACATGGGTAAGCCAATCACACAAGGCATCTATGTGCAGCCATCAATCAGCAGCTACTGAGCCTATTTAGATATGCTTTTCAACAAAGGATAACAAGAGAAAAAAGCAAATTAGATAATAGAAGTAAATTGGAAAGTTGTTTAAAATCACACACTTTCTAAATCATGAAAGAAAAAAATTGGGTTTCATGACCCTTTAAACTGTATATATATATATATATATATATATATATATATATATATATATATATATATATATATATATATATATATTATACACATATAAACACATAAATATATATGTATATATATATATATATATATATATATTCATATACATATATATTTTAAATATGCTGCTCAACGCTATGCGACTTACCCCTTTCACTGCGCTAGATTCTGTGTCTATCGACATCAGAACGAGGCTCACATTGCAGCCTATGAAAGCTGCTCTCGTGAGTATAAAGCTTCCATGCATTGCGCTCAACTTGTAATACCATCGCATATTTGCATGCGCAGTTATTATTGAGTGGAGTGCAAATATCATGCTTGCAAAGCGCAATTTTGCACTCCACTAGTAATCTGGCCCTCAATAGTGTAAATTTTAACTCCTGCCTACAGAAATGTGTTTTCCACCTTTAAAATAATGATAATAACCGAATGAAACCAACCAATTAATTATTATTATCATCAGTTATTTGTTTGTTTGCATTTTGTCTTTAAAAGGACATTCATTTATCTTTTTCAGATGAACACAATGGATATGGGAAAATTTGTCTTTTTTTTAGCTTTTGCCCGGAAATAAACGCACATGTCTAGCTAAGCTCCAGCAAATAAAGAAAAGGTGGGAGTGTCCTTTTGCACGTGCCCTACAAAAGCTTCTCCTTCAGAAATATTATCAAATCACTCTACATTAAAGGGACCTTCCATATTTATACTAAGGCCAGTGCTGATCTCATACTCATACTCATACTCATACTTAAATTATTAACTTCCTTTGTCTCTCTTCTAACTTCAGTCATCTCTCCCTGGTTGTTATACCCATTTATCTACTTCCCTTCTCTTCCACTGACTTTATTTCTCTCTCCAATTCACACAACATTTTGAACTCCATCACATTTTAAATACAAATACAAATATTTCCTTTATCAATTGGATTAATTAAATATCAAATATAACATTCATATACTGTATTCAGATATTAATATCTGAATGTTGGTTCTCATAGACTTTGGTGCAAGCAATTTGAAATTAAAGAGACATGAAATCCAATTTTTTTCTTTTGGGATTTAGAAAGTGCATGCAATTTTATACAACTTTCCAATTTACTTATATTATCTAATTTGCTCCATTCTCTTGACATCATTTGTTGAAAAGCATATATAAATAGGTTTAGTAGCTGATGATTGGTGGCTGCACATAGATACCTTGTGTGATTGGCTCACCCATGGGCATTGCTATTTATTCAACAAAGGATAGCTAAAGAATGAAGTAAATTAGGTCATCAAAGTAAATTGGAATGTTGTTTAAAATTGTATTTTCTATCTGAATCATGAAAGAAAAATTTTGGGTTTCATGTCCCTTTAATATACAACTTTAATATTCTAATGTTATATTTGGTATTCAAATGTTAACATGTAGTGCCCTATTTATGGGTATGTTGGTGGACAAGGTTTGCAGGCCGAAACCTGTCCGCTTATGTTCTCAGTCAGCCAGGCAGCATCCACTGACGGAATTTATAATTCCACCACATTGCAATGAAAAATATCATATTCTTTTGTTAGAGGAACATACACACACAAAAATGACTTTTTGGACCTACATGGTACGTTATCCAAGTAACCTTCTTGCAATTATTATAGAAGAATCTATTTCAATAGCTGAATTTAAAGGGATATGAAACCCATATTTTTCTTTCATGATTCGGATAGAACATGCAATTTTAAGCAACTTTCTAATGTACTCCTATTACATTTTCTTTGTTCTCTTGGTTAAATGTAAAATATAAAATTTGGGTTAAAAATACCTTTAATTAATTTGGAATTTACGGCTGCACAATTAAACGCTGGTGCAGGCCCGCCCCCTGATTTTGTGCAAAGCCGTACAAGAGCAGGAGTTATCAACCACCCCTCCCAGATTAGTTTAGGGTGATTTAATGTCAGCCTCCGAGGTACAGACTGTTTACAACGAATGCTTCTCAAAGGGACAGTGTAATGCAAAAAAAAATCTCAAAGATCCATTTTAACTGCTGGAGTGTATTTCATTGCTTGCAAATTGCTCATTTACCTTCATTTTGACATTTAAAATAGCTGATTTTGCCTGCTGTATGTTGCTATACTGAACATTTCTCTACTTTTTTTTAAAGTATTGGCTATAGAAAAGTTATGCAAACACAGCAGAAGAAAATGCACTCCCCAAGTTAGGTGTAGGAGATAAAAGCTAAAATGTTCATTTTTAATTTGATTGAGAAATTACCCAAAATCTTTTGGATTTTTTCTAGACCTTGTATTGTAATGTAGGAGTCTCTATTTCACATAATGAACATTATATAGCAACATAAACATGTCTCAAAATAAAATTAGTGTTTTAAAAAAACAATTTAACCCCTTAATGACCGCAGCACTTTTCCATTTTCTGTCCGTTTGGGACCAAGGCTATTTTTACATTTTTGCGGTGTTTGTGTTTAGCTGTAATTTTCCTCTTACTCATTTACTGTACCCACACATATTATATACCGTTTTTCTCGCCATTAATTGGAATTTCAAAAGATACCATTATTTTCATCATATCTTATAATTTACTATAAAAAACATTATAAAATATGAAGAAAAAATGGAAAAAAACACACTTTTTCTAACTTTGACCCCCAAAATCTGTTACACATCTACAACCACCAAAAAACACCCATGCTAAATAGTTTCTAAATTTTGTCCTGAGTTTAGAAATACCCAATGTTTACATCTTCTTTGCTTTTTTTGCAAGTTATAGGGCCATAAATACAAGTAGCACTTTGCTATTTCCAAACCACTTTTTTTCAAAATTAGCGCTAGTTACATTGGGACACTAATATCTTTCAGGAATCCCTGAATATCCATTGACATGTATATATTTTTTTTTTCAAAGACATCCCAAAGTATTGATCTAGGCCCATTTTGGTATATTTCATGCCACTATTTCACCGCCAAATGCGATCAAATAAAAAAAATTGTTCACTTTTTCACAAATTTTTTCACAAACTTTAGGTTTCTCACTGAAATTATTTACAAACAACTTATGTAATTATAGAATAAATGGTTGTAAATGCTTCTCTGGGATCCCCTTTGTTCAGAAATAGCAGACATATATGGCTTTGGCTTTGCTTTTTGGTAATTAGAAGGCTGCTAAATGCCACTGCGCACAATACGTGTATTATGCCCAGCATTGAAGGGGTTAATTAGGGAGCATGTAGGGAGCTTCTAGGGTTAATTTTAGCTTTAGTGTAGTGTAGTAGACCACCCCAAGTATTGATCTAGACCCATTTTGGTATATTTCATGCCCCCATTTCACCGCCAAATGCGATCAAAGTAAAAAAAACGTTAATTTTTTCACAATTTTAGGTTTCTCACTGAAATTATTTACAAACAGCTTGTGCAATTATGGCGCAAATGGTTGTAAATGCTTCTCTGGGATGCCCTTTGTTCAGAAATAGAAGACATATATGACTTTGGCGTTGCTTTATGGTAATTAGAAAGTCGCTAAATGCTGCTGCGCATCACACGTGTATTATGGCTAGCAGTGAAGGGGTTAATTAGGTAGTTTGTAGGGAGCTTGCAGGGTTAATTTTAGCTTTAGTGTAGAGATCAGCCTCCCACCTGACACATCCCACCCCCTGATCCCTCCCAAACAGCTCCCTTCTCTCCCCCACCCCACAATTGTCACCGCCATCTTAAGTACTGGCAGAAAGTCTGCCAGTACTAAAATAATTTTTTTTATTTTTTTTTAAGAAAAAAAAAAAAAAGCATATTTACATATGCTGTGTTTAGCATCCCCCCTTAACCCCCAACCTCCCTGATCCCCCCCAAAACAGCTCTCTAAGCCTCCCTCTCAGCCTTATTGGGGGCCATCTTGGGTACTGGCAGCTGTCTGCCAGTACCCAGTTTGAACAATCAAATGTTTATTTTTTTTTTTTTATTTTTTTTTCTGTAGTGTAGCTCAATCCCCCCCCCCCCACCTAAATGACACCTAAGGGTTTTTTTATATATATTTAAATTTTGTCCCACTTTTATTTTGGGACACATTTTTTCCGTAGTGTAGCGGTTCCCACCCGCTCCCTCCCCGTGCACGCGCCCGCCCCCTCGTGCACGTGCGCGCGCCCGCCCCCGGACTTACCCGCCCACGATCCCGCCCCCCTCCACATGACCAGGGCCATCGATGGCCGCCACCCACCTCCCACACCGGCTCCCACCCACCAACGATACCGGCCATTGATGTCCGGTGCAGAGAGGGCCACAGAGTGGCTCTCTGCATCGGATGGCCGTAAAAGGTTATTGCAGGATGCCTCCATATCGAGGCATCACTGCAATAACCGGAAAGCAGCTGGAAGCGAGCAGGATCGCTTCCAGCTGCTTTCCACACCGAGGACGTGCAGGGTACGTCCTCAGGCGTTAACTGCCTTTTTTCTGAGGACGTACCCTGCACGTCCTCAGTCGTTAAGGGGTTAAAGGGACACTGAACCCAATTTTTTTTCTTTCGTGATTCAGATAGAGCATGCCATTTTAAGCAACTTTCTAATTTACTCCAATTATCAAATTTTCTTCATTCTCTTGGTATGTTTGTTTGAAAAGCAAGAATGTAGGTTTAGATGCCGGACCATTTTTGGTGAACAAATTGGGTTGTCCTTGCTGATTGGACAGCACCAATAAACAAGTGCTGTCCCTGGTACTCAACCAACAATTTGCTGTCTCCTTAGCACAGATGTCTTCTTTTTCAAATAAAGATAGCAAGAGTACGAACAAAAATTGATAATATAAATAAATTAGAAAGCTGCTTAAAATTGCATGCTCAATCTGAATCATGAAAGAAAAAAATTGGGTTCAGTGTTTCTTTAAGGGCCCTCGCCGTACAGATGAGACTTCTTAGAATGTCTTGCCTGAGCAGCAAGGTTTGAAATATCAGGCCCTGAGTATTAGGCTTTGTTATAGAGACAAAAATAAAGAAACCTTTGTGTGTATACAAAAGTGATAAGCAAGCTCAGCCCATTTTAATAGGTTGTGGTTTCAAATAACAAAATCAACTTTATAAATGGAGCATTGTTCTATGTATTTCAGAACAAATGTCAAGGGGAATATTGGTTCTACTATTTTAATGTTAACATTTCAACATTAACCTTTAAACAATGTTCACCGCATCTGTTTTATGCTCCTTTAATAGATATAACATTTTTATATCCTCTTACCATGGGACAGTTCTCTCTCATTATTTTCTTCCTTGCTCCCTTTTTTGTTCCCTTTTCTCCCTATCTCTCTGTTTCTCTCCCTGTCTCTCTTCCTGTCTCTGTGTTTTCTAGACATATGCTTCAGTATAGCATTATCACATTGATAATGGCTGCATTTCACCTGTATCACATTGATAGAGATCCTGATTGGTGCTGTGAGATCTTTATCACAGTTCACACGTTTGAATATTCAAATGGCATTTAAATATTCATAAAGATATTTATAGTGAATAAAAATAAAATCCATGCAAATGAGCGAATCTTGCCTTGTTATATCCATGCGTGATAAGAGCTCCCATGCAATGCCATCAGATTGGTTAACAGGAAATACTTATCACCTGCTAGAGGGAATGTGACAAAAGAGATATGTAATTCCAGATGCATCTATTAAAAGCTGCCTAGCTCAAAATATTTTATTCTACTAAAATAACATTTAAATTAAGTAACCTGTATTCCATACATGAACATTTGTTTGGTCGCTTATGTATTTATATATATATGTATGTATGTATGTGGTTAGTTGTGTGTGTGTTTGCACATGTGTATGTGTACGTATGTGTGTGTGTTTGTGCGTGTGTGTGCGCATATACATTTGTGTTTTTGCATTTGTCTATGTGAAAGTGTGTGTATGGGCACATTTGCGTATGTATGTGTGTATGTGTGTTGTGTATTCATGCGCGTTTGTGTATATTTGAGTTTGTGTATGTGCATTTTCTTTGTGTGACTGCGTATGTGTGATTGTATTTTTGCATATGTGTGCAAGTATAAAAAAAACTAGATAACGCCACTTTAATAAAAAAAGTTTTTTTTCCCTGTAAGTGCCCCCAAAAACAGAATTTATGCTTACCTGATAAATTACTTTCTCCAACGGTGTGTCCGGTCCACGGTGTCATCCATTACTTGTGGGATATTCTCCTCCCCCACAGGGAAAGGCAAGGAGAGCACACAGCAAGAGCTGTCCATATAGTCCCTCCCAGGCTCCGCCCCCCCAGTCATTCGACCGACGGTTAGGAGAAAAAAAGGAGAAACTATAGTGTGCCGTGGTGACTGTAGTGTATAGAGAAAGAAATTCTTCAAACCTGATTAAAAAACCAGGGCGGGCCGTGGACCGGACACACCGTTGGAGAAAGTAATTTATCAGGTAAGCATAAATTCTGTTTTCTCCAACATTGGTGTGTCCGGTCCACGGTGTCATCCATTACTTGTGGGAACCAATACCAAAGCTTTAGGACACGGATGAAGGGAGGGAGCAAATCAGGTTACCTAAACAGAAGGCACCACGGCTTGCAAAACCTTTCTCCCAAAAATAGCCTCCGAAGAAGCAAAAGTATCAAATTTGTAGAATTTGGACAAAGTGTGCAGAGAAGACCAGGTCGCTGCCTTACATATCTGATCAACAGAAGCCTCGTTCTTGAAGGCCCATGTGGAAGCCACAGCCCTAGTAGAGTGAGCTGTGATTCGTTCAGGAGGCTGCCGTCCGGCAGTCTCGTAAGCCAATCGTATGATGCTTTTCAGCCAAAAGGAAAGAGAGGTAGCAGTAGCTTTTTTGACCTCTCCTCTTGCCAGAATAAACTACAAACAGAGAAGACGTTTGTCTGAAATCCTTTGTTGCTTCTAAATAGAACTTTAAAGCACGGACTACATCTAAATTGTGTAACAAGCGTTCCTTCTTTGAAACTGGATTCGGACACAAAGAAGGCACAACTATTTCCTGGTTAATATTCTTGTTGGAAACAACCTTTGGAAGGAAACCAGGTTTAGTACGCAAAACAACCTTATCTGAATGGAACACCAGATAGGGCGGATTACACTGCAGAGCAGATAATTCAGAAACTCTTCTAGCAGAAGAATAGCAACCAAAAACAGAACTTTCCAAGATAACAACTTGATATCTATGGAATGTAGAGGTTCAAACGGAACCCCTTGAAGAACTGAAAGAACCAAATTTAGACTCCAGGGAGGAGTCAAGGGTCTGTAAACAGGCTTGATCCTGACCAAAGCCTGAACAAAAGCTTGAACATCTGGCACAGCTGCCAGTCGTTTGTGTAACAAGACAGATAAAGCAGAAATCTGTCCTTTTAGAGAACTCGCTGATAATCCCTTATCCAAACCTTCTTGGAGAAAGGAAAGGATCCTAGGAATTTTAATCTTACTCCATGAGAATCCCTTGGATTCACACCAACAGATATATCTTTTCCATATTTTATAGTAATCTTTCTAGTCACAGGTTTTCTGGCTTGTACCAGAGTATCTATCACAGAATCCGAAAACCCACGCTTAGACAAAATCAAGCATTCAATTTCCAAGCAGTCAGCTGGAGAGAAACTAGATTTGGATGTTCGAATGGACCTTGTACTAGAAGATCCTGTCTCAAAGGTAGCTTCCATGGTGGAGCCGATGACATATTCACCAGGTCTGCATACCAAGTCCTGCGTGGCCACGCAGGAGCTATCAAAATCACAGAGGCCTTCTCCTGTTTGATCCTGGCTACCAGCCTGGGAATGAGAAGGAACGGTGGAAACGCATAAGCTAGGTTGAAAGTCCAAGGCGCCACTAATGCATCCACTAGAGTCACCTTGGGATCCCTGGATCTGGACCCATAGCAAGGAACCTTGAAGTTCTGATGAGACGCCATCAGATCCATGTCTGGAATGCCCCATAATTGGGTCAACTGGGCAAACACCTCCGGGTGGAGTTCCCACTCCCCCGGATGAAAGGTCTGACGACTCAGATAATCCGCCTCCCAGTTTTCCACTCCTGGGATGTGGATCGCAGACAGGTGGTAGGAGTGATCCTCCGCCCATTTGATGATCTTGGTCACCTCTCTCATCGCCAGGGAACTCCTTGTTCCCCCCTGATGGTTGAAGTAAGCAACAGTCGTCATGTTGTCTGATTGGAATCTTATGAATCTGGCCTTTGCTAGTTGAGGCCAAGCCCGGAGAGCATTGAATATCGCTCTCAGTTCCAGAATGTTTATCGGGAGAAGAGATTCTTCCCGAGACCATAGACCCTGAGCTTTCAGGAAATCCCAGACCGCGCCCCAGCCTAATAGACTGGCGTCGGTCGTGACAATGACCCACTCTGGTCTGCGGAAGCTCATTCCCTGGGACAGGTGATCCTGAGTTAGCCACCAACGGAGTGAGTCTCTGGTCTTCTGATCTACTTGAATCACTGGAGACAAGTCTGTATAGTCCCCATTCCACTGTTTGAGCATGCACAGTTGTAATGGTCTTAGATGAATTCGCGCAAAAGGAATTATGTCCATTGCTGCAACCATCAACCCTACTACTTCCATGCACTGAGCTATGGAAGGCCGTAGAACAGAGTGAAGAACTTGACAAGCGTTTAGAAGCTTTGACTCTCTGACATCTGTCAGGAAAATCTTCATTTCTAAAGAATCTATTATTGTTCCCAAGAAAGGGACTCTTGTTGACGGAGACGGGGAACTTTTTTCTATGTTCACCTACCACCCGTGAGATCTGAGAAAGGCTAGAACAATGTCTGTGTGAGCCTTTGTCTTTGAAAGAGACGACGCTTGAATTAGGATGTCGTCCAAGTAAGGTGCCACTGCAATGCCCCTGGGTCTTAGAACCGCTAGAAGGGACCCGAGCACCTTTGTGAAAATCCTTGGAGCAGTGGCTAGTCCGAATGGGAGAGCCACAATAGGTAATGTTTGTCCAGAAAGGCGAACCTTAGGAACTGATGAGGATCTTTGTGGATAGGAATATGCAGATACACATCCTTTAGATCCACGGTAGTCATAAATTGACCCTCCTGGATTGTAGGTAAAATCGTTCGAATAGTTTCCATTTTGAACGATGGCACTCTGAGAAATTTTTTTTTTTAAATAACTGCACAAGGCAGTTTTTGGGTGCTAAAGTTATCAGCTGTGGAGTGTTGGGGAAAAAAAACAGCACTGAAAAGTGCCTTTACATTACCTTCTAGGGGAACTGTATGTTCCCAGTAAATATATATGCATATGCTTATATACATATATATATCTATGTGTTAATATGTGTATATACACATATTAACACATTAATATATGTATATATTCATATACATATATATTTACACTTTGCTGCCCATCGCTGTGTGACTTACCCCCTTCGCTGGCTAGTTCTCATGCCGTGTCTGACGGCATGAGAACAAGACTCTCATTGGAACTTATAGAAGCGTGCTCTCGAGAGCACAATGCTTTGGTGCAATGCAAACGCAAGGTCACGTTTGCATTGCACCTAACTCGTAATAGTTACAAAGTGGTATTACAAAGTGGAGCAAAAGCGATATTTTGTGCTCCACTTGTAATCTGGCCCTTAATGGTTGTTCTCTCATCAATACACAGAATATTGTCCAAATACATCTTTAAATGCACATTAAAGTCAGTTTTACATATGCATCAGAAATGAATAACTGCAATGTGAAACCGCAGGGTGAAAATAAATGTTTTAAAAACATCTATAATGAACAATTTTGATCAAAATGTGGTTTGTTTTACATTACAGAGACAAAATGTGCTTTGTTTTGCAGTCCAGAGACACACCGCTTGAAAAGTTTTATATCCTGTTCTGTGGGTACTCACTGAGATATAAATGAGCAGGTAGAAAGGTTGGCGTTATGAATTCCATGGAATACAGCTTAGACTTTCTGCAATAAAATGGAAAAAAAACACAATTTCCTTTTAAATTATGAAAGTGCCCTGCAATATTTTTTTTTACTATGCGTAATTAAACCTTCTATTGGGAATTACAATTTGAGTTCAATGTCCTTTTAATAGCAAACATCTTGGATGAAAATTAGAAAATCAGCATGATATGAAATAATTTGTTTTTGTAACATACAACATGATATTGCAAATATATCACAGTGATTCCTATTGCTAATGCTTTTGAGCAGTTTTGTAGCAAACTAACATTTATTGATGACTTGTATACAAATAATAAAAGTCTTATATACTAAAAATAAAAGTACGTATGTATCTTTATTTGTATAGAGCTGTCCATATACACAATACTTTAAAGTTTTGGTATTGCAATATAACAGTGCAGAGCATAGTGAAGTGCTTTCCCCAGGGAGCTTACAGTCTTAGTACTAAAGGTTTCAGTGGAGATACATACAAATAAAATAATTGTGTTAGACAGGAGAGAAAGTAAAGACTGACTGGAAAACAACAACTCTTGAGAATCATCTACAGTATAGATAGACAGATAGATAGATAGATAGATAGATAGATAGATAGATAGATAGATAGATAGATAGATTGATAATTGATAGATACAGTAGTTAATAAATTGATGATAGATAGATAATAGATTGATGATAGATGTTTGATAGATAGATAGATAGATAGATAGATAGATAGATGATAGATAAGATAGATAAGATAGATAAGATAGATAGATAGATAGATAGATAGATGATAGATGATAGATAAGAGAGATAGATTGATTGATTGATAATTGATAGATACAGTAGATAATACATTGATATAGATAGATAGATAGATAGATAGATAGATAGATAGATAGATAGATGATAGATAAGATAGATAAGATAGATAGATAGATAGATAGATAGATAGATAGATAGATAGATAGATAGATAGATAGATAGATAGATAGATGATAGATGATAGATGATAGATAAGAGAGATAGATTGATTGATTGATTGATTGATAATTGATAGATACAGTAGATAATACATTGATATAGATAGATAGATAGATAGATAGATAGATAGATAGATAGATAGATAGATAGATAGATAGATAGATAGATAGATAGATGATAGATAAGATAGATAGATAGATAGATAGATAGATAGATAGATAGATAGATAGATAGATAGATAGATGATAGATGATAGATAAGAGAGATAGAATGATTGATTGATTGATAATTGATAGATACAGTAGATAATACATTGATATAGATAGATAGATAGATAGATAGATAGATAGATAGATAGATAGATAGATAGATAGATAGATAGATGATAGATAAGATAGATAGATAGATAGATAGATAGATAGATAGATAGATAGATAGATAGATAGATAGATAGATAGATAGATAGATAGATAGATAGATAGATAGATAGATAGATAGATGATAGATGATAGATAAGAGAGATATAATGATTGATTGATTGATAATTGATAGATACAGTAGATAATACATTGATATAGATAGATAGATAGATAGATAGATAGATAGATAGATAGATAGATAGATAGATAGATAGACAGATAGATTAGATAGATAGATTATAAATAGATTGATAGAGATATATTGATATGTAATGCATTATGCTGCCAATACACATATTTGTTTAGCTCATGTTATCATGACACTATAACTTACCTACATACCAATGTGTAAAATACTGGTCTGGAGTGAAACATGGCTACTAAGCCTATCTACTGATCAAGAGTGGGATATACAAGAGTCAAACAAATAGTTCTGTTATACAATAGTTCAATAATAGCATGTTCTATTTATTATTACCTTATTTATGTCCCTTTAATGTTACAGAGCAGCATGTACAAAACTCAGAAAGCTTAAGAAATAAAATTTAGTTGTGCATAATTACAGTCATAATAAGTTTCTGCAAATACAACATTAACCTACAATTTATAAACAGCACAAGGTTGCATGTACTTTTTCCAGAGCTGGGTTCTCTATAAGGCTGAGTAGGTATCTGCCTAGGACCTGACCAGTAAGCTGGGGGGGGGGGGGGGCTGCTATCATACCACTGGATGCCAGAGCTGATTCAGAACAAGGAATATATAAAGCCTAGAGTGCTTAAGAGGTGGGCCTCATAACTTTGTAATTTAATTGGCTGTATTGTACTGCCTATCTACATTCCCTGCACTGTCTAATTTTGATGACAAATTATAGCCAAAAGAACAATAACTCACAGAATCCTGTGTGCTAATCAGATGAATTGTCAGTAGTCAGATGACACAGAGCTAGAAATGTTTTAATTTGAGGAGCAGTTGGGGTACATAACATTGCACTCCACTAATGATGTGTCACTGTCACTGGTTATGGCATAGTAGAAATTTATTAATAAATGTTAAATGTATATAAATTATTATTTTTTGCATTACTCTTCAGTTTAAAGGGGCATGGAAGCACAAGGAGAATTTGTTCTATGTCAGAACATTTATTATTACATTGATAAGAGACATATATGTGTAGTCACCAATAACCATATTAACACATATTAAGTGCTCTACAAAATGCATATATGTTGTGTGTGTGTCTGTCTGTATGTAGTTTTTGCACATGTGTATGTAGTGTGAAGGTTTGTACATATAATTTTAAGCAACTTTCCATTTTATTATCAAATTTGCTTCATTCTCTTGTTATCCGTTGCTGAAAGAACAGCATTGCACTACTGGCAGCAAGATGAATACATCTAGTTAGCCAATCACAAAAGACAAATGTGTGCAGGCACCAATCAGCAGCTAGTTACCATTAGTGTACGATATGTGCATATTCTTTTTCAACAAGGGATACTAAGAGATCGAAGCACATTTGAAAATAGAAGTGAATTTAAAAGTGTCTTAAAATGACATGCTCTATCTGAATCATACACATTTAATTTTGACTTTCCTATCCCATTAATTAAGAAATGGGTATTTACTGTATATTGTGTGTGTTTAGCTAGTTTGTTTGTAAAAGGTACATGTGTGTAGTATGCGTGTACATGCACATGTGTGAGTACTCTGTATATGAGGAAAGCTTTGAACTGACATCTCCTCTGATGTAAATTTGACCTAGCTCTATCACCATGATAACATCATATTTTGGCTAAAACATTTATACCTGTCTGTCATGTTACGCAAATGTTGTTACATAAGTAATACTCTAATTCATTTGAACAATTTACTGCCATTTACAATCCATCTAATTGTCTTTATTCTGTATATGCCCCTTATCATTGGCTCACCTGATGTGATCTGCTAGCTCCCAGTAGAACTCTGCTCCTCTTTAGCCTATCTTTTCAACAAAGGATACCAATATACCACACCAAATATGAAGAATAAGCTGTGATAATAGAAGTAAATTGGAAAATTGTTTAAAATCATATGCTCTAGCTGAATCATGCCCTTTAATTATTAATCACAGCATTGTTTTGCTTGGCAGAGTTTTATGAATAGGATAAAGACTAACAGATCTTTCTGTCTAGCTGAATGTTTTGTCCCACGTTCTGTTCAGGTAACAGTTAAGTGATTTATGAAGAGAAATTAGTGATATAGCTGTGCATCACTAATGTGATCAGTGTACTTGCATGAACTATACAGACTGACGTGTTATTAAGATCACCACAAATGTGGCAGATATGGAAACAGTAACCAGGGTGGACAAACCAAAGTAATGTTCTCACACGCAAGTTGTACACATATTCGATATACACCACACTTTTCTCTCTATGAATATGTATTAATGGTCTTGTCACATTTACTGATTTTTTTATTTAATTATGCACTTGATAATAGGGTTTTATATGAGTTTGGCTACCATATTTGGATATGAACTAATTTTGTTGAAACATTGATGTATATATGTAACAACTTGTTTAAAATAATGATTAGTGTTGTTGCAGGATCACCATGACAACAGGGTTACTTTCTAGTGCAATTTTCAAACAAAGGGGATGGGGCCTTTGGGGCTTTAAAGGCACTATGTTTTTTCACTTTGATGTCTGGTCTGAGGAAGGGGTTTGAGGACCCCGAAACGTCACTACGAGTTAATCAAATAGATTTTATTACTTGTCACAAATCCAGTGAGTGCAGTCTATTTGCATACTTTATATAATTTAACTCTGACTAAGCACCCTGGTTGTTGTCTTCCCAGCAGTGAGAGTGCAGATACATATTGAAATTATTATATATATATACTAGTTGATAAACCTGCCCAAAGGGCAGTAACCCTCCAAGCTACAAAAAATAAAAAAGTGAAAATACAAAAAAATAAACAACACTATCCAAAATAAAAAATTAAACCTAATCCCTATGAAAATCAAAAAGCCCCCACAAAATAAAAACACCCCCTAATCTAAGAATAAACTACCAATAGCCCTTAAAATGGCTTTTTTATAGGGCATTGCCCTAAAGAAATCAGCTGTTTTTACATTAAAGTCCCCACCAAACAGTAAAACCCCCCACCCACCAAACCCCCCAAATTAAAAAAAACTTAACACTAATAAACCTAAACTACCCATTGCCCCTAAAGGGGAATTTGTATGGGCTTTGCCCTTAAATGGGCATTCAGCTCTTTTTAACTTCCCCTAAAAGGGCATTCAGCTCTTTTGCAAATTGCCCAATAAACCCTAATGTAAAAAAACAGAACCCCCCAAAAAATTAAAAAAAAACTAACACTAAAACCCTAAATAGGTACTCACAGTTTCAGAAGTCCGGCGGAGAAGGTCTTCTTCCAGGGGGGTCCATCAACAGTGAAGGCAGCGCGGAGCCGAGGTCCGGAGCAGTCTTCTCAGATATAGCGATCCTCAGCGATGGTGATCTGTGGTGGCGGTCCTCGGCGGGGGTCCTCGTGGTGGTGGTGGTCCTCGGCGGCATGGAGTCTCCTCTTCATCCGATGTCCGTTGTATACTGAATATTGAATGCAAGATACCGCCATCAATTTGGAGTACATTGCATTCCTATTGGCTGAATTTTTCAAAACATCCTATTGGCTGTTCAAATCATCCAATAAGATTTCAGTAGCTCTCATCCTATTGGCTAATTTTAAAATTTCAGTCAATAGGAATGCAAAGTACCCCAATAAATATGGGGTACCTTGAATTCAATCTTCAGTGTGCGGCGGACGATCACATAAAGAGGAACCTCCACACCTTCTCCGAGGACTGCCGCTGCTGAGGACCGCCGCAGAGGATCGCCACATCTGGGAAGACTGCTCTGGACCTCCGCTCCGCGCCACCTTCGCTCCGCGTACATCTAAAAAAATATATTAAAATATTCATAAAACCCATATTTTTTCTTTCATGATTTAGGTAGAACATACAATTTAAAACAACTTTTCAATTTACTTCTATTACTTCCTTCTCTTGTTATCCTTTGCTGAAATGTTTATCTAGGTAAGCTCAGGAGCAGAAAAGTACCTAGGTTCTAGCTGCTGATTGGTGGCTACATATATAAACCGATTGTCATTGGCTCACCCATGTGTGCAGTTAGAAACCAGTAGTGCATAGCTGCTCCTTCAACAAATGATACCAAGAGAACGAAGCAAATTTTTATATTAGAAGTAAACTGGAGCGTTATTTAAAATTGTATGTTCTACCTAAATCATGAAAGACATTTTTTGGGTTTCATGTCCCTTTAAATGCAAATAACAATGCAATAATACACATTAGAGCATTTTCTTTTTACACTTTTATGTCTTGACTTATAAATAGAGTTTCTGTTTATTATTAGCCTGATTTTCTCTTTCTATCATCACTGCACTTTCTAATATTTACAGCTCTCTATTCAAAATAACTTCTAATACTTGTGCACCAGGGTGACAGTCTTGGCTTTTATTTCTACCCATTTGTCCTTAAGATGAAAGCAGCACAACGAAAGATTAATGCCCCCATAAATTGTCAATCATTAATGACATCATTGAATGTGATATTTGGAACGTTAGCAACATCTGCTTGTATTAAATATGGCTAGGGGCATCCCCTCCAGGTAACTGCAGCCATATGGAATGTCTTACATGCAAAACTTAGTGTGTTTAAAGAAAATCACACTTTCAAAATAAATACCAAAGTAATATTTTTTACTTTTTTTTATAGAAAATGCACTCATTTAATTAAATTTGTGATGGAGTCATTAACAGAATCATAAAAATTAAAATACATAAAAAAATATATTTCTATTTTGTTTTATAGTTGAGGTTTAATAGAAAGATGATATAAACAATATTACATTGGGAAGTAAAGGGAGAAATTTGGCAATAATAAGATTCAAGGGAAACAAAAACTCCAAATTTGAATTTTTATTTTTTTTTCAAAAATATATAATAAACGTTAAAAGTTCTGTTGCTTGGATGGAATGTATCATTTAAAAGCATTAAGGTGACATGAAACCCAAAACTTTGATTTAGGTAGAACATACAATTTTGAACAACTTTCCAGTTTACTTTTATTATCAAATTTGCTTCATTCTCTTGGTATCATTTGTTGAAGGAGCAGCAATGCACTACTGGTTTACTGGTTTTGGTGAGCCAATGACAATTGGTATATATATATATGCAGCCACCAATCAGCAGCTAGAACCTAGGTTCTTTGCTGCTCCTGAGCTTACCTAGATGAACCCTTCAGCAAAGGATAACAAGAGAAAGAAGCAAATAATAAAAGTAAATTGGAGAATTGTTTAAAATTGTATGCTCTGTCTAAATCACAACTGTCTAATTATGACTTTACTGTCCCTTTAAATTCAGAATTGAAACTTCATGATTCAGACAGTGAATGTCATTTTTAACAATTTATTTCTATTATCTAATTCAGAACAGCCAGCCCTGCTGATGGGCTGCTACTCAAGTGTACGTTTTTGTCACTTCCCCCACGTTGAACTGCCCGCTGCCTGGTGTTCGGTATGTGTGGAACAGCAGGCCTGCCAGGGTTCCACTGAGCAAGTGTGCATGTGCTCTATATAGTGAGGACAGCGTGGGATGAGGAGCAGACATGACCGGCCCTGGACACCACAGGTAAGTACAATTAGTGCTACTAGCATCCTACGATGACCCAACTGACACCAATGAAAGTATATATATATATATATATATATAAAATTCCATACCCAAGTAGTCTCAGGAGTATCAATGCACTACTGGGAGTTAGCTTTTGATTGGTGGCTGCATACATATGCGTTTTGCCATTGGCTGAACCAATGGGTTCAGCTACCTCCCCAGTGGTGCTTTGCTGCTCCTTCAACAAGGGATACAAAGAGATTAAAGCAAATTTGAAAATAGAAGTACATTTAAAATTTGTTTAAAATAGTATGCTCAGTCTGAATAAAGACAGAAAAATGTGGGTTTTCATGTCCCTTTAAGAAACAGTTAGGTACAGTATGCCATCTTGACAACTTCAAAAATGTTGCTAGGCTTAAAAGGACAGTACACATCTGTGTGCAACCTTTTTCTGCAGTCTTCCAATAGATAAACATAGAGTCTGAATGTTATTAGAACAACTGAACACCTTTCAAACTCCAGCCACCAATTTCCTTATTTGTAGGAGTCAATCCAGACTTAGAAGTTGAGTAGAGAGTGCTTGCCACGGTCATTTTGTTAACAAATTCTCATTGTTTGACTTAAGTAGAAGGATAAAATAATAAACTGCAACTTAGAGACATATATGTGGCAAGGTCAGGCTTATAAAACCAGTCATGTGCTCTTTCAGTTTTCACAATAAAAAAAAACACAAAGTTGTTTTACTATGCATTATTAAAGGGTACTAAACCCACATTTTTTCTTTCATGATTCAGATAGAACATGCCATTTTAAGCAACGTTCTAATTTACTTCTAATATCTTTTTTTTCTACGTTCTCTTGGTATCTTTATTGGAAAAAGCAGGAATGAAAGCAGGCCCATTTTTGGTTCAGACCCTGGATAGCACTTGCTGATTGGTGGCTACATTTAGCCAATTCCTGCTTTCCAAATAGATACCAAGAAAATGAACAAAAACTTGATAATAGGAGTAAAAAAGAAAGTTGCTTAAAATTGCCTGCTCTATGAAAAAAAGGCAAATTGGGTTTAGTATCCCTTTAAGCATTGTATTATTATATTAATATTAAAATCCTAAAGTGTTTAATAAAAAAAAAATGTAACTAATAGATTGTGTTATTGTGTGATTGTCCTGGGATTCAGTTAGCTGATAGGGACAGCTACCAATTATTTTTTTTTAAAAACTAAACACTGTAATTCATTGTGAATATTCACTTTTAGATGGAGCAGAAACAAATTTGAGTATCATAATCCTTTAAAAGGACAAACAATTAAAAAAAAAAAGTTTCCAATTTACTTCTTTTATCGAATGTATTTTATCCCCATGGTTTGATGAAGAGACACCTAGGCAGGTGTCTGAAGCATTAATGGCAAGAAAATAGGGCTGCCCTCTACTACTCTTGAAAATGCATAACGTTCTTGCAAAACTACTGCCATACAGTGCGCCAGACATGGGCAGGCTCATGAGGTTACATCCCTGCTGCTTTTCTACAAAAGATACCAAGTAAACTAAGAACATTTGATAATGGAAGTAAATTAGAAAGTTGTTTAAAATGGCATGCTGTATATGAATCATGAAATAAAAAAAATGGGTTAAAAGGGATTTTGCAGATATGATTTAAAGGGACATGGAATTTAAAATGAAACTTTAATGATCTAGACAGAGCACAGTTTAAAAAAAAAAAAAAACAACGCTATTATCAAATGTATTTATTTTTTTCTCTTGGTATTCTTTATTAAACTTAGCACCATTCCATGCATATAGAGCACATCACTTGAGCTACCATATATTGCTCAGGACACGTGCACACCCATTGAGCCTACCTCAGTATGCTCTCAGGAAAAGTAGCTAAGATTCAAAGGATATCAAGAGAAAAATGCAAATTCGGTAACGGATTTAAAAAAATATATATATCTATATATATATATATATATATATATATATATATATATATATATATATATATACAGGTAGCCCTCAGTTTACGCCGGGGTTAGGTTCCAGAAGGAATGGTTGTAAATCAAAACCGTTGTAAATTGAAATCCAGTTTATAATGTAAGTCAATGGGAAGTGAGGGAGTTAGGTTCCAGGCCCCTCTCAAAATTGGCATAAGTAGCACCTAATACATTATTTTTAAAGCTTTGAAATGAAGACTTTAGCATTATAAACCTAATAAAATAATCACACAACACAGAATATATAATTAAACTAGGGTAAATGAACAAAAACATTTGCTAAACAGCATTATAAACCTAATAAAATAATCACACAACACAGACTTTACTTGCATTTTTCTGCAAACAGTTCTTTCTATGCATTCCAATCTGGACTGATTTATAGGCAGGAAGATCTTGTTCCCTTGCAAGCTGCTCGATAGCTCAGGTCTGGTTAAACTGATTAATTTCAGCTTGCATATCTTTGCTGCAACACAAGCGGACAGCTCCACCTACTGGCTATTTTAATCAATGCACTGCTTCTCAATGCTTTTTAATAGCAGTCACATGACTGGAAAAAAAGGTTGTTATTCTGAAACGGTGTAAATTGAACCGTTGTAAAACGAGGGCCACCTGTATATTATATATATTTTAATTAAAGCTAATTACTTAGGAGAACTGCAGTACAGGAAAGAATTTAAAGGGTCATTAAACACAATGAGACTGCAATATAACATTTTTAATTGGACGAAGATAAATAACTTTGAAATATACTTTTATTTTATTTATTTTGTCTAAATTATGGGATTTCCAATTTCTGTTAAAAGTGGAAGTGCAGACTCTAAGCATAACATTGCTATATTCTACAAAACCATTGGTTGCACACTCTAGTGACCAATTTATAACTGTCCCTAATTGGCCTCAACAGAAAATGTGACAGTTATCATTGCTTTATGACCACTAAAATTTAAAACCTATTTTTTCAGTATTTAAACAACTGATATAAATTAAAAAAAAAATACCTCTACATGTTATTCGCAGGCTAAGCATTGTGTTTTATACATTATTCTATCTAGTGTTTAGTGTATATAGAAGTCAATCACAATCTATTAGTTGAGGCTCTTTTTTTGCTGAAAAAGACACATTTCATTTCATCATGACAACAATAGTGATTTTATGAAAATTAAAAAATAGAGGAGAGCTCAAAAGGCTAAAGACATCAAAATTAATTTTTAAAAAATTATTACATACAATATTATATGAGTGCGCACTCTGTAGTCATTCACACTTATTATAAAACTAATAAAATAAAATCAGATGGATAGATGTATTTATCCCATTAAACAGTCCTGTTGCAACTTCTCAAAGCAGACCGCTTGTTGAAAAAACTAAACAACTTTGTTTCTTTTACCAAACACGTGTTTTCCACTGGCCAATAATATGCCTTAAACTTCGTTACCCTTAAATTCAAATTGTAACGTTTTTTTGGCAATTATATTTACACAATCTTAATTAATCTTCTTAATGTTGCAGAAAAGTTTCCAAACTAATATTGTGCTGGTCGTTATTTATTTCAATCTTTTCCCATCTGGTTTTTCTTCCGATGATTTCTTGGTTAGTATAACCGTCAATAAATTCGTTTATAGGTGCTATGGTTCTCACCCTGTCGCTCTCGCTCCTGCTTATGCCCCAACGTTGTTTGGATCTCCAAAACATACGTCCTTAATTGCACTCATTTTATTAAAGGGATATTCGTTAAAGTGATCTTTATAAGTGTATTTCTTTTTCAACCTTCTTAAAGGGACATTTCTGAAAGGGATCTTTATAAAAAAATATATAATTTTTCACTACAGTAGTTTATATGAATATATAACCTATATTTACACATTTTTCCAATAAGTAAATAACGTTATTTTAAAAAAAAAAAACATTTTGTCTTAAAAATATAAAATATAAAAAATAATAAAAAATGTATATAAAAACATTCGCCTATATTTAGAGTTCTGCGTTAGCCATCAAAAGCAGCGTTAAGGGCTCCTAACGCTGCTTTTTACTGCCTGCTGGTATTTAGAGTCAGTCAGGAAAGGGTCTAACGCTCACTTTCCAGCCGCGACTTTTCCATACCGCAGATCCCCTTACGCCAATTGCGTATCCTATCTTTTCAATGGGATCTTCCTAACGCCGGTATTTAGAGTCTTGGCTGAAGTGAGCGTTACACCTCTACCGACAAGACTCCAGCCGCAGAAAAAAGTCAGAAGTTAAGAGCTTTCTGGGCTAACGCCGGTTTATAAAGCTCTTAACTACTGTGCTCTAAAGTACACTAACACCCATAAACTACCTATGTACCCATAAAACCGAGGTCCCCCCACATCGCCACCACTCTAATACATTTTTTTAACCCCTAATCTGCCGACCGGACACCGCCGCCACCTACATTATCCCTATAAACCCCTAATCTGCTGCCCCTAACACCGCCGACACCTACATAATATTTATTAACCCCTAATCTGCCCCCCCCAACGTTGCCACTACCTACCTACACTTATTAACCCCTAATCTGCCGACCGGACCTTGCCGCTACTCTAATAAATGTATTAACCCCTAAACCGCCTCACTCCCGCCTCGCAAACCCTATAATAAATTTTATTAACCCCTAATCTGCCCTCCCTAACATCTGCGACACCTAACTTCAAGTATTAACCCCTAATCTGCTGACCGGACCTCACCGCTACTCTAATAAATGTATTAACCCCTAAAGCTAAGTCTAACCCTAACCCTAACACCCCACTAAGTTAAATATAATTTTAATCTAACAAAATAAATTATTTCTTATTAAATAAATTAATCCTATTTAAAGCTAAATACTTACCTGTAAAATAAACCCTAATATAGCTACAATATAAATAATAATTATATTGTAGCTATTTTAGGATTTATATTTATTTTACAGGCAACTTTGTATTTATTTTAACTAGGTACAATAGCTATTAAATAGTTATTAACTATTTAATAGCTACCTAGTTAAAATAATTACAAAATTACCTGTAAAATAAATCCTAACCTAAGTTACAATTAAACCTAACACTACACTATCAATAAATAAATTAAATAAATTAACTACAATTACCTACAATTAAATCAACTAAACTAAATTACAAAAAAAAAAAAAATTACAAAAAAAAAAAGATTACAAGAATTTTAAACTAATTACACCTACTCTAAGCCCCCTAAAAAAATAACAAAGCCCCCCAAAATAAAAAAATGCCCTACCCTATTCTAAAATAAAAAGTTAACAGCTCTATTACCTCACCAGCCCTTAAAAGGGCTTTTTGCGGGGCATGCCCCAAAGAAATCAGCTCTTTTGCCTGTAAAAAAAACATACAATACCCCCCCAACATTGCAACCCACCACCCACGTACCCCTACTCTAACCCACCCAAACCCCCCTTAAAAAAACCTAACTCTAAGCCCCTGAAGATCTCCCTACCATGTATTCACCCAGCCGGGTATCACCGATCCGTCCTCCAGAGGGTCGGAAGTCTTCATCCAGGCGGCATCTTCTATCTTCTTCCATCCGGAGCGGAGCGGGTCCATCTTGAAGCAGCCGACGCGGAGCCATCCTTCCTCACCGACGGACTAACGATGAATGAAGGTTCCTTTAAATGACGTCATCCAAGATGGCGTCCCTTGAATTCCGATTGGCTGATAGGATTAAGGTAGGAAAAATCTGATTGGTTGATTGAATCAGCCAATCAGATTCAAGTTCAATCCGATTGGCTGATCCAATCAGCCAATCAGATTGAACTCGCATTCTATTGGCTGTTCCGATCAGCCAATAGAATGCAAGCTTAATCTAATTGGCTGATTGGATCAGCCAATCTGATTGAACTCGAATCTGATTGGCTGATTCAATTAGCCAATCAGATTTTTCCTACCTTAATTCCGACTGGCTGATAGAATCCTATCAGCCAATCGGAATTCAAGGGACGCCATCTTGGATGACGTCATTTAAAGGAACCTTCATTCGTCGTTAGTCCGTTGGTGAGGAAGGATGGCTCCGTATCGGCTGCTTCAAGATGGACCCGCTCCGCTCCGGATGGAAGAAGATAGAAGATGCCGCCTGGATGAAGACTTACGACCCTCTGGAGGACCTCTTCTGGCCGGATAGGATGAAGACTTTGGACCCTCTGGAGGACCTCTTCTGGCCGGATAGGATGAAGACTTCGGACCCTCTTCTGGACGGATCGGTGATAGCCGGCTGGGTGAATACAAGGTAGGGAGATCTTCAGGGGCTTAGTGTTAGGTTTTTTAAGGGGGGTTTGGGTGGGTTAGAGAAGGGGTATGTGGGTGGTGGGTTGTAATGTTGGGGGGGGGTATTGTATTTTTCTTTACAGGCAAAAGAGCTGATTTCTTTGGGGCATGCCACGCAAAAAGCCCTTTTAAGGGCTGGTAAGGTAATAGAGCTGTTAACCTTTTATTTTAGAATAGGGTAGGGCATTTTTTTATTTTGGGGGGCTTTGTTATTTTTTTAGGGGGCTTAGAGTAGGTGTAATTAGTTTAAAATTCTTGTAATCTTTTTTATTGTAATTTAGTGTTTGTTTGTTTTTGTAATTTAGTTTAGTTGATTTAATTGTAGATAATTGTAGTTAATTTATTTAATTTATTTATTGATAGTGTAGTGTTAGGTTTAATTGTAACTTAGGTTAGGATTTATTTTACAGGTAATTTTGTAATTATTTTAACTAGGTAACTATTAAATAGTTAATAACTATTTAATAGCTATTGTACCTAGATAAAATAAATACAAAGTTGCCTGTAAAATAAATATAAATCCTAAAATAGCTACAATATAATTATTAGTTATATTGTAGCTATATTAGGGTTTATTTTACAGGTAAAAATTTAGCTTTACATAGGATTAATTTATTTAATAAGAGTTAATTTATTTAGTTAGATTAAAATTATATTTAATTTAGGGGCGTGTTAGGGTTAGGGTTAGACTTAGCTTTAGGGGTTAATACATTTATTAGAGTAGCGGCGAGGTCCGGTCGGCAGATTAGGGGTTAATAAGTGTAGGTAAGGTAGCGGCGATGTTGGGGGGGCAGATTAGGGGTTAATAAGTGTAAGGTTAGGGGTGTTTAGACTCGGGGTTCATGTTAGGGTGTTAGGTGCAGACTTAGGAAGTGTTTCCCCATAGGAAACAATGGGGCTGCGTTAGGAGCTTAACGCTGATTTTTTGCAGGTGTTAGTTTTTTTTTTGCAGCTCAAACTGCCCCATTGTTTCCTATGGGGGAATCGTGTACGAGCACGTTTTTCAAGCTGGCCGCTACCGTAAGCAACGCTGGTATTGAGAGTTGAAGTGGCGGTAAATTATGCTCTACGCTCCCTTTTTGGTGCCTACCGCAGCCCTTTAGACAACTCTAAATACCAGCGTTATTTAAAAGGTGAGGGGGGGAAAAAACACGCGTAGCTAACGCATCCCTTTGGCCGCAAAACTCTAAATCTAGCCGATTGCTTCTTATCATTTGCTTAAAAGGATAAATCCTATTTAAATGAATATAATATTTTATTTTCTATGTATAAGGGGATTCAAATCTAGTTCAGCATTTAGTCCTAAAGGATATAATGTTTTAAAATTGTATATCAACTCGGCCTCACTATATAATAAGTCCTGTTCATAATTCCCTCCTCTCCAATTTTTCTTAACTAATTTTAAACCCCAAAATTTTAATCCAACTGTGCTTTGGTTATGTTTTTCTTTAAAATGCTTTGATAATTTTAAAACATTTTATCCTTTAGGACTAAACGCTGAACTAGATTTGAATCCCCTTATACATAGAAAATAAAATATTATATTCTTTTAAATAGGATTTATCCTTTTAAGCAAATGATAAGAAGCAATGTTTTTATATACATTTTATATAATTTTTATTATTTTTTATATTTTATAGTTTATATTTTTAAGACAAAATGTTTTTTTTTTGTTTTTTTTTAAAATAACGTTATTTATTTATTGTAAAAATGTGTAAATATAGGTTATATAATCATATAAACTACTGTAGTTAAAAATTATATATATTTTTTATACAGATCCCTTTAAGAAATGTCCCTTTAAGAAGGTTGAAAAAGAAATACACTTATAAAGATCACTTTAACAAATATCCCTTTAAGAAAATGAGTGCATAATTGGAAGACTATAAAAAGGTACAACTAACTCATGGTATACATCTTGAAAAAGACTCACAATGAGCTGAAACACGTTGATCATATACTATGAGAAGCTTTTGAAAATAAAAGCAATAAAAAGCAGCCATACGGAAGAATAAACTAACCAGGATCATCTGAAAACGGGCATTAAGATTGTAAGTGCCGTGGCAGTTTCCGGTCATCTTCTATTTGCTGACAACACTTGGAGAAAAAACTGGGAAGAAAAAAAGAGGTGCAGTGAAAAAACACCGGCTCTGTGAGAACCCTGCAGCACCAAGGTGGATCGTTGGGCCTGGAGACACAGAATAGGTGAGAGACCTGTGTCATCGGAAGGCAAGTTTTGGAGATCCGAAAAACGTTTGGGCAAGCAGGAGTGAGAGCGACAGGGTGAAGTTGCAGCAGGACTGTTTAATGGGATAAGTACATCTATCCATCTGATTTGATTTTATTAAAAGAAATGTTATAAGTTTTATAATAAGTGTGAATGACTACAGAGTGCGCACTCTTATAATATTGTATGTAATAATTTAAAAAAAATTAATTTTGATGTCTTTAGCCTTTTGAGCGCTCCTCTATTTTTTAATATTTATAGATATTTTTAGAGCTGTAATACAGGTACAGTGTTTAGAGGAGACATAGAATTGTCTATATCATTTATATTTATATTAGACAATAGTAATTTTGTTTTCGGATCCTTACTAAAATCCTTTTTTTAGTAGGGGGCTGAAAAGTTGTCAGTGATCACAATCTATTTTCAAGAGATGTTTCAACAACTTTTTGAAACTAGTTTTGCCTTTTTAAATTCAACACCGATAGGCATTTAATAAAGTCCTCGAAAGGCATTTTGGACATCTTTGGAATCAGATTATTATCTTTCACTAGTCGATAAGCCTGCTCAAAGGGCAGTCTAATTTTTGTTTGAACTACAGATGTAGAAACAACCTATTTTGTAACTCTTCTTTTATATAAATAAGTGGGAAAGCCTGCCCAGAGGGCAATCTTTTGTGGTGACAGAACCACTCTGCCATTTTCAGAAGGGTGGTCTATTGTGGTAACAGAACCACTCTGCCATTTTCAGAATCCACCAGGATGCAGCTTACGCTGCATCCAGGTGGATTTAAAAAATGGCAGGGTGGTGAAAAAATCCACCTGGATGCAACTCCTTTCACCACCCTGCCATTTTCGGAATCCACCTGGATGCAGCTTACGCTGCATCAAGGTGGATTCTTTCACCACCCTGCCATCCAGGTGGATTCCAAAAATAGCAGGGTGGTTAAAGATGCTGCATCCAGGTGGATTCTTTCACCACCCTGCCATTTTTAGAATCCACCTGGATGGCAGGGTGGTGAGCTTACACTGCATCCAGGTGGATTCTTTCACCACCCTGCCATCCAGGTGGATTCCGAAAATGGCAGGGTGGTGAAAGGAGCTGCATCCAGATGGATTCTTTCACGACCCTGCCATTTTTTGAATCCACTTGGATGCAGCTTACCCTGCATTCAGGTGGATTCTTTCACCACCCTGCTATCCAGATGGATTCTTTCACCACCCCTTTTGCTCTCTCTCCCCCTTTCTTTTGCTCTCTCTCCCCCCTCTCTTTTGCTCTCTCTCCCCCCTCTCTTTTGCTCTTTCTCCCCCCTCTCTTTTGCTCTCTCTCCCACTTTCTTTTCTTCTCTCTCTCCCACTCTCTTTTGCTCTCCCTCTCCACCCTCTCTTTTGCTCTCTCTCCCCTCTCTTTTGCTATCTCTCTCCCCCTCTCTTTTGCTCTCCCTCTCCCCCTCTCTTTTGCTCTCTCTCTCCCCTCTCTTTTGCTCTCCCTCTCCCCCCTCTCCTCTGCTCTCCTTCTCCCCCCTCTCTTTTGCTCTCTCACCCTCTCTTTTGCTCTCTCTCCCCCCTCCAGTTGCTCTTTCTCCCCCCCTCTCTTTTGCTCTCTTCCCTCTCTCTCTCTCTCTCTCTCTCTCTCTCTCTCTCTCTCTCTCTCTCTCTCTCTCTCTCTCTCTCTCTCTCTCTCTCTCTCTCTCTTTTTCTCTCTCTCTCCCCTTCTCTTTTGTGCTCTCTCTCCCCTTGTCTTTTGCCGTCTCTCTTTTGCTCTCTCCACTTCTCTTTTGCTCTCTCTCCCCCTCTCTTTTGCTCTTCTTCCCCCCTCTCATTGCTCTCTCTCTCCCCTCTCTTTTGCTCTCCCTCTCCCCCTCTCTTTTGCTCTCTCTCTCTCTCCCCTCTCTTTTGCTCTCCCCCCTCTCCTCTGCTCTCCTTCTCCCCCCCTCTCTTTTGCTCTCTTGTCCTCTCTTTTGCTCTCTCTCCCCCCTCCAGTTGCTCTTTCTCCCCAATGGGATTCCGAAGCACCATTCATAAATGGAGCCCATGATATAGATTAATTGAAGCTCTATTCATCACTATTAGCAATGTTACAACATTTGAATGTTACAGCAAATACGTGCCTTGACATTCAAATCTCTTTTGCTATCTCTCCACCTATCTTTTGCTCTCTCTCCCCCCTCTCTTTGCTCTCCCTCCCCCTCTCATTGCTCTCTCTCTCCCCTCTCATTTGCTCTCCCTCCCCCCTCAAATTTGCTCTCTCTCTCCCCTCTCATTTGCTCTCTCTCTCCCCTCTCATTTGCTCTCTTTGTCCCCCCTCTCTTTTGCTCTCTCTCTCCCCCCTCTCTTTTGCTCTCTCTCTCTCCCCTCTCTTTTGCTCTCTCTCCCCCTCTCTTTTGCTCTCTCCCCCTCTCTTTTGCTCTCTCTCCCCCCTCTCTTTTGCTCTCTCTCCCCCCTCTCTTTTGCTCTCTCTCCCCCTCTCTTTTGCTTTCTCTCCCCCTCTCTAATGCTATCTCTCTCCCCCTCTCTTTTGCTCTCCCTCCTCTCTTTTGCTATCCCTCTTCCCCTCTCTTTTGCTCTCTCTCTCACCCTCTTTTTTGCTCTCTCTCTCCCCTCTCTTTTGCTCTCCCTCTCCCCCCCTCTCTTTTGCTCTCCTTCTCCCCCCTCTCTTGTGCTCTCTCCCCCTCTCTTTTGCTCTCTCTCCCCCCTCCATTTGCTCTTTCTCCCCCCTCTCTTTTGCTCTCTTCCCCCTCTCTTTTGCTCTCTCTCTCCCCCTCTCTTTTTCTCTCTATCTCCCCTTCTCTTTTGTGCTCTCTCTCCCCTTGTCCTTTGCTGTTTCTCTTTTGCTCTCTCTCCACCTCTCTTTTGCTCTCTCTCCCCCCTCTCTTTTGCTCTCCCTCCCCCCTCTCATTGCTCTCTCTCTCTCTCTCTCTCCCATCTCATTTGCTCTCCCTCCCCCTTAAAATTTGCTCTCTCTCCCCTCTCATTTGTTCTCTCTCTCCCCTCTCATTTCCTCTCTCTCCCCTCTCATTTGATCTCTCTCCCCCTCTCTTTTGCTCTATCTCTCTCTCTCCCCTCTCTTTTGCTCTCTCTCCCCCTCTCTTTTACTCTCTCTCCCCCTCTCTTTTGCTCTCTCTCCCCCTATCTTTTGCTTTTTCTCCCCCTCTCATATGCTCTCTCTCCCCCCCTCTCTTTTGCTCTCCCTCCTCTCTTTTGCTATCCCTCTCCCCCTCTCTTTTGCTCTCTCTCTCCCCTCTCTTTTGCTCTCACCCCTCTCTTTTACTCTCTACCCCCTCTCTTTTGCTCTCCCTACTCTCTTTTGCTATCCCTCTCCCCCTCTCTTTTGCTTACTCTCCCCCCTCTCTTTTGCTCTCCCTCCTCTCTTTTGCTATCCCTCTCCCCCTCTCTTTTGCTCTATCTCTCCCCTCTCTTTTGCTCTCTCCCCTCTCTTTTACTCTCTCCCCCCCTCTCTTTTGCTCTCTCTCTCCTTTCTCATTTGCTCTCTCTCTCCCCTCTCATTTGCTCTCCCTCCCCCTCTTTTTTTGCTTTCTCTCCCCCCTCTCATTTACTCTCTCTCCCCTCTCTTTTGCTCTCTCTCCAGCTCTCATTTGCTCTCTCTCCCCTCTCTTTTGCTTTTTGCTCTCCCTCCTATTTTGCTCTCTCCTCCCTCTCTTTTCCTTTTATCCCCCTTCTCTTTTGCTCTCTCTCATACTTCTCTATCTTCCTCCTCTTGCTCTCTGTCACCCCTCTTCTGCGCTCTCACGCAGACAGCCACGTCCACTCCCACATGGCCCGCCCCTGCCACACCTGGCTCCGCCCCCATCATGCCCGGCCGGCCCTGCACCCTTCATTCCCAGTTGTCCAGATCAGGTCAGTTTGCCCACACCTTCACCAACAGAATATCATTACAGACGGTGACACACACACAGTGTCACCGTCTGTAACGATCAGGCATCTGGCCTCATATGGAGGCGGAGCACCGATCACGCTCCGGCTTCATATGCGGCAGATGCCTGAAGCTTCAGAAGCTCCAGCTCTCAGCTGTTATGTTACATCTGAGAGTTGTAGCTCCTGAAGCTGTCTGTCGCTGCGAGGCTGCTGCGCGCATCCAACATTCCTTTGAGGATGCGTGTGCAACTGCCGATGGCAACGGACATTACAAACACAATTATAGTATACATATGTGCAAGACACATGAACACAGGAACCATTGTAGAGGTGTATTAGCATACATGGGGGTATATTTATTAAATGGGAGCGGACTTGAGTTGCTATATCGAATTATGTCTGCTCTACACCGCTAAATGCCGACAGCATGCACTGTTGGCATTTATCATTGCACAAGCATTTCTAGTGAAATGCTTGTGCAATGCCGCCCCCTGCTCCCTGACGGCCAATCAGCCACTAGCAGGGGCTGTCAATCATCTTGATGGGAATGGGATGATTTCAATCCGCCACCTAAAAGGTCTTATGACAGCTGCTTCTTAACTTCCGTTTCAGGTGAAGCTGAAACTATGGGATTCCGAAGCACCATTCATAAATGGAGCCCATGGTATAGATTCATTGAAGCTCTATTCATCACTATTAGCAATGTTACAACATTTGAATGTTACAGCAAATACGTGCCTTGACATTCAAATCTTTCTACAAACCAAAACATTTAAAAAAAATAATTTTGCTTAACATGAAAAACACATATTAAAAATTTAAATTAACATTCATGTTGTTTTCTTAATCAGATGTTACAATTAAAAAAAAAAAAGTTTTTATTTCAGGGGCAGCCAGCAGTGGCTTCTGGATTAAAATATGCATATAATGATGAACAAACATCAACAGAAGTGATAATGCTATTTGGGGGCATAAAGTAAAATTACTTAAAAATGTCAGGTTAACTATCCCTTTAATAGCAACACTACAGCATAGAAGCTGTTGAATTAAATTAAGCAATTAAAAAAATTAATTAAATAATTAGATTATAAATAAATAAAATAAGATATTAGTTGGTTTAACACACAGACATTTAGGGGCATATCTATCAAGCTCTGTATGGAGCTTGAAGCCCCGTGTTTCTAGCGAGCCTTCAGGCTCGCCAGAATCACCAGTTATGAAGCAGCGGTCTAAAAACCGCTGCTCCATAACCTGTCCGCCTGCTTTGAGGAGGTGGACAGAGATCGCCGCAAATCAACCCGATCAAATACGATCGGGTTGATTGACACCCCCTGCTAGCGGCCGATTGGCCGCTAATCTGCAGGGGATGGAGTTGCACCAGCAGTTCACAAGAACTGCTGGTGCAATGCTGAATGCGGAGAGCGTATTGCTCTCCGCATTCAGCGAGGTTTGTCGGACATGTTCCGCAATGTCGACAGGCCTTTCATAAATAGGCCCTTTAGCATTTTTTCTTGGTCGATAAAACAAAAATCTGATGATAAATGTCCTGCTTCAACTACCCTATTAACAAAATAAAAAATAAATTAATTATTAAAATAAAAAAAGAAATAATTATAATAATCATTAAATACATTTATTGGCTTAATGGTACATCTAAAATAATATTTTACTTGGTTAACATGAAATTCTATCTTTAAGTGAGGATCGTACATAAGTGCAAAAAAGTTTGCTCTTCAAACTTCCCTTTTCATTTTTTTGTATAATGAATTATCTTTAAGTTTTTCTTCCCAATGTTGCCAAACTAAGGATAATTGTAAATAAAATGACACAGTTGTAGTAGGAAATCCCATTTGGCAGTCTTATGTTGCTATAAAAAGTGTGCTTGGAAATGAAATGTGAGCCCTTTGCAGGGTGTCTTGCCATCGCGTACAATCATTTTACATGTTTTCATTATAACAATCATTTAAATGACTCACTTTTTCTCATTTGAGTGGCAGTACATACATTTATGGAACACTTCCATTACCAAGAAAGGTTCAAAAGGCAAGACTGTAAGAATAATTTAGGAATGGATATACTAAAAACTGATTGCAAAGCCAGAAAACAGTAATATTTCTGGCATACGCCTCACACTTCATATAGTAATAAGGTGATGTATCTTTTGTGCTTACTGAAGCATTCTAAAACCATTGACCAAAAACACAGGACATAAAGAAAATGCTGTAGTTTGTTACAGCATTTTATTATTGCATTTTTGCTTGCATATAACTATGGGGCTGATTACAATCTATAGTAAGATCATTATCAGCATGTTAACAGCTGCTGATGAGCATTTCAATGTCACCCAATGATAATTAGCCATTTTCATTGTTTAAAAGCAGCCCTTTTTTATTTTTTATTATTGGGTAAAAAAAATTATCCAATACCTATTCTGTGGTAGTCTTGCTCTGATGATTACAATCCAAATTCTCAATATATAAAAACATATTTATCGGGATATTTTTCCCATATAGAATACCACAATAAAAATGACTTGATAAACTCCAGACAACAATTTTCTAATTATTTATCAGTGCCCCAAAAAATTCTAGGGGGGGGAGATTGGTTTTGTGATTGGGCAAAACACACGGAATTTACAGTCTGCCATATTGAGAGTCAGGAGTCAATATTTACCTCTTTCTGCTCCTGTGTCAGGCTCCTGACTGGTATTCAGTGTCCTGCTGTATCCAGATATATCTTATATCCTTTTCTGCTGAGATCTTGTCGTGTATCCTGGTATCCTGTTATCCTGCCTTCTATCCTGGCAGGAATAAAGTGTCCTGCTGTATTCAGCATCCTACCTTTTATCCTGACTGGTATGTATTGCTCTTCTGTGTGCAGATATCACATCTTCTATCCTGTTATCCTGTTTTACATCATCGCTGGTATTCAGTGTCCTGCTGTATCCAGTATCCTGTTTTGTATCCTTACTGGTATCTAGTGTATTAAGATCCTGTCTTGTATCCTTTTAGCCTGTCCTGTAGCCCTAGTATCCTGTTTGATATTCAGTATCCGCCCTAGTATTCTGTCTGGTATCTAGTATCCACCCTACTATCCTGTCTGGTATTCATTATCTGTTCTATAATTAAGTCCAAAACCCATTATCCGCCCTAGTATCCTGTCTGATATTCAGTATCCGCCCTAGTATCCTGTCTGATATTCAGTATCCGCCCTAGTATTCTGTCTGGTATCTAGTATCCACCCTACTATCCTGTCTGGTATTCATTATCTGTTCTATAATTAAGTCCAAAACCCATTATCCGCCCTAGTATCCTGTCTGATATTCAGTATCCGCCCTAGTATCCTGTCTGATATTCAGTATCCGCCCTAGTATTCTGTCTGGTATCCAGTATCCACCCTACTATCCTGTCTGGTATTCATTATCTGTTCTATAATTAAGTCCAAAATCCATTATCCGCCCTAGTATCCTGTTTGGTATTTAGTATCTGCCCTAGAGTCCTTTATGGTATTCAGTACTCGCACTAGTATCCTGCCTGATACTCAGTATCTTCCCTAGTATCCTGTGTTATATTTAGTATCTGCCCTGGTATCCTATCTAGTATCAAGGATCCTCCCTTGTATCCTGCATTATATTCAAAATCTGCACTAGTATCTTGTCTGGTATCCAATTCTCCCCCTAGTATTCTGTCTGACACTAAGGGGCCTATCTATCAAGCTCCGAATGGAGCTTGAATCCCTGTGTTTCTGGAGAGCCTGTATAGCCCTGTCCGCCTGCTCTGAGCAGGCGGATAGACATCGCCAGAATTCAACCCGATCGAGTATGATCGGGTTGATTGACACCTCCCTGCTCGCGGCTGATTGGCTGCGAGTCTGCAGGGGGCGGCGTTGCACCAGCAGCTCTTGTGAGCTGCTGGTGCAATGCTGAATATGGAGAACGTATTGCTCTCCACATTCAGCGATGTCTGTCGGACCTGATCCGCACTGTCGGATCAGGTCCGCAAGACCTTTGATAAATAGGCCTCAATGTATCTGCCCTAGTATCCTGTCTGGTATCCAGTTTCCACCCTAGTATCCTATCTGGTATTCAGTATCCACCCTAGTATCCTGTCTGGTATCCACTATCCTCACTAGTATCCTTTCTGACACTAAGTATCTGCCCTAGTATCCTGTCTGGCATCCAGTGTCCACCCTAGTATCCTTTCTGGTAATCAGTATCCTCCCTTGTATCCTGCCTGAAATGTAGTATCCGGCCCTAGTATCCTGTCCAATATACATTATTCGTCCTAGTATCCTGTCTGGTATAGTATAGGATATTCAGTATCCATCCTAGTATCGTTTCTGGCATCCAATGTGCGCCCTAGTATCCTCATTGGGTTCTAATATTCACCCAAGTATCCTGTCTGTTATTTAGTATCCCTCCTATAATCCTGCCTGAATATTAATATACGCCCTAGTATCCTGTCTGGTATTCAGCATCTTTCCAAGTATTGTGTCTGGTATTCAGTAGCTGGCATGGTATCCTATCTGTTATTCAGGAACTAGGCTAGAAACCTGTCTAGTATTAAGTATCTGCCCTAGTATCCTGTCTGGTATCCAGTATCTGTCCTATTATCCTATGTGGAATTAAGTATCTGCCCTAGTATCCTGTCCAATATCCATTATCTGTCCTAGTATCCTTTCTGGTATCCAGTGTAGTATCTTGTCCGTTATCCAGTATCCACCCTAGTGTCCTGTCTGTTATTCAGTACCAGCCCTAGTACCCTGCCTGATATTCAGTACCAGCCCTAGTACCCTGCCTGATATTCAGTATCCACTTTAGTATTCTGTCTTGTTTTTAGTATCCACACTAGTATCCTGCCTGATATTAAGTATCTGCCCTAGTATCCTGTCTGGTATCTAGTTTCCACCCTAGTATCCTATCTGGAATTCAGTATCCATCCCAGTATCCTGTCTGGTATCCACTATCCTCTCTAGTATCCTTTCTAACACTAAATATCTGCCCTAGTATCCTGTCTGGTATTCAGTATTCACCCTAGTATCCTGTCTGGTAATAGTATCCTCCCTTGTATCCTGCCTAAGTATCCGACCCTAGTATCCTGTCCAATATCCTATCCATTACTCGCCCTAGTATCCTGTCTGGTATAGTATAGGATAGTATGCTCTCTGATATTCAGTATCCATCCCAGTATCCTTTCTGTTATCCAATATGCGCCCTAGTATCCTCTTTGGGTTCCAATATTCACCCAAGTATCCTGTCTGTTATGTAGTATCCATCCTATAATCCTGCCTGAATATCAATATCCACCCTAATATCCTGTCTGGTATTCAGCATCTTCCCAAGTATTGTGTCTGGTATTCAGTATCTTGCATGGCATCCTATCTGTTATTCAGTAACTAGGCTAGAAACCTGTCTAGTATTAAGTATCCTATGTGGTGTTAAGTATCCGCCCTAGTATCCTGGCCAATATCCATTATCTGTCCTAGTATCCTTTCTGGTATCCAGTGTAGTATCTTATCCATTATCCACCCTAGTGTCCTGTCTGTTATTCAGTACCAGCCCTAGTATCCTGCCAGATATTCAGTATCCACGCTAGTATTCTGTCTGGTATTTAGTATCCACACTAGTATCCTGCCTGATATTAACTATCTGCCCTAGTTTCCTATCTGGTATCCAGTTTCCACCCTAGTATCCTGTCCGGCATCCAGTATCCACCCTAGTATCCTGTTTGGTAATCAGTATGCTCCCTTGTATCCTGCCTGAAATTCAGTATCTGGCCGTAGTATCCTGTCCAATATCCATTATTTGCCTTAGTATCCTGTCTGGTATAGTATAGGATAGTATGCTCTCTGATATTCAGTATCCATCCTAGTATCCTTTCTGGTATCCAATATGCACCCTATTATCCTGTTTCGGTTCCAATAATTACCCAAGTTTCCTGTCTGTTATTTAGTCTTTGCCCTATAATACTGCCTGAATATCAATATCCACCCTAGTATTATGTCTGGTATTCAGTATCTTCCCTAGTATCCTGCCTGATATTCAGAATACCCACTAGTATTCTATCTGGTATTTACTATCCACAATAGTATCCTGCCTGATATTAAGTATCTGCCCTGGTATCCAGTTTCCGCCCTAGTATCCTGTCTGGTATCCAGTATCATGCCTTAGTATTCTGTCTGATATTGAGTATCTACCCTAGTATCCTCTCTGGTATTCAGTATCCACCCTAGTATCCTGTCTGGTAAGCAATATCCTCCCTAGTATCCTGTCTGGTATTCAGTATCCGCCCGAGTATCTTGTCTGGTATTCAATATTCATGCTAGCATCCTTTCTGGTATTAAGTATCCGCCCAAGTATCCTGTCTGGTATCCAGTATCTGCCCTATTATCCTGTCTGTATTCAGTAACTGCCCTAGTATCCTTATTCCATATCCACCCCAGTATTCTGTAACGCATTCTGTATCTGCCCTAGTATCCTGTCTGGTTTTCAATATATGACCTAGTATACTGTCTTGTATTCAGATTCCACCCTAGTATCCAGTATCTGCCTTATTATTGGGTCTCCTATTCAGTATCTGCCCTAGTATCCTTTTTGGCATTCATTATCCACTCTAGTATCCTGTCTGGTAAGCAATATCCTCCCAAATATAATTTCTGGTATTCCATACCCACCCTACTATCCTGTCATACATTCAGTATCTGCCCTAGTGTCCTAATTCATTAGGAATTCATTATTCATGCTAGTATCCTTTCTCCTATTAAATATCCAACCAAGTATCCTGTCTGGTATCCATGATCTGCCCTATTATCCTGTCTGGTATTCAGTATCTACCCTGGTATCCTGTCAGGCATTCTGTATACAAGACTAGTATCTTGTCTTGTGTTCAGTATCCACACTATTATCCTGTCTGGTATCCAGTATCTGACTTATTATACTGTCTCTTATTCAGTATCTGCCCTTAGTATCCTCTCTCTCTGGTATTCAGTATCAGCCCTAGTATCTTGCTGGTATTTATTATCCGCCATTTTATCTTGCCTTAAATTGAGTATCCGCCGTTTTATCTTGTCTGAAATTCAGTATCCACTCTAGTATCTTTTCTGATATCCATAATCCACACTAGTATTGTGTCTGGTATTTAGTATCTGGTACTGGCATGTTATCCAATCTGTTATTCAGTATCCAGGCTAGAAACCTGTCTAGTATTAATTATCCACCCTAGTGTCCTGTCTGGTATCCAGTATCTGTCCTATTACCCAATCTGGTATTAAGTATCCACCCTAGTATCCTGTCCAATATCCATTATCTGTCCTAGTATCCTTTCTGGTATCCATTGTACACCCTAGAATCTTGCCTGACTCACAGAATCCACCCTAGTATCTTTCCTGAAATACTGCATTTGCCCTAATATCTTGTCCATTATCTTTTATCCGCCCTAGTGTCCTATCTGGTATTCAGTACCAGCCCTAGTTTCCTGCCTTATATTCAGTATCCACCCTAGTATCCAGCCTGATATTCAGTTCCACCCTGGTATCCTGTCTAGTATGTAGTTTCCACCCTAGTATCCTGTCTGGTATCCAGTATCCGCCCTAGTATTCTGTCTAGTATTCGCCCTAGTATCCAGCTTTGTATTCAATATCTGTCCTAGTATGCTCTCTGGTATCCAGTCCCCACCCTAGTATCCAGTCTAATGTTCCTATCCACCAGTATCCAGTCCCCACCCTAGTATCCAGTCTAATGTTCCTATCCACCATGGTATCCTGTCTAGTATACAGTTTTTGACCATAGTATCCTGTCTGCTATCGAAAATCCTTCCTAGTATTCTGTCTAGTATTCAGTTTCTGCTCTAGTATCCTGCTTTATATTTAATATCCGTCCAAGTATCCTGTCTAGTATTCTGTACCTGCCCTAATATCCAATCTGGCATTCAATATCCACCCTAGTATCCTGCCGGATATATCCACTATCCTCCCTAGAATCCTGTCTGATCTTAAATATCAGCCCTAGTATCCATATTGACGCATTGCCATATGATTGGCTAATACGGACAACTACTTCTTTGAAATAGAAAAATTTCAACAGTCACTAAAAAGGATTTGCCATCAGACATATGAACTCTCGCATTGGTTAACACACATCACGAGGTCCACCCCTTCATAACAAAGAACATCAACATGGACCTTTTTCAGATTGGACACAAATGAACACGTGATCCGTTATAGACGGAACGGACCTATTTGAGAACTTTTTCACAAACAGTACTTGATTGAGGACTATATTATATGGCATCAGGATTGGCCATTTTAAACCTAGAGGATAATGATTTTCACCCAAAGTTGAATTTAAGTAAAGAAAAAGTTTGTTATTAGATTTAGTTTAGATTTTAAAATTACGTATAGTATTAAAAACATGTTTTTATGGTTATTAAAACCTTAGTTGGAAATAAACAAAATTAATAACAAATTTTTAAATCCACTTTCCGGCTTTACACAGGAAGGTGGATATGGTATACCCTGTATTTAAGCAGACGAATCTGCAATTTACACTACAGCATTTTACTTTTTTGATTTTAAGGAAACAGTTCTTGAGAAAGACGACTGTGTTCGTCAAAACACATTGAGCAACAACAATAAAAGTTGTAATATTTTATTTAAAAGGATCTTTTGGTCTGAATAAACTGCCTAACTCTGGAAACCATTCACAGAGACATGTGAATCTCTATTTCCAGTGATACACAGAGATGATTATACTTCAGAGCAAAGTTTCCCTAGTACCCTGCCTGATATTTAGTATCCACCCTAGTCTTGTATTCTGTATCCACACTAGTATCCTGCCTTATATTCAATATATGCCCTGATATCCTGTCTAGTAGTATCTGTCTTAGTATCCAGTCTAGAATTCAGTAACTGCCCTAGTATCCTCTCTGGTATTCAGTGTCCACCCTAGTATCCTGTCTGGTAAGCAATATCCTCCCTATTATCCTATCTGGTAATCAATATCTGCCCTATCCCGTGTATTCACTTTCTCCCCTAGTATCTTGTCTGGTATTCAGTATCCACCCTAATATCCTCTCGGGTATTCAGTATCCACCCTAGTACCCTGCCTGGTAAGCAATATCCTCCCTAGTGTCCTATCTGGTAAATCAATATGTGCGGTTTACTGTCTAGTCTCCAGTTTCTGCCCTAGTTTCTTGTCTGGTATTCAGTATCCGCCTTAATATCCTGTCTGGTATCCAGTATCTGCCTTAGTATCCTGTCTTGTATTCATTATCTGTCCTAGTATCCTTTCTGGTATTAAGTATCCACCCAAGTATCCTGTCTGGAATCCAGTATCTGCCCTATTATCCTGTCTGGTATTTAGTATCTGCCCTAGTATCTTTATTCCATATCCACTAGCACTATCTGGTATTTAATATTAAACCCTAGTCTCCTGTCAGGCATTCTGTTTCAGCCCTATTATCCTTTCTGGTAGTCAGTATCCGCCCTAGTATCCTCTCTGGTATTAAGTATCTGCCCTAGTATCCTGTCTGGTAACCAATATCCTCCCTAGTCTTGTCTGGTATTCCATATGCAACGTAGTATCCTGTCATTCATTCAGTATCTGCCCTAGTATAGTGTCTGGTATTCAGTATCCACCCTTGCATCTTTTCTGATATCCATAATCCACTCTTGTATTGTTTCTGGTATTCAGTATCCGGCTTAGTATCCTGTGTGGTATTAATTTTCCAGACTATTATCCTGTCTGATATGAAGTATCCATCCTAGTATCCTGTCAGATATCCATTATCTGTCTTAGTATCCTTTCTGGCATCCAGGCATTCACCCTAGTAACCTGCCTGAAATGTAATATTTGCCCTAATATAGTGTCCATTATCCATTTTCTGCACTAGTATCCTGTCCATTATCCATTATCTGCCCTTATATCCTATCCATTATCCATGATCTGCCATAGTATCTTGTCTGTTATCCATTATCTGCCCTGTCTTGTAGCCAGTATACTGAACCATGAATGTTTAATGCTGAATCTCCCTGTAAGGGGGAAAATAAAGAATATTTGAATGGGTATAATAAATAAGTTAGAGAGCTGCCTACACCAGTAAAACTATTATATATTTAACAATTGAAAAACAATTGTGGTAAACAAGGTGTTAATCTATTTATAAATCACATTCAGCTTACATGTTAATTCATTTCTGTAGACGTTGCTGTTTCTGCTAGGGAGTTATCACATAGGGAGTTATCACATAAATATCCACTGTCACAAATAATAAAAAAAAAACATTTTGGAAAGTTAGAGCATGCACTTTTTTGCAATGCAATGTCCCTTTAAAGGTTATTAAATATAGTGTTGTAGCCATTAGAGATAGCATTGACATGAATAGGTTCATCATAAAGGTCTGTATTAATAGGATAGTAATTTAGTTCTATTATCAAATTAATTTTTTGTCTTAGTGTCCTATGTTGAAACTTGTTCCTTTCCATAACAGTATACTGAAGTATTCTAAGGTGTGTGCACTTATCTTGAGCACTTTATGGCAGCAATGCTTTCAACAATGTTTATAAAAATGTTACACATAATGCGCTCAAAAGATGTGACCACTCCTAAGTCTGTCTCTAAATACTGAAAAGTTAAGGAATAGTCAAAATTAAACTTTCATGATTCAGATACAGCATGCAGTTTTAAGCAACTTTCTAATTTACGCCTATTATCAATTTTTCTTCAGTCTCTTGGTATCTTTATTTGAAAAAGCAGGGATGTAAGCATGGGAGCCAGCCCATTTTTGGTTCAGAACATGGGTAGCATTTTCTGATTGGTTTCTAAATGTAGCTACCAATCAGCAAGCGCTACCCAGGTTCTGAACCAAAAATAGGCCTCCTCCTAAGCTTACATTCAAATAAAGATACCAAGAGAACTAAGAAAAAAATGATAATAGGAGTAAATTAGAAAGTTGCTTAAAATTGCATTCTCTATCTGAATCATAAAAGTTTCATTTTTACTTTACTGTCCCTTTAATTATACACTAATTACTATTAGTTTAAGAATTGGAGTTATTAGAGCTGATGTCAAGGTTATTAAGAGCTGATGTGTGATCTATTAGCATATACTTAATATAATTATTCACTTTAATGTCATAGCTAACAGAATTAGTGTTGGGGTTATTAAGGTTAGTTCTGATATTATTAGAAAGAATGTTTGGCTTATTAACATGGTTTTTTTGCATTCATTAGACTAATATAATAAAATAATATGTATGGAACTGTAACAGCTATATGTTTTATAAAAATAAATGCTATTTTACATTTTGTTTGAATAAAGAGTGAAACTAGCAGGAAATGTCTGTAAGTGCACAATTGATACTGGAGTCTTCAATGCCCATTGGCAGGAAAATGTCTTATCCCTAGCAGTAGAAAATGCCACATCTCTAGAAGCATTAAAAAGGTAGTTTTATGTGGGACAGTTTAGAGGGGGGGGGGGATCTGTAATATTACCTTATTATTAATATTATTTTATTTATTTTATTTACATTGATAATTTTGTTTTGGAATACTAAGAAATGTTTTTTTTTTTTATTATTATTTAGCTAAAGAGAATTTTACTTAATTGTTGAATAAAAAGTTTCATTAATATATATGAAAGTTTAAATAAAATATATGATACAAATTCCTATAAATGACAATAAATTATATATTTCTCTTTTTCTTGGAAATAGTAAAATACTTTGAAATGTTATCGAGCAGAACTAAACAAAACAACAATGGAGAATTCTGTTGTCTAAAGTCTAAGGCCTAGATTTGGAGTTTGGCGGTAGCCGTGAAAACCAGCGTTAGAGGCTCCTAACGCTGGTTTTAGGCTACCGCCGGTATATGGAGTCACTCAAAATAGGGTCTAACGCTCACTTTCCAGCCGCGACTTTTCCATACCGCAGATCCCCTTACGTAAATTGCGTATCCTATCTTTTCAATGGGATTTTTATAACTCCGGTATTTAGAGTAGTTTCTGAAGTGAGCGTGACATCTAACGACAAAACTCCAGCCGCAGGAAAAAAGTCAGTAGTTAAGAGCTTTCTGGGCTAACGCCGGTTTATAAAGCTCTTAACTACTGTACTCTAAAGTACACTAACACCCATAAACTACCTATGTACCCCTAAACCGAGGTCCCCCCACATCGCCAACACTCGAAAAAAAATTTTTAACCCCTAATCTGCCGACCGCCACCTACGTTATACTTATGTACCCCTAATCTGCTGCCCCTAACACCGCCGATCCCTGTATTATATTTATTAACCCCTAACCTGCCCCCCACAACGTCGCCTCTACCTGCCTACACTTATTAACCCCTAATCTGCTGACCGCAAAGCGCCGCCACCTACGTTATCCTTATGTACCCCTAATCTGCTGCCCCTAACACCGCCGACCCCTATATTATATTTATTAACCCCTAATCTGCCCCCTCAACATCGCCTCCACCTGCCTACACTTATTAACCCCTAATCTGCCGACCGGACCTGAGCGCTACTATAATAAAGTTATTAACCCCTAATCCGCCTCACTAACCCTATAATAAATAGTATTAACCCCTAATCTGCCCTCCCTAACATCGCCGACACCTAACTTCAAACATTAACCCTAATCTGCCGACCGAATCTCGCCGCTATTCTAATAAATGGATTAACCCCTAAAGCTAAGTCTAACACTAACACCCCCCGAAGTTAAATATAATTTAAATCTAACGAAATTAATTAACTCTTATTAAATAATTTATTCCAATTTAAAGCTAAATACTTACCTGTAAAATAAATCCTAATATAGCTACAATATAAATTATAATTATATTATAGCTATTTTAGGATTAATATTTATTTTACAGGTAACTTTGTATTTATTTTAACCATGTACAATAGCTATTAAATAGTTAAGAACTATTTAATAGCTAAAATAGTTAAAATAATTACAAATTTACCTGTAAAAGAAATCCTAACCTAAGTTACAATTAAACCTAACACTAGACTATCAATAAATTAATTAAATACAATTGCTACAAATAAATACAATTAAATAAACTAGCTAAAGTACAAAAAATAAAAAAGAACTAAGTTACAAAAAATAAAAAAATATTTACAAACATAAGAAAAATATTACAACAATTTTAAACTAATTACACCTACTCTAAGCCCCCTAATAAAATAACAAAGCCCCCCAAAATAAAAAAATGCCCTACCCTATTCTAAATTACTAAAGTTCAAAGCTCTTTTACCTTACCAGTCCTGAACAGGGCCCTTTGCGGGGCATGCCCCAAGAAATACAGCTCTTTTGCCTGTAAAAAAAACATACAATACCCAAGCCCCCCAACATTACAACCCACCACCCACATACCCCTAATCTAAACCAAACCCCCCTTACTAACACTAAGCTCCTGAAGATCATCCTACCTTGTCTTCACCTCACCGGGTATCACACCGATCCGTCCAGAAGAGCTTCTCCGATGTCCTGATCCAAGCCCAAGCGGGGGGCTGAAGAGGTCCATGATCCGGCTGAAGTCTTCATCCAAGCGGGGCAGAAGAGGTCTTCCATCCGATTGAAGTCTTCATCCAAGCGGCATCCATCCGGAGCGAAGCGGCAGCATCCTGAAGACCTCCACCGCGGAACATCCATCCTGGCCGACGACTTAACGACGAATGACGGTTCCTTTAAATGACGTCATCCAAGATGGCGTCCCTCGAATTCCGATTGGCTGATAGGATTCTATCAGCCAATCGGAATTAAGGTAGGAATATTCTGATTGGCTGATGGAATCAGCCAATCAGAATCAAGTTCAATCCGATTGGCTGATCCGATCAGCCAATCAGATTGAGCTTGCATTCTATTGGCTGTTCCGATCAGTGCTAATCCAACCCTTTTTCACAGAGTCCAGGGGGAGCACTAATAGAAAGAAGTGTGAATGGATCAGTCCTTTAGTGAAAGCTCCTTGAAGAATGTTTGGATTATAGTGCCCCACACCGCGCTATAGACAGGCAGCGCAGATAGCTCCCTGTTGCGCTATAAGTAAGTACTGAAGCTACAGGTAAGACTGCGTCACCTGCAACAAAGCAATATATGCATTATTTTTAAAGAAAATTACTGCAAATGTTGACAAATATTTAGTATTTGTTTAGTTTTAAATTAAACGTATACCAAATAGAGCTGCACACAAATTTTCCGAAAAACTAATTTTTCAGTGCTGCACAAGTCAAAACCTTTCCTCACCTATATAAAAATCCACTTTTATTCTTGAGGGTATCTATCCAATCACCTTTATTCACATTTTATTATAAAAGGGACAGTTTAGTCGAAAATAAACTTTCATGATTCAGATAGGCCATGTAATTTTAAACAATTTTCCAATTTACTTTTATCACCAATTTTGCTTTGTTCTCTTGGTATTCTTAGTTAAAAGCTAATCCTAGGAGCTTCATATGCTAATTTCTAAGCCCTTGAAGGCTGCCTCTTATCTCAGGGCATTTTGGCAGTTTTTTACCAGAGGGTGTTAGTTCATGTGTTTCATATAGATAACACTATGGTCACGCATCTGGAGATCCTAGGAGCCAGCACTGATTGGCTAAAATGCAAGTCTGTCAAAAGAACTGAAATAAGGGACAGTTTACAGAGGCTTAGATACAAGATAATCACAGAAGTAAAAAATGTATTTATGTACCCATGTTGGTTATGTAAAACTGGGGAATGGGTAATAAAGGGATTACTGTATCTATCTTTTCAAACAATAAAAATTCTGGTGTAGACTGTCCCTTTAAAGTTTTTTTTTTTAATTAAACAGTGTCTGATTTATAATCTCCAAAACATTTTATGGTATTCAAGATGAGGTTTATCTAGTAATCAATAAATTAGTATGATAATCTCACTTTTCTGTTACTGATTACTTTTTGCCTACTCAACCAAGTATCCTATTGTCTTTACCTGCTACATTCCCACTTTGTTTACCAATGTTCAAATTCTCTGAAAAAAAAATCCATGTAAGTAAAGGACCATTAAAGGGATATTAAGATAAAAAATTAAATGTTCATGAGTGTATTTCAATTTGAAATAGAAGCATTTTTTCAATATACTTTTAATAGCAAAAATGCTTCTAATAAAAGTGATTACTGATTTTCTGGGGCATATGCACATATCCTTTGAGGGCACAAATATTCAAATACCATGCCTGGTCAGAGAGTCAGCAGTGTCTTGTTTGACACAAATGATGTCTTCTGTAACAATACACACCACGGCCAGCTCTCTGAGTAGGTGTGGTGTTTGTATGCTGATACACAGACCCTTACAGGATATGTGTGTATGCCACAGAAAAATAGTAAAAACTTTTACTAGAAGCATTTTTTATAGATGAAAGTATAGTGCAAAAATGCTTCTATTTCAAATTGAAATGCACCCATGCACATTTCATTTTTTACCCTAATATCCGCTATCACTAAATGCATAATTAAAATGTATGCTTTCTTATAATATTCGTTCTGCCATTTTAGCTTTAAAGGGAAACTAAACACTAAATACATCTCATGCACCTCCCTTTAATCATGGGTGCTGCCATTTTGGAACCTAGGTGACACTGCAGGTATCTGAAGGAGAGTTACAGCACACATGTCCACACTGGAATGTAGTGAGAGACAGATTTCAACATGGCTGCATCCATGGGAGGTGGAGAATAAACTCAATACTGTACTTATAAAATGTATTACGTTTTAATGTCCCTTAAGTATTAAGAAATCATTTCAACATATAGGAAACCTTTTCCTGATAAACCATTATTTTATATATATATATATATATATATATATATATATATATATATATATATATATATATATATATATATATATATATATAATATTCACAATAGAGCGCACTCCCAACTTCAAGGTCAGCTACCAAGGTGCAGGCAAGTGAAGTTACAATTCCATAAATGGCATGCACTCACTGGATTTGTGCAAAAAGGTGCTTTATTGGCACACATAAAATATAGTAACGTTTTGAAGATCAATCACCCCTTCATCAGATTAAGTGATATACAAAAAAAGCTGATAAAACTATTTTATCCATACTCAAAGTAAATCTCAAATTTTAATGTATAGATATATATCAACATTAAAATTTAAATTTATAATTAGAATTGGGTTGTCAGTGTTAATCTATCTATCTATTCTGAAGAAGGGGAGTTTTATTCCCCGAAACGTCAATAAATTTCACTTGTTGATTTGAAGAAATCCTGGTTTGCCTCTGATTCTGTTTGAGTTGTTATATATATTTTTTTTTTCATGGTTTTATCAAGAAAGAATTTTAAGTAAGAAATAATTAATAATATATTTATAATAATATATTTATAATATTAAAGCTAAATCAATGTAAATATTTGCATAGAAAATTAGCACATCTAGGCAAGATTCCCTGCTCGCTTTTCCCCAAAAATACCTCATACACAGTGTTACCAATGCAAAAGAGAATTCTGGGTAAGATATGCAAATTAGATATGCAAATTCTCAGTTTTTTGCTTCAAAATACTGTTTTAACACAGCTTTCCTTTTAACAGGATTATTGCAGCAAACTAGAAATCACTCACTAGACAGCCTGTTTCGTTCTTTTTGGAACTCATCAGTAGGAGATAGATATCTGGTTGCTTCATTGGTAAAGCTATTTTCAAGGTTAAACCAAAATTCATTAAAATTATGGGGGGAGATAAAAAACTGAAATTAAAATTCTCCATGTCTCAAAATTAAATCAATGTAAATATTTGCATAGGAAATTAGCACATCTAGGCAAGATTCCCCGCTCGCTTTTCTCCAGAAATACCTCATATACAATGTTACCAATGCACAAGAGAATTCTGGGTAAGATATGCAAATTAGATATGCAAATTCTTAGTTTTTTGCTTCAAAATACTGTTTTAACACAGCTATCCTTTTAACAGGATTATTGCAGCAAACTAGAAATCACTCACTAGACAGCCTGTTTCGTTCTTTTTGGAACTCATCAATAGGAGATAGATTCCTGGTTGCTGCATTGGTAAAGCTATTTTCAAGGTTAAACCAAAATTCATTAAAATTATGGGGGGAGATAAAAAACTGAATGGGCAATGCCCATTCAAATGCCCTTTTCAGGGCAATGGGGAGATTAGGTTTTTTTAGTTAGGCTTTTATTTGGGGGGTTGGTTGTGTGGGTGGTGGGTTTTACTGTTGGGGGGTTGTTTGTATTTCATTTTCAGGTAAAAGAGTTGATTTCTTTGGGGCAATTTTTTTATTTTATTTTTATTTTGGGTGGCCTTTTTTATTTTGATAGGGCTCTTAGATTAGGTGTAATTAGTTTAAAGATCTTGTAATTTGTTTTTTATTTTCTGTAATTTAGTGTTTTTTTTTTTTTGTAATTTAGCTAATTTTATTTAATTTATTTAATTGTATTTAATTTAGGTAATTTATTTAATTGTAGTGTAGTGTTAGGTGTTAGTGTAACTTAGGTTAGGTTTTATTTTACAGGTAAATTTGTATTTATTTTAGCTAGGTAGTTATTAAATAGTTAATAACTATTTAGTAACTATTCTACCTAGTTAAAAATAAATACAAACTTGCCTGTAAAATAAAAATAAACCCTAAGCTAGCTACAATATAACTATTAGTTATATTGTAGCTAGTTTAGGGTTTATTTTATAGGTAAGTATTTAGTTTTAAATAGGAATAATTTTGGTGATAATAGTAGGTTTTATTTAGATTTATTTAAATTATATTTAAGTTAGGGGGTGTTAGGGTTAGACTTAGATTTAGGGGTTAATAAATTTAATATAGTGGCGGCGACGTTGGGGGCAGCAGATAAGGGGTTAATAAATGTAGGTAGGTGGCGGCGATGTTAGGGACAGCAGATTAGGGGTTAATAATATTTAACTAGTGTTTGCAAGGTGGAAGTATGGCGGTTTAGGGGTTAATATGTTTATTATAGTGGCAGCGGTGTCCGGAGCGGCAGATTAGGGGTTAATATTTTTATTTTAGTGTTTGCGATGTGGGAGGGCCTCGGTTTAGAGGTTACTAGGTAGTTTATGGGTGTTAGTGTACTTTTTAGTACTTTAGTTATGAGTTTTATGCTACGGCTTTGTAGTGTAAAACTCATAACTACTGACTTTAAAATGCGGTATCAATCTTGACGGGATAGGGTTTACCGCTCACTTTTTGGCCTTCCAGGACAAGCTCGTAATACCAGTGCTATGTGAGTCCCATTGAAAAAAGACTATATGCAAATTGCGTAAGTTGATTTGCGGTAAGGTCAAAAAAGTGGGCGGTGCCCCTAAATCTGCAAGACTCGTAATACCAGCGGTAGTGAAAAAGCAGTGTTATAACCTGATAACGCTGCTTTTTCAGTATAACGCAAAACTCGTAATCTAGCAGAAAGGAAGGTAGAACTGCCTGTTTGTACACATACAACTTCAACGCTAAAACATGCAATATCTGAGCAAGCAATATTAAATAATAAACCCCTGAATGCTTGGCTGAGTATGATGCATTGAAGTTATTGCATCATTTTCTTGTTCCATTAAATGGATAGTCTAGTCAAAATTAAACTTTCATGATTCAGGTAGGGCATGCCATTTTAAATAACTTTCCATTTTATTTGTATCATCAAAGTTTATTGATATTGTTGAAGGCCTCCTCTTATTTCAGTGCATTTTGACAGTTTTTCACAGCTAGACAGTGCTAGTTCATGTGTGTCATATAGATAGCACTGTGCTCACTCCCATGGAGTTATTTATGAGTCAGCACTGATTGGCTAAAAATGCAAGTGTGTTAAAAAAAACTGAAATAAGTGGCAGTCTGCAGAGGCTTAGATACAAGGTAATCACAGAGGGAAAAAGTATATTAATATTACATTGTTGGTTATGCAAAACTGGAGAATGGGCAATAAAAGGATTATCTATCTTTTTAAACAATAACAATTCTTGAGTAGACTGTCGATTTAAGTCTACTTTGTAGTGCTGTTTACAAACCTATTATTATTAATATTTATAAACCATCAACATACAAGGTCATATTACTGATATGGGAAAATGACAATTCATGTTAAACAAAACTTAAACAAAAGGAGTGGATAACCCTGCCCTTGAGCAATAATTATTAGTTAATGCATCTTTATTTAAAGTGCATTAGAGACAGAAAAAAGTCTTACACTCACAATCTAAATATGAATGATTTGGAACAAAAGAAGATTAGTTTACAGGAAGGTCAGAGGATTGGTTGGTAAGTGTACTAAATAATGTTTTATTAGAAGGGTTTCTGTAGGGATAAATAGAAAAGCAAAAGTGAGAGCAAAGGAAACAATATATGCGCTAACCTTAATATGTCTTTGAGTTACTTACAATAATTATTATGAGTACATACAATGCTTATATTTACAAGTGTTGGGAGAAGTGAAAATAGCTGTGAAGAGATAAAAAAAGGTCAAAATGTGTCTAGTAATTAATCTTTCAAGGATTATTAAAGGGGTGTACCCCTTTGTAGCATGTGGGTCTATACATCCCCAGGATTATACTGTGCAGTAGTTACCACAAATTAGGATTTAAAAGGTCATCTTGTGCTGCATCCATTGGGGATCTCTGCTGTTATGCAGGTGCTTATTGGTATATATGGTCCATACACTGTTCACAAAGCATGCAAACCTATCAGCCCTGTGTATCGAGTACATGCATATGATGCTGTTAAAGATTAATCAGTCTTTTCCAACCCTCATTGCATTGTGAAGTGCATTGCAATAGTATGCTGAAACCGTACAGTTCAATGCCCATTTCATTCATTATTAAAATGAATTAGAACTCAATTTCCATACAAGTACACCAATTAGGGGTGGGTGAGATGAGCAGAAGGAGGGCAGTTACTGTGTGGGAATATTTATTGAGCTAACAGTACATTTACTACTGAAAGGTTAACATGTTACCCTATCTAAAAGTATCACTATAAAGGGTGGACAAATGTCTCTGCATATTAAAGATAATAATTGGGAGGACTTCCTGTTGGGGGCGGAGCATTTCAAGTCAGTTGCTCCTCGACGGTTGCAAGAGTGTTTGCAGCGTGTAAGAGCCGATTCCCCACGCTACTTGCCCCGTGGCCCAAACTGTTGTCTGGGCCTGTTGGTACGTGTAGTACTGGTGTGAGAAGCCCTCACCAGCCAATTTGGCTTGCAGCAGACGCAGTAACAGTGTACCACTTTTACATGTCCCATTGAAATACATCCTGAAAACGGAGGAGTGAAAAGTCTCTGGAAGGTATCTGGAAGAGAAAGCAGCATCTCGTACCGAAGTGAAAAGAGCTGTCTAGGACCGGTCCCTCTCAAGCCCAGTGTCGCATGTAGGTAAGAGCATTGGGGTGGCGGCGGAAGTCGTACCCGGAGCCCTGAAGAATCGAGGTGATTAGACATACCGGTAACTATACCTCTATACTTATCTTGTGTACTAAGAGACTTCAACACATGGGGCATTGAAAATGTCCTTAAATGCACGGCATTGAGAAAGGGCAGCCCCAGTACATGGACGAACATCTTATTGAAAGGGCAGCTGAATGGAATACAGGGTGTATTGATGAGCCTTGCTGATAACTTTTCAGACATATGAACGCTATGTTGAACTTTCCTGTGACTTAAAAGAAAGTCACCCTGGAATTTCATTTTTCTGTTTGGGGAGTTCTGCCATTATAAATTTACCTCTGGAAGATCAATTTACCCTAGTGTATAGAAAGATGCTCTGCTGAGATCGGCATGCCCTAAATCTATATAGAGGGCGATTGTATGAGATATGTGCAATACCTATGTCAAAATATGTGCTGTAAAAAATGCACATGCATGATTAAATATATCTGGGGGGAGATTTACTGTGTTGTTATATAGGAGAAGGCTTTACGGAGCTCTGTTTGATTGTTGCTTTATTACAGGCTGGACTTTCAAGAGTTAACTGCAGCAGCAGTTATTGTTCATATAAATGTGATTACCTGTGGTTTTGTGTTTCATTCAACTGTTTTTTTGTGTGTTTTTTATCTCTTAAAAAATGCTCATAGTTATACATTTTATGTTAGCAAAGGCATTGACAGATTAATATAGAATTTATATGCTTTATTTAAATATAATAACGTCTAGGTTATGATCTTTAGCTTGATATAAGGTTGAAGGTTTGAGTTAATTTTTATAAAACAAAACTTTATACTAAGATAACTACCAATATTTTCTGTGCTGTATACTTTTATGCGTGGACCTTCATTTTTTTCCTATATATCCCTATAGTTTGGTATCTCAAATTATATGTTTGGTGGTACAGATCAATAACTGCTAAATAGGAAGGAGTTTCCTAGATTTACAGTCAAGGCATATATACTATTCCAATATACATAATCTCTGTGTTGCGATTCTTTGCCTGATATAAGTGATATGTTTAAGCTACCCTGCAAGGTTAGAGTGTACTAAATTGTTGTAAGCATCGAATGATGTTTTGAGACCCTACCTAGAGGTTAATATTATCTTGTAAAAATGTTAATTTTATTTTATATTGATATCTTTGTATATACAGAGTAATACTAGTTAATTAATAAGGAATCTTTCAGCCCTGTAGTTAAAATATTTTAAGCTATTGGTGTTAAAGACTACTTCCATTCAGATCTTTTTCTGCTTTGGAGTACTAAAATTCAGTTATGATGAGCTAGTTGTCTAAATTATTTGTGTATTTGATTTTGCAGGCTTCTTCACACTAAGTGTTTTTTTTTCACATATCTTTATAGAGGCTCTCATATGGGTATATGCATATGTTTATATATATTCATATAGATAAAGTATTCACATTTTTCTCTTATATAAGCTCGTTAAAGAGTTTTTCACTTTTTGGTTTAGTGCTTGGTTTCACGTCACTATTTTTTCACTAGACTTTATGGATAAATTTCTCACGCAGGCAAAAACTATTTCGCCCATAATGCCTGCCAAGGTAAAAGATAAAAAATCTAAAACTCATGATATAAACACTGATACTATTTTAGATTATTCATCTTCTAGAATGGACATGCAGTCATTGTTTTCGCAAATATTTGAATTTTTTACACTACAATTTAATTGTATTAAGAAAGGCTTATCTAGTATCTCCACAGATCTGATTACTCTCACATCATGACAATGATTGCATTAGCCAATAGGATTTTTTCTACCTTAATTCCGATTGGCTGATAGAATTCTATCAGCCAATCGTAATTGAAGGGATGCCATCTTGGATGAGATCACTTAAAGGTACCGTCATTTAGGAAGAAGACTCCGGATGAAGAGGATGCTCCGCCTCGGATGTCTTGAAGATGGACCCGCTCTGCGCCGGATAGATGAAGATAGAAGATTCTGTGAGGATGAAGACTTCTGCCCGTCTGGAGGACCACTGCTGCCCGGCTTGGATGAAGACTTCTGCCCGTCTGGAGGACCATTTCTGCCTGGTTGGATGAAGACGTCTCCCGGTAGGGTGATCTTCAGGGGGTTAGTGTTAGGTTTTTTTAAGGGGGAATTGGGTGGGTTTTAGAGTAGGGTTGGTTGTGTGGGTGGTGGGTTTTAATGTTGGGAGGGGGATCTGTAATTATTTTTACAGGTAAAAGAGCTGATTACTTTGGGACAATGCCCCACAAAAAAAGGCCCTTTTAAGGGCTATTTGTAATTTAGTGTAGGGTAGGGCTTTTTTATTTTGTTAGGGGGATTTAATTAGGTGTAATTAGTTTAAAAATCTTGTAATATTTTTATTATTTTCTGTAATTTAGTGGGGTTTTTTGTACTTTGGATAATTTTATTTAATTTAGGGAATTAATTTAATTATAGTGGTAGTGTTAGGTGTAATTGTAACTTAGGTTAGGTTTTATTTTACATGTACTTGTGTCTTTATTTTAGCTAGGTAGTTATTAAATAGTTAATAACTATTTAATAACTATTGTACCTAGTTAAAATAAATACAAACTTGCCAGTAAAATAAAAATAAACCCTAAGCTAGATACAATGTAACTATAAGTTATATTGTAGCTATCTTAGGGTTTATTTTATAGGTAAGTATTTAGTTTTAAATAGGAATAATTTAGTTAATGATAGTAATTTTATTTAGATTTATTTAAATTATATTTAAGTTAGGGGGTGTTAGGGTTAGGGTTAGACTTAGGTTTAGTGGTTAATAACTTTAATATAGTGGCGGCGACATTGGGGGGGCAGATTAGGGGTTAATAAGTGTAGGTAGGTTGCGGCAACATTGGGGGTGGCAGATTAGGGGTTCATAAATATAATGTAAGTGTTGGCGATGTTGGGGCAGCAGATTAGGGGTTCATAAGTATAATGTAGGTGGCGGCAGTGTCTGGAGCGGCAGATTAGGGGTTAATAATATAATGCAGGTGTCGGCGATGTCGAGGGCGGCAGATTAGGGGTTTATAAGTGTAAGATTAGGGGTGTTTAGACACAGGGTTCATGTTAGGGTGTTAGGTGTAGACATAAATGTATTTTCCCCATAGGAATCAATGGGGCTGCGTTAGGAGCTTTACCCTGCTTTTTTGCAGGTGTTAGACTTTTTTTCAGCCGGCTCTCCCCCATTGATCCCTAGAGGGAAATTGTGCACGAGCACGTTCAGCCAGCTCACCGCTAACGTAAGCAGCACTGGTATTGAAGTGAGATGTGGAGCAAAATTTTGCTCTACAATTACTTTTTTGTGGTTAACGCTGGGTTTATAAAAACCTGTAATACCAGCGCTATCTGTAAGTGAGTGGTGAGCATAAACTGCTTGTTAGCACCGCACAGCTTCTAACGCCAAACTCGTAATCTAGCCAAAAGACTTTGGGCCTAATGTTCTAATGTTAAGGGGCAGACAAGTTTCCCAACATGCCTCCATGTACTATACAGCAAGAATTGCCTTCTGCCATGCCGCCCCTGCTCATGACCAGTCAAAGGTGGTAGAGAGGCCAGCGGTTGTATGACGACTGCTTCTTACAGTGAGGTAAACCCTGCAATGTTTACTATGCAGTGTTCACTGCTTAGTACACAAAGTCTTTTGTTCAAATGTTTTCATCATAACTAATAAGGATCAAGTTAGCTCATAATTATAGTAAATCAGGGAAATCAGATTCTTATGACCATATTGGGCTAGATTACAAGTGGTGCGCTAATTATAGTGCGTCTGTAAATTGCCAAATTTGCCCATTTGCGGGCACGCAATAAATAACCAGCCGTTAAAAGTGGCTAGTTATTGCTACTGCAAGCTCAAGGTAGCAAATATTGATTTGAAAATTAACCAAAATGTAGTGTGTAGTGATTTAAAAAAAAAAAAAAAAAAAACTGCACTAAGCAGTTATAAGGCATTAAAAGTGGTGGATGTGGGGTGTTAGAAAAACAACGGCACTGAAAAGTGCCTTTACATTGCAGTCTATGGTGACTGTGTGCTTTCTGTAAATATATATGCATTTGCTTATTTACATATATATTTATGTGTTAATATGTGTATATACACATATTAACACATATATATATATATATATATATACATTTGCTGCCCATCGCTGCACGACTTAACCCCTTCGCTGCGCTAGTTCTTGTGCCCTGTCTCACGGAATGAGAACGAGGCTCCCATTGGAGCCTATGGAAACGCACTCTATTGAGCACATCACTTCCTAGCAAAGCAAAAGTGAAGTCGTGCTCGTATTGCACCGCACTTCAAATACCAGCCCACAATTACGTGCGCTGGCATTATGAGTGGAGCAGAAATATCACGCTCGCATAAGCACAACTTTGCATTTCACTCGTAATCGGACTCATTATTGGCTGACTTAGAATTATTGTCAACCAGTATTCATTAGTGTGTCTGAGAAATATCAAAATAAATGCAGATCATATTAGCAGTAGTATTTCAGATGAGCCAGTTTAATAAATTACCAAACTAAAATAAAGACTATTCAGGTTAACAGTTTGTCCAATCTTGCCAAGTATGTAATAATCCTGACAATGTAACCAGATCACCAACAATAAGCAGGGGTTTGATTTAAAAAGCAGCTAAAAGAAGATCGGCTGGATAATGGGACTGATGTGACATGTTGCTGAGAGAAAACCATCAGGGTAAGGAGTTTGGTTTGATGTGGATATGTGGCTGTGGCAGTTCTGGTGTGGGTGTAATTGCACAAATGGCAAATTGATTATTATCTATACCTTTAAGTGTCCAAACCTATTTTTGGTCCCAGTCTAGCTCTGCACTGCACCATGGTTGTGCATTAATTAGCTGCTGTGTGTGTTTTGAAAAGGAAAAAAAGGAAATCCAAAGGTGCCAGTCTCAGAATTAGATAAACATAAACATATGCTTAAAAAGATGTATAATATATTTAACTTTTTAAAATGTCTCTGTAAAGGAGCATAAGAGTCAAAATTAAAGTTCTATCATTCATATAGAGAGTTCAGTTTAAATCTACTTTTAAATTTACTTCTATTAGCAAATTTAGGGGCACCAAATTGAGCTTTCGCAAACACGATATTTGCGCTCAACTCGTAATACCAGTGCATGCAATTGTCATACATGGCACAGAACCTAGCACAGTGAACGGGCAGTAATGGCCAGCAAATGTAAAATATAAATACATATGAATATATACATATATATATATATGTGTTTATATGTGTATATACACATATTAACACACACACAAATATATATATATACAGTATATATATATATATATTTATATATATATATACTGTATATATATATATATATATATATATATATATATATATATATAAGTCTATAAGCAAATACATATATATTTTCATTTTTAACATAGTCCACATAGACCACAACGTAAAGGTACTTTTCAGTTCTATTTTTTTTTTCTAACACCCCACATCCACACACTTTAACCCCTCATAACTGATTTGTGAAGTTATGTTTTAATAAAATAAAGATATTACTTTTTTTTTTTTTTTTATTAAGGCACACTTGACTGTATTTTGGGAGCATATAAGGGGGATTTGCCTCTGGTTAATTTTCAGAGTGCTTACTGCTACCAAGAGCTTTCAGTAGCATTAACCAGCCACTTGTAATGGCTGGTTATGTAATGTGCGCCCGTAAACAGGTGAATTTGCCCATTTACCAGTGCACGATAAATAAGCGCTCCACTTGTAATCTATCTTAAATTCTCTTGTTTATTGAAATGTATACCGAGCTAGGTTCTGGAGCATCATTGCGCTACTGGAAGCTAGCTGCTGATTGGAGGCTGTGCAAATATGCCTCATGTTATTGGCTCACCAGATGTGTTCAGCTAGCTCCCTGTAGTGTATTGCTTCTCTTCTGCTGGATTTAAAGGGACACTCAATCAAAATTAAACTTTCATGATTCAGATAGAGCAGGCCATTTTAAACAACTTTTCAATTTACTTCCATTAACTAAATGTGCACAGTCTTTTTATATTTAAACTTTTTGAGTCACCAGCTCCTACTGAGCATGTGCAAGAATAAGTGTGTATGCCTTTGTGAATGGCTAATGGCTGTCACATGTTTTCTGTAAATATATATGCATTTGCTTATTTACATATATATTTATGTGTTAATATGTGTATATACACATATTAACACATACATATATATACATTTGGTGCCCATCGCTGCACAACTTAACCCCTTCGCTGCGCTAGTTCTTGTGCCCTGTCTCACGGCATGAGAACGAGGCTCCCATTGGAGCCTATGGAAACGCACTCTATTGAGCACATCACTTCCTAGCAAAGCAAAAGTGAAGTTGTGCTCGTATTGCACCGCACTTCAAATACCAGCCCACAATTACGTGCGCTGGCATTATGAGTGGAGCAGAAATATCACGCTCGCATAAGCACAACTTTGCATTTCACTCGTAATCGGACTCATTATTGGCTGACTTAGAATTATTGTCAATCAGTATTCATTAGTTTGTCTGAGAAATATCAAAATAAATGCAGATCATATTAGCAGTAGTATTTCAGATGAGCCAGTTTAATAAATTACCAAACTAAAATAAAGACTATTCAGGTTAACAGTTTGTCCAATCTTGTCAAGTATGTAATAATCCTGACAATGTAACCAGATCACCAACAATAAGCAGGGGTTTGATTTAAAAAGCAGCTAAAAGAAGATCGGCTGGATAATGGGACTGATGTGACATGTTGCTGAGAGAAAACCATCAGGGTAAGGAGTTTGGTTTGATGTGGATATGTAGCTGTGGCAGTTCTGGTGTGGGTGTAATTGCACAAATGGCAAATTGATTATTATCTATACCTTTAAGTGTCCAAACCTATTTTTGGTCCCAGTCTAGCTCTGCACTGCACCATGGTTGTGCATTAATTAGCTGCTGTGTGTGTTTTGAAAAGGAAAAAAATGAAATCCAAAGGTGCCAGTCTCAGAATTAGATAAACATAAACATATGCTTAAAAAGATGTATAATATATTTAACTTTTTAAAATGTCTCTGTAAAGGAGCATAAGAGTCAAAATTAAAGTTCTATCATTCATATAGAGAGTTTAGTTTAAATCTACTTTTAAATTTACTTCTATTAGCAAATTTAGGGGCAAAAAAATTGAGCTTTCGCAAACACGATATTTGCGCTCAACTCGTAATACCAGTGCATGCAATTGTCATACACGGCACAGAACCTAGCACAGTGAACGGGCAGTAATGGCCAGCAAATGTAAAATATAAATACATATGAATATATACATATATATATATATATATATATATATATATATATATATATATATATATATATGTGTGTGTGTTTATATGTGTATAAACAATCAAAGAAGAAAGGTAGGATCCAGCTTTATGCAAATAAAATCCATCTTTATTGGCAAAGTTAAAACGCCAAATTTGGCTCAGTGAACAACATACAGTGATAGCAAGCAAATCAGGTGTGTGAGCGTGACACCACGGCTTACATGTTTCGGCACTCAGCCGTAATCATAGCCATAGGTGTCATGCAGGTGAATGCAAGTTTAAAAAGTCTGTGTTACAGTTGTGATTGGATAAGAACAATGAATACAGAACACGCCCACACACCAGGTAATGAGTAATCTTAACCCTTAATACCCTAGACACGCTACAGCAGGAGTACACACATTATGGTTTATATACAGGCAATCTATAAATATATATGGAGATGTATCCTTATAAACATAAACATTATTTTTCTAGAATAGAAAACACATATAAATAATGCGGTAACAATAGAGAAAGAAAGCACAGAGGTAAACTTAACCAAAAACTGGATGTAAAATATTTTACTGTAATCACCATAGTTCTATCTACGATAAATCTTTGCAGTATAACTGGATATGTGAAAAATATACCACATGTGTATGAGAGAAAATGTTGCAATATACACTTGGTGTGTTAAATTATCAAGGGTGTTTAGCCAACATGCGCATATTAGTTATGAGGGGGTAAATTATTACCTGTAAAGATATATAAATAATTGCAAATGCAATATAAATATAGACAACTGTATGCGCATGTGACCTACATCCAGACCTAGGTATATAAGTCAACAGATCGGAGAAAAATATAATATAATATGATGAGAATCACATGAGGGAGGTGTATGTAGGTAAGGATCCTCCATAATAATTAGTTCTATAATTAGCAAGCACTAAAGCAAGATGTATATAGACTAAGTATTTCAAAGGTGGCATAATTTAAAATGAAATATTAATAAGGCTGGATAGCTGGAATATATTCCCATTACAGAGTAATGTCTCAAAGGTGTTTAACACTTTGAAAAAGTAAGCACATACACACATACACAAACATACACATACTGATGTATGCATGTATATATATATATATACACACATTACAGGGCAGTCTAGTATGTAACCAACCATTAATGCACATTAAAGTGTAATTAAAGTTAAAAGTACGGAATATGTGTTAGAATGTCAGAGAGGGGGGTATAGTAAAGTGGACAATACGCACAAAAGAATGTGATTTAAAGAGATGTTTGTATAATAAGTATATGTACTCTCAGATCATTCCCAGAAATTGATCAAATTGTATCTTGAGTTTAAACCCAATGGTAGTCTGGTTTTGAGGGTGTATATCCAATACACTTCCCTTTTGGCAAGTATGTTTTCAAGATTACCACCTCTCTTGGTCACCTTGGCTTGTTCTATTGCCGCCCATTTAAATGAGTTCAGACTACTGTGATGTTTGGTGGAAAAATGTTGAACAAGTGGTGTGCTAGATGTACCTTTTGTAATAGTCGAGAAATGTTCTCTAATGCGGGAATTTATATCCCTTGAGGTTAACCCTATGTATTGAATATTACATAAGGTGCATGTAATGATATATATGACATTCGTGCTTTGGCAGTTTAAACAGGTTTTGATTGGATATGTCTGTCCCGTTATTGCTGAGGTGAATTCTTTAGTAACCCATGCAAAATCGCAGGGTTTACATTTCTTATGGCCACATTTAAACATGCCCAGATGTTGTAACCATGAGCTAGTGTAACAAGAGGTCTGTTTTAATTCTGTGGGAGACAGAATAGAAGCCAATGTGGGGCTTTTCTTGTAGGAACACCTAACGCCTTGTTTTACAGTTTCAACCAACTTCTCATCGGCTGCCAGTAACGGGAAATGTTTTCTGACTATGTTACAGATTTGGGGGTATTGTGTGCTGAAGGTTGTCACAAAATGTACACCTAGGAAATCTCTGTGTGTGTTTCTAGGTTTATCCACCAAAAGTTGGTCCCTGTCCAGTTGGTCAACAGCTAATCTAGCCTGTCTAATATGTCCACGAGTGTATTTCCTCTCTTTTAGTCTCTTCTCAAGGCAACCAGCCTCCTGCACGTAATCCTCCATGTTGCTACAATTCCTTTTAAGCCTTGTGAACTGGCCTTTTGCAACAGCATATGATGTATTTTTTGGGTGGCAGCTGGAGGCGTGCAGGAGGGTGTTGCCCGAGATAGGTTTTCGGTACACTTTTGATACAATGTTGCCCCTTCTCTCTCCTGTAAGGCATAAGTCTAGGTAATTAATGGAGTTTCTGTCAGTGGTGTATGTGAAACTCAAGTTCAAATTATTTTTGTTGATCATGTCAATGAAATTCTCAATGTCTGCAGGAGGACCTGACCAGATAAGAAGGAGGTCGTCAATATAATGTTTAAAGAAACAAATGTGAGATCTAAATGGGTTGCTATGGTCAAAGATGTTTTCTAGCTCCCATTTGCCAAGAAATAAATTCGCATATGAGGGGGCATATTTCGCCCCCATGGCAGTACCACATCTTTGCACATAGTATTTGCCTTCAAAAGTAAAGAAATTGTGAGTCAATAGGAACTCGAGAATTCTTAAAATGTAGTTTTGGAAATCTGATGTATATTCTGTGTGTGTTGTCAAATAATATCTTACAGCTTCAATACCCTTGTTGTGTGGGATCCTAGAATATAGTGAGACCACATCAACCGAAAGCCAATGGTAGTTGGTTTGCCATTTTGTATTTGTTAGGAGATTTAGTATATGTTTTGAATATCTCGTGTATGAAGGTAGTTGGTTAACCAATGGCTGCAAGATGGCATCCAACCACTGGGAAAATCTTTCAAAAATAGAATCAATACCGCTAACTATTGGGCGGCCTTGTACGTTAGTAAGAGACTTATGAACCTTAGGGAACATATGGAAGACTGGGGTTCTTGGGTACTTAACATAGAGATAATCTGCTGTATTTTCATCTAAAAAAACGTGTTCAACACCATCATCTAAGATATCAAATAGGAGCTTCTTATACTCATTTGTTGGATTTCTGGGTAGGATCGAATAATCTGTGGGAATATTTAATTGTCTGTGTGCCTCTGATATATAATCCTGCCTATCAAGTACTACAACAGTACCTCCCTTATCTGATGGGTGGATTACTAGGTCAGATCTTTGTTGTAATGACCTAAGTGCTTCTGTCTGTCTTTTAGTCAGATTTTTAGTTGTTCGTTCAGTGGTCTCCTTTAGTTTCTGCAAATCAGATTCTACTTGTGCATGAAATGTCTCTATTATTGGCCCTCTGTTTTGTATCGGGTAAAAAGTAGATTTATTTCTAAATGAGTATGCCCTATTGAGTGTTCCTGATACTGTGTTGCTCTCAATTGCCAAATTTTGAAGGGATATAAGGTCACATGTTTCTAAAAAGGTGTTTATGCCTGTAATAGATGTAGTGTGGAGACTATCTGGTTCTAAAGTTGTTGTCTCCTGTGGGGTATCTGCAAAATATTTCTTTAATGTAATATTCCTGACAAATTTGTTGATATCTATGAGTGTCTGAAAGATATCAAAGTTTGTGGTGGGTGCAAAACCCAAACCTAAGGAGAGTACATCTATTTGGTCTTTAGTAAGTGTAGCTGAAGATAAATTTACTACACTATTCATTTGTATTTGGTCTGTGTGCGGTTGCCCCGTACTGGATATCTCTCTTGGTTGTTGGCCTGCATCCCCCCTATACCCTGTTTTGGAAGGTCCATGGGAAAAACCTGATTCAGTAATGACATTTCATGTGTTCCTGTGTTTGCTGCATATGTACTCATTTGTTCATCTGGTCTATTAGTAGAGGTGTATTTAGAGGCAATGTTTTTATCTTTAGATTTCACTACTTGAGGTGCTGAACTTGTACCTATAGTATTAGGTACAACGGGAATGTTAGAGATGTTAGAAATGTTAGAGGCAATGGGGGCCTTTAAAATACCTTGTTGTGAGTTAGAAATAGTGTTATTTTCTGGGTTGCTATGTCCATTTCACCACCTGATGTGTATTCATCAGACGATCTGTCTGTATCGCTATCAGAAAAACTGACCTGTTTTTGATTACCCCTTCTATGTCTACGGTTAGCCCTGTGTTTTTTGTTTTTGTTCCGTGGCAAGCTTCTTCTGTAGTTGGAACGTTGTTTTTTGTTCCAAATATATACTGAATTTTTCTGATAATCGGTTTTATCCCGAATAAACTTGATATGTTTATTTTCCATTATAACTTGCTTACCACGGGCCAAAGACTCTTGTAATATTTTATCAAATTTGGCAAAATCTGGGTCAACACTACGGTTATTTAACTCTATCTGGATGGTATCTATCTCTTGCTTAATTTCATTAAGTTGCTGGGTTCTGTATTGTATTAATAACAGCATTAATTGACATGAACATTCAGATAGTACTGCATTCCATTTATCAACAAACTCAATGTCCGTTGTATCAACATCGAAAGTAGGAAATTTAAAAATCCTCTTGGGATCATTTGGGCTTTGAGATATGATTGAAATGTCCAAATGTCCCACTGTGCTTTAGTCTCCTTAAATAACAAAGTCTCCACTGTATCAAATAAAGTGCTAAGTGAAAGTGTCCCCTTATCTTCTGAAAATATTTTTTCACATTCTGTGGAAAAGTTACTACGTGCCGTAGCGGGTCTCAGGGAAAAATATTGTTGTGCTGTTTCTTCCATTATAATAATGGTTAAATGTTCATTGCCAAAATGGATACTCAATATAGAGAGGAAAAGCCCTTGTATTAGTGAATAGCAGTGAAAAGTTTCCCTAGGTATCGCCAGTAATACCCAAATGACAGTGATATAGGGAGATATGGGAAGTCCTCTTCTAATATGCAAATATGTAGGTGCAAACAAAAGGTGCAAACAAGTAGATGCTGTTGTGTCTGGGACTTACCCTTAAGGAGCCTAACCGCCCCCGGAATCTGTGTATGCCGTGCAGTGCCTCAGACAGGAGTTCTATGCAGCCGGGGGACCTCCGTGGTCAAACCGAAATCAGATCAGTGGGCTAGCAGCTCCAAACCAACCGGCAAAGAAGAAGATCTCCAGCAGCGCTTCAGGCTGTTCACAGGTGCACTGGGGCGTCCGTTTGTGACGTAGCGGGATCTCCGGTCTGGGGGCGGTGCTCTTTCTTCACCCGGGCTTCACAACAGGTAGTTCTCATATACAAGGGCTTTGAGCTGATCCAAAACTGGTGCAGGTATAAACAATCAAAGAAGAAAGGTAGGATCCAGCTTTATGCAAATAAAATCCATCTTTATTGGCAAAGTTAAAATGCCAAATTTGGCTCAGTGAACAGCATACAGTGATAGCAAGCAAATCAGGTGTGTGAGCGTGACACCACGGCTTACATGTTTCGGCACTCAGCCGTAATCATAGCCATAGGTGTCATGCAGGTGAATGCAAGTTTAAAAAGTCTGTGTTACAGTTGTGATTGGATAAGAACAATGAATACAGAACACGCCCACACACCAGGTAATGAGTAATTTTAACCCTTATACCCTAGACACGCTACAGCAGGAGTACACACATTATGGTTTATATACAGGCAATCTATAAATATATATGGAGATGTATCCTTATAAACATAAACATTATATTTCTAGAATAGAAAACACATATAAATAATGCGGTAACAATAGAGAAAGAAAGCCCAGAGGTAAACTTAACCAAAAACTGGATGTAAAATATTTTACTGTAATCACCATAGTTCTATCTACGATAAATCTTTGCAGTATAACTGGATATGTGAAAAATATACCACATGTGTATGAGAGAAAATGTTGCAATATACACTTGGTGTGTTAAATTATCAAGGGTGTTTAGCCAACATGCGCATATTAGTTATGAGGGGGTAAATTATTACCTGTAAAGATACATAAATAATTGCAAATGCAATATAAATATAGACAACTGTATGCGCATGTGACCTACATCCAGACCTAGGTATATAAGTCAACAGATCGGAGAAAAATATAATATAATATGATGAGAATCACATGAGGGAGGTGTATGTAGGTAAGGATCCTCCATAATAATTAGTTCTATAATTAGCAAGCACTAAAGCAAGATGTATATAGACTAAGTATTTCAAATACCTAGCACAGTGAACGGGCAGTAATGGCCAGCAAATGTAAAATATAAATACATATGAATATATACATATATATATATATATATATATATATATATATATATATATATATATATATATATATATATATATATATGTGTATATACACATATTAACACACACACAAATATATATATATACAGTATATATATATATATATATATATATATATATATATATATATATATATATATATATATATATATATATATATATACTGTATATATATATATATATAAGTCTATAAGCAAATACATATATATTTTCATTTTTAACATAGTCCACATAGACCACAACGTAAAGGTACTTTTCAGTTCTATTTTTTTTTTCTAACACCCCACATCCGCACACTTTAACCCCTCATAACTGATTTGTGAAGTTATGTTTTAATAAAATAAAGATATTACTTTTTTTTTTTTTTTTTATTAAGGCACACTTGACTGTATTTTGGGAGCATATAAGGGGGATTTGCCTCTGGTTAATTTTCAGAGTGCTTACTGCTACCAAGAGCTTTCAGTAGCATTAACCAGCCACTTGTAATGGCTGGTTATGTAATGTGCGCCCGTAAACAGGTGAATTTGCCCATTTACCAGTGCACGATAAATAAGCGCTCCACTTGTAATCTATCCTAAATTCTCTTGTTTATTGAAATGTATACCGAGCTAGGCTCTGGAGCATCATTGCGCTACTGGAAGCTAGCTGCTGATTGGAGGCTGTGCAAATATGCCTCATGTTATTGGCTCACCAGATGTGTTCAGCTAGCTCCCTGTAGTGTATTGCTTCTCTTCTGCTGGATTTAAAGGGACACTCAATCAAAATTAAACTTTCATGATTCAGATAGAGCAGGCCATTTTAAACAACTTTTCAATTTACTTCCACTAACTAAATGTGCACAGTCTTTTTATATTTAAACTTTTTGAGTCACCAGCTCCTACTGAGCATGTGCAAGAATAAGTGTGTATGCCTTTGTGAATGGCTAATGGCTGTCACATGGTACGTGTATCCATTTGTTATTGGCTGATGGCTGTCACATGGTACAGGGGGAGTGGAAAAAGACATAACTTAAAATTGTCATAAAAAAAATCTACTACTCATTTGAAGTTCAGACTAAGTGCTATTGCATTGTTTTGTTATCTTGCATTTGTTGATTATGCAAATCTACTTTGTTGACTGGTCCTTTAACTATGTAATTAACCACTTTGTAAGGTTATATGCAAGCAACAATGCAATAACAAATGCTCTAACACACTATTATTTTTTAATACATATTAAAGCATTTTATTTTGTATACCCTTTGTAGGGTATTGCTAGATATTCTATTGCTTGTTTCACAGTCTACCTCTGTAACCACACGCATCTCCAGAGGTGTATAACCTAGGAAGTATGATTCTTAGACTGATGGGTTCCAGTTCACACAAATCTATTTTGTACCAAAAAATAAAATGCCAACTCCGTCTGATAGCGCAATAACTAATAAAACAATTTTGCTACAGCCTTTTATCTGTGTTTTCAGTTAAAGTTAAGATTGTCGTTTCATTTGACAAATCGCAGATATCTTATAGATTCATAAAATAAACATTACTTGACCATGTGTTATGGCTCAGATACCAATCAGGGACAGGGGCATAAACAAACAAGCAAGAAAGGTCAGTGCTGTTTTATTTTCTGAGCAATAACATTAAATACATTTATGAATTTTGGGTGTAACTTTATAAAGATGAGAAAAAGACTATTTGCTGTTTTGAGGAACTATAGCCTGCAGACTGTGCTGGTGGATAATAGGTGAACTTGTTTTAATTTGTTTGCAAAAGTATTTACTACTTACACTGGGTGCTATGCTCTAAAATGTATTAAGCATTTATTCTAGTATGTGGTTAAAAAGGCAGTTACACTAAACTAGTCTAACATGCAAATGTTTTTCATATTTTGGGTTTAAAGCTAGCAGGAAGTGTCTGTGTGAAATTGGTCCTTAAAGGGACGTTACCAAAAGACTGCATTGGTTTGAAAGTATTATAGCATATCTGTAAAAAGATATCTAGCAAATATTACATCTTTATGTAAAAAGGGAAGATATATCATAGAGAATCAAAATTTTCGAGAATATACTAAGACACTCAAAGTTAAGGATATTTGGCGTTTGCAACACCCAGATGAACGTACATACGCGTGTGAATCTAAAGTGCATAAAAACTTTTCAAGAATTAATATTTTTTTAATAGACGATCAGTTATTAAAGCTAGATATAGTATCAAACATTGCAGATATAATTATATCAGACCATGCGATAATTAGCATTAAGATCCCTTTGAATACCAAGGTAAATAGTAAAATAAATTAATTCCGATTCCCGGGTTATATGATTAACAACACGCAATTCTCCAACTGGCTAAATAATAAATAGAAAGAATATTATTCGTTAAATAAGGATTATGTAAACAAGGTTGAAATTTTGTGGGATGCAGGAAAGGCTGTTCTAAGAGGTGAAATCAAACCTTATATGGTCAAAATGAAACGCAAAAACAAGGCTAGAGAAATCCAGCTGGCTAATCAGCTTAGAAATACCTATGAAAGATATCTCGCTAACCCCAATACAGTTACATGGGGACAATATATTCAGGCCAAAACTTACAGGGATAATTATTTGAGGGAAAGATGGACAAGTGAGGACTTAAAGGCAAGAGCAATATATCAAGGATATCAAGGGATATCAGCCAAACACCTAGCCAGGATAGTGAAATCATATACTAATGTATCAGAAATCAGAGAGGCATTCTTTAAATATTATCAAAAATGATATTCTAGAGAAAGTATAAACAGGCTGGAGAAAGAGCAATTTTGGCAGGGACTGGAAGTACCACAAATAACTCAAGAAGCACCCCAACATATAAATTCACAAATTACAATTTTGGAAATTAAAAAAGTAATACAGAAAGCTAAATATAGTAAGGCACTGGGACCGGACAGTCTGCCAGCAGAGTTCTATAAAATAATATCTGATTCCGTAGCAGAAACTTTAGCAAGTCTATATAACAATTATTATATTAAAAATGACATGACGTCATCTTACTTTTCTGACTCTATAATCACACTAATATATAAAAAAGGTTAAAACCCAGAAGAAATGTCTTCATATAGTCCGATCTCACTGTTAAATCAGGACTACAAAATATTGATGTCAATTTTAGCTGACAGGTTTAAGAGAATTATTGGAGGACTGATACATACAGATCAATCTGGATTCCTACCTGGCAGAAATCAGTCCGTAATATGCGTAGGGTATTAACTGTGCTGGGCCACTTCTTTCAGGTTGACCAGGATTGCAGAAGAGTGCCCGGTATCAATAGGAAAACAGATCTTGCAATATTAAGAGTAGATGCAGCAAAAGAATTTGATTCAATTATATAGGATCATCTATTTACAACACTGGAGAAATTCGGCTTCTCTGGCAACCTGGTCAACCTGATTAAGTTAGTATATAATAGACATAGATCCCAATTACTTGTGAATTGGGAATTGTCTAAGTTTATAACCCTGCAAAAGGGAACCTGTCAGGGATGCCCATTATTGCCCTTACTGTTTAACATTGCTTTAGAACCCTTAGCTATTTCTATAAGAAAAGATTTAAAGCCGATAAAAGTAGGTAGTCAAAATTTGTTAATTTCTTTGTATGCGGACGATATCTTATTGTTTTTGCTTTTAGTATTCCTCCTTTCCTGGAGATTATAGGTAAATATAGCCAATTTTCAGGATATAAAATAAATCCCAGTAAATCTGAGTTGTTATGGGTCAACAAAACTAGGGATAGTTTGAAATATTGCTTTAAGGACACACAGTATATAAATTATCTAGGGATCAAAATAGGAAGGAATCCTAAAGAGTGGTACCATCTTAATTACAAAGGATTTTTTGATAATATCCAAATGGATTTGAATAAGTGGAATCTATACTATCTATCTTTATCAGCACGAGTAATGGTGATCAAAACAATTGTCTTTCCAAAATTGCTATTTTTACTGCAGAATCTTCCATTACTCATTGTAAAAAAAGATATATATAGATATAATAGAGCCTGTTCACATTTTATCTGGGGGAAAAAGAAGTCATGAATATCGTTAGAAAATTTAACACACTTGAAGCATTATGGGGGCCTAGCTTTCCCCAATATTAAATACTATAACTATGTCACACTGACGAAATTTGGTATAGATTGGCTGGCGGAAGAATATTATGTTACTTATTATAAAATAGAATCAGAGCTAGTTGCCCCCTTTGATTTAAAGGTCATACTTCATTGCCCATATAGAAAATTACCAAGAAATATTAGCAAGATGCTGATATTTACAAATGTAGTACAATCATGGTAGATGTATTGTCAGATATTAGGACTAGAATATCAAATATCACAGCATCTAGCCATGACTGGCTGCATTGATTTTTCACCACTCCAGGCATCTATAACAAAATTTTCCCTGAATGGATCGAAAAAGAGTTAAGGGTATTCACGCAATTAAGATCTGGAGATACTGCAATAATTTGGCCCTATGAGATTCTGGTAGCTGAGTTTGATCTACCTAGGAAAAATTTCTATGCGTACCTACAAGCACGACACTATATAGAGACATAAATACATACATTTGGATATGAATGGGGGCAAACACAGATAGAGTCAGGGTTAAAACTCTATAAGGCAGGGATCCGCTCAATTTCATTTTGGTATCAACTCATGATGAAAGTCATTGGACAAAATCATATTAACAAGGTCAGCGAACAAAATCTGAAGTATTTCAATTTCCTACAACCTGAGAATATTATACAGAGTATAAAAAAGGCTGATGAAGCTACTAATCTGATTAACTGGAGAGAGTCCCAGCTAAAATTAATTAATAACTTTTATCTGACACCTGAGAGAATAAGTATATGGGCTTCCCCACAACAAGGTAATTGTTACAAGTGTAATAAAGTAAGGGCGAACCTACTACATTGTCTATGGGAATGCCCTAAAATACGACAATCCTGGGCAAAGATCCAGTTCTGGCTTAATAAGTACCTGACAGTAGTAACTGTCTTAGAACCTGTGAAAATATTCTTTTTGGAGCATGAAAAGACTATGGGAGATAGACGCCTCATAAATATGGCTATTTTAGCCGCAAGAATCTTAATATTGAAAAAATGGAAACACAAAGAGGCTCCTAGGTTAACAGAATTTGTTAATACTATTAAACTACAGATGACTACAGAGCGCCAGGATTTGAAAATAAGATCAGAAAAACAATATAGACTATCTTTTCATAAATGGAAAAAGTTTATCTGCTCATGGCCTCTGTCCGCTCAACAACAATTTGTAGAACCACTTATATTTGCAAAACCGTTTATAAACCTAGTCGTGGCACAATTTTTACCATCAAGTTGGCTAGACAATTAATCACTTTATTGCAGGGAAGATTGGATAACAGAGTGGATTGGGATAGGGAAGGAGGGGAAGGAAAAAGAAAAAGAGAGATTTTTGTTTTTTTCTGTTTTGATAGTTTGTTCGTTTTGGCAGTTCAGTTGAACGTTTCTGTTCTCATATTATAAGTATACTTGTCTATGATAGGTGAAATTGATCTAAGTCAGACAATTATTTGCATGATACGTTATGTAAGTCGCTACTGGGATGTATCTTTTGAAATAATGTACTGTCCTTAATGAGTTGTGCTATTTATTAATGCTCTTGATTTTGGTTCTGTATGTAAGGACTCTGAAAACCGAAAAAACAAAGTTTAAAAAAAAAAGTGGGAAGATATTTACTTCAAAATTTCCTCAGCTCACCAGAGTAAGTGCTCTGTTATCCTTCAGCTACTCTTTTTTATTTTTATTTATTTTACTGATTGACAAAAACAGCCAATCAGTATTGTCAGGGCTGAGATCACACATTGTTTACTGAGATCTCATGGGATTGTACCATATTCTTGTGTGATATTTTCAGCTTTTTACAGCTATGCTGCCATCACTTTTAATTGATTCAGTATTGGGATAACATATACCTTTTAAGGTCTGATTGTTCCCTTCATTAAAGACAGAAATTTCCCTGCTTTGTTGGTGAACAGTTCCTCTAAAGCATTAGAAAACAGAATTAAACAAAAATATTTTACATTGAAATTAATTAAACAAACACACTTATCCTTGCAGGGCAATATTACTGTTAACCACAGCATACCCATTTTAAAGGGACATGAAACCCCAAAATTTTCTTTCATGATTCAGAAAAAAGAATACAATTTTAAACAACTTTCCAATGTATTTCTATGAACTAATTTGCTTCATTCATTTGGTGTCCTTTGTTGAAGAAACAGTAATGCACATGGATAAGACAATAAGATGAGGCACATATGTGCACCCACCAGTCATCAGTTCCTGAGCCTACCTAGGTATGCTTTTCAACAAATGATACCAAGAGAACAAAACAAATTAGATAATAGAGGTATATTGGAAAGTTGTTTAAAATATATTTTCTCTCTGAATTATGAAAAAAATAGGTTTCCTGTCCCTTTAAGAATCACCAAAAACACATGGATTACAATATATTCATACTAACATTTTGCTATATAGTAGTGCAACATATTGTCATTAGTGTGAACATAATGGTCAATTTAAGAAATGAACTGCTAATAAATAGCACAGCCATAGTGAACAGAGTAAAATAATTGTAACTCTTAAACCTTAGCGTAAGGTTACGTTTGAGCGGTTTATGGTCTTGTGTGTCAGACTTTAATAAATATGTCATGAAACCACACTAGAGCTTATTTTAATGAAAATAATCTTTCTATGAATACCATGAATATAAAATTAGATTTTTGTAAGGTTTGTGATCAAAACCAAATGAAATTAGATTTTGTAAGATAAAATAGCCACTAAAAGAAACATTGATAGATAAAATTAGAAGAGTACATGCATCAAAATAACAATTTGTAAAGGTTGATGCATATTTTCCTTTATACATTTTAAATATTAACAAATATACAAGTGTTTTATGTTTAATTTACTAACATTTTGAGTCTAGTTTGTGCAATGCTTTTATGAGATTTCCCAATGAGCATAATCTAACGAAGAAGATCTGAATTCTAAAATTTGGAGATTTACTTGCAAAGTCACTTCATTTTTATGAATGCAGAAGTAGTGAGTGGAAGGTGCCTGTCAGAAGGAAAATACATTAAAGCACTGGTTTTAAAACCAGTTCTCAGGCCTCCCCAACGGTCCAGGTTTTCTGTATAACCTTTATTTCACCTGTGCTCCAGGTAACCTCAAAATGTGGCCTGTTAGTGAGGCCTGCTCTAAAGTAATTACTTTGGCATAAAGGTTCTGTCAAGTCCTGTTATGCAGGGGCAAAACTACAGGGGGTGCAGAGGTCGCAACTGCAATATGAAAAACGTTGACCTGCAACTGCCTACACTGATATCATGTGAGTGTGACATGATGCTTCACTAGTGTCTCTGACTACAGGGGTTAGTCTTTCTGTGTTTACGTGTGTATGCATGTATGTGACTGTGTGTGTATTTATGCATGTATGTGTGTGTGTATATTTATGGAACCAGCAAATTACAGACCTTGTTACTACAGAATGGGGGGGGGGGGCAGGGGGTAAACAGTGTCACTATACAGTACCACTATATACAGTATGGGGGGGCTGGACTATGTCACAGACTACTATGGTCACTTATAAAGTACTGGGGCAGGTAGGGTCAGGCCAGCCATCTCACCGGCAGATTACAGACTATGTCACTGACTCACTATATACAGAACTGGTGGGTTAAACAGTGTCACTATATGCAGTAATAGGGGGTCAGACCATCTTACAAACTGTGGGCACAGGGTACCTCCTTTTGCAGACATGTAATCCGATTCACATGGTTTCTAGTTACGCCTCTGCCGATATGGCAAATTTAGAGAATTGGTTGTGAAACAGATTTTATGTCCCCAAAGGGCTATTAGCTATTTTATTGTCATTTAAAAACAAAAATGTAATTTTATAATTTAGCTGTAACTTTAACCTTATAAACATTACCCAGGTAAAAAGTATACAATTATTTGTGACTCTGTTTTCATCAATCTTTCTTTTGCTTTTTAAAAGATTATGTGATCATTGGATCAAAAGACTTTTTGTAATGTTAAAGGACTTAGCTGTAAAATATATAAACTTTTGTACTTTACTGATTTACTGATATTAAAGGCATTGTATTAAAAAATAGTTCCATTTCAAATATATATTGATTCCACTGTTCATCTAAGTCAGAGCTTTCCCAACTTTTCATGTTGGTGACACACTTTTAAACCTACATAATTTTGCAACACAATAATTCAGTAAGAGGTTAAACTAACTTGTTTTAAGAGATACGGACACATACATAAATTATATAATAACACTATACTATCATTAAATTAATTACCGAAATTAACTACAATTAAATACAATTAAATAAAATTAAATAAAGTACAAAAAAAACAAACACTAAATTACAGAAAATAATAAAATAATTACAAGAATTTTAAACTAATTACACCTAATCTAATCCCCCTAATAAAATAAAAAAGCCCCCCAAAATAATAAAAATCCCTACCCTACTCTAAAACCCACCCAATCCCCCCTTAATAAAACCTAACACTAACCCCTTGAAGATCACCCTACCTTGAGACGTCTTCACCCAACCGGGCAGAAGTGGTCCTCCAGACGTCCAGAAGTCTTCATCCTATCCGGGCAGAAGAGGACCCCCAGATGGGCAGAAGTCTTCATCCAGACGGCATGTTCTATCTTCATCCATCCTGAGTGGAGCAGGTCCATCTTCAAGACATCCGATGCGGAGCATCCTTCCAGGCCGGCGACTACCCGACAAATGAATATTCCTTTAAATGATGTCATCCAAGATGGCGTCCCTTGAATTCCAATTGGCTGACAGAATTCTATCAGCCAATCGGAATTAAGGTAGGAAAACTCATATTGGCTGATGCAATCAGCCAATAGGATTGAGCTCGCCTTCTATTGGCTGTTCCAATCAGCCAATAGAATGCAAGCTCAATCCTATTGGCTGATTGAATCAGCCAATAGGATTGAACTTCAATCCTATTGGCTGATTGCATCAGCCAATAGGATTTTTCCTACCTTAATTCCGATTGGCTGATAGAATTCTATCAGCCAATCGGAATTCAAGGGATGCCATCTTGGATGACGTCATTTAAAGGAATATTCATTCGTCGGGTAGTCTTCGGCCTGGAAGGATGCTCCGCGTTGGATGTCTTGAAGATGGACCAGCTCCGCTCCGGATGGATGAAGATAGAAGATGCCGCATGGATGAAGACTTCTGCTGTCTGGAGGTCCTCTTCTGCCCAGATAGGATGAAGACTTCTGGCCATCTGGAGGACCACTTCTGCCTGGCTGGGTGAAGACGTCTCAAGGTATGGTGATCTTCAAGGGGTTAGTGTTAGGTTTTATTAAGGGGGGATTGGGTGGGTTTTAGAGTAGGGTTGGGTGCGTGGGTGGTGGGTTGTAATGTTGTGGGGGGTATTGTATTTTTTTTACAGGTAAAAGAGCTGATTACTTTGGGGCAATGCCCCGCAAAAGGCCTTTTTAAGGGCTATTTGTAATTTAGTGTAGGGTAGGGATTTTTATTATTTTGGGGGGCTTTTTTATTTTATTAGGGGATTAGATTAGGTGTAATTATTTAAAAATTCTTGTAATTATTTATTATTTTCTGTAATTTAGTGTTTGTTTTTGTACTTTAGTTAATTTTATTTAATTGTAATTAATTGTAGTTAATTTAAGTAATTTATTTAATGATAGTGTAGTGAGGTGTATTTGTAACTTAGGTTAGGTTTTATTTTACAGGTACTTTTGTATTTATTTTAGCTAGGTAGTTATTAAATAGTTAATAACTATTTAATAACTATTGTACCTAGTTAAAATAAATACAAACTTGCCTGTAAAATAAAAATAAACTCTAAGCTAGATACAATGTAACTATTAGTTATATTTTAGCTAGCTTAGGGTTTATTTTATAGGTAAGTATTTAGTTTTAAATAGGAATTAATGATAGGAATAATTATTTAGATTTTTTTAAATTATATTTAAGTTAGGGGGGTTAGGGTTAGACTTAGGTTTAGGGGTTAATAAATTTAATGTAGGTGGCAGCGGTGTAGGGGGGTCAGATTAGGGGTTAATCAATTTAATGTAGGTGATGGCGGTGTAGAGGGGTCAGATTAGGGGTTAATAAATTGAATGTAAGTGGCAGCGGTGTAGGGGGGTCAGATTAGGGGTTAATAAATATAATGTATGTTTAGGGGTTAAACACTTTATTTAGTTGTGGTGGGCTCTGGGAGCGGCGGTTTAGGGGTTAATAAGTATAATGTTGGTGGCGGCGGTGTGGGGGGGCAGATTAGGGGTGTTTAGTCTTGGGGTACATGTTATGGTGTTAGGTGTAGAGGTTTCCCATAGGAATCAATGGGATATCGGGCAGCAGCGAACATAAGCTTTCGCTGCTGTCAGACTCCCTTTGATTCCTATGGCGGATTGAAAACCAGGTATGCTGGGCCATAATAGTGGTGAGCGTACCTGCTAGTTTTTTGATAACTAGCAAAAGTAGTCAGATTGTGCCGAACTTGCGTTCGGAACATCTGTAGTGACTTAAGCATCGATCTGTGTCGGACTGAGTCCGGAGGATCATATGTTACGTCACTATATTCTACTTTTGCCGTTCTGTAGGGTTTGATAACTACGGCAAACCAGGCTCGCCACAAATACGCTGCGGAATTCCAGCGTATTTGCGGTTGACAGCTTGATAAAAAAAGGCCTAAGAGTCATGTAGACAACTTCTACATAAAAAATAACATGTTTTATTATGAATGAAAGGCCGGAATGGTCTACCAGGACACAAGGAGATTTCCTGGTGGGCCGCAGCATCTGGGGCTAGCCATGTTATAATTTAAAGGGACAGTCTACTCCAGAATTGTTATTGTTTAAAAAGATAGATAATCCCTTTGTTACCCATTCCCCAGTTTTGCATAACCAATACAGTTATATTAATATATGTTTTACCTCTGTGATTGCCTTATATCTAAGCCTATGCTGACTGCCCCCTTAACTAAATGGTTTTGACAGATATGCAGTTTAGCCAATCAGTGCAGACTCCTAAATAACTCCACGGGAGTGAGCACAATGTTATGAAACACATGAACTAATACTGTCTAACTGTGAAAAACTTTCAAAATGCTTCAACGGTTTAGAAATCAGTTTGAGCCTACCTAGGTTTAGCTTTTCAAAAATACCACCAAGGGAACAAAGCAAATTTAATGATAAAAGTTAATTGGAAAGTTGTTTAAAATTGCATGCCCTATCTGAATCATATAAGTTTAATTTTGACTAGACTGTCCCTTTAAGGGTGTGGTGCTCCTGGTGAGGAGTAGTGATGTCGCGAACAGTTCTGCCGCGAATAGTTCGCAGCGAACATAGCATGTGCGCTTTCGCAGCGGACGGCAAACATATGCGATGTTCGATCCGCCCCCTATTCGTCATCATTGAGTAAACTTTGACCCTGTAGCTCACAGTCACAAGACACATTCCAGCCAATCAGCAGCAGACACTCCCTCCCAGACCCTCCTACCTCCTGGACAGCATCCATTTTAGATTCATTTGGAGCCTGCATTCTTAGTGAGAGGAGGGACAGTGTAGCTGCTGCTGATTTAATAGGGAAATCGATAGCTAGGCTAGTGTATTCAGTGTCCACTACAGTCCTAAAGGACTCATCTGATCTCTGCACTCATCTGATCTCTGCTGTAAGGACAGCACCCCAAAAAGCCATTTTTAGGGCTAGAACATCAGTCTGCTTTTTTTTTCCCCTGTGTAATCTAATTGCAGCCTGCCTGCCAGCTCAGGCTCACAGCGTATACTGTGCCCACTTTGCTAGTGCCATCACTCATATCTGGTGTAATAGTAGTGTACATTTAAAAAACAAACAAAAAAAAAACCTTTTTTAATTTGAAATAATAGCAGTCAGTTTCCTTAACACGTGTGCCTTTCAGGTCCTGCCAGGGCACAGTGTGACACCAGTGCAAGTCATATCTGCTAAAACAGTAGTGTACATTTAAAAAAAAAACAACCTTTTTTTACTGTGAAATAATAGCAGTCAGTTTCCTTCACACGTGTGCGTTCCAGGTCCTGCCAGAGCACAGTGTCACATCAGTGCAAGTCATATCTGCTAAAACAGTAGTGTACATACATTTAAAAAAAAAAACCTTTTTTATTGTGAAATAATAGCAGTCAGTTTCCCTCACACGTGTGCGCTCCAGGTCCTGCCAGGGCACAGTGTCACACCAGTTCAAGTCATATCTACTAAAACAGTAGTGTACATACATTTAAAAAAAAAACAAAACTTTTTTTACTGTGAAATAATATCAGTCAGTTTCCCTTAAAAGTGTGCGTTCCAGGTCCTGCCAGGGCACAGTGTCACACCAGTGCAAGTCATATCTGCTAAAACAGTAGTGTACATTTAAAAAAAAAAAAAACCTTACACTACCTGATAGATACGACATCATAACTGATGTTTTAAAGCACGTTATTCCAAACAATTTAAGAATGTTAGGTGATTTATGCCCTTTATGGATTAAAACCAGACTCTGCATCAACTATGTAATTTTCCATGGGAGTTTGCCATGGATCCCCCTCCGGCATGCCACAGTCCAGGTGTTAGTCCCCTTGAAACAACTTTTCCATCACTTTTGTGGCCAGAAGGAGTCCCCGTGGGTTTTAAAATTTGCCTGCCTATTGAAGTCTATGGCGGTTCACCCGGTTCGCAAACTTTTGCGGAAGTTCGCGTTCGCCGTTTGCGAACGCAAAATTTTAGGTTTGCGACATCACTAGTGAGGAGATGCATCTGTATCACCTCTCTTCTCCTGTGAGCTATATTTAAGCTGCTCCGGAGCCTTTTTTGGGCAGGTTCACACATGGGAAACGGCTTCCCACAATGTAAGAAGCAGCGGTTATTAGACTGCCACTTCTTACACTCTTCATCATCTCTGGCGAAGAGAAATCACCCCAAACTCATCAGAGTGTGTAATGATGAAGCCGGTCAGTGGGTGAACAGATCAAGTTGAGAAGCTTGTGCGCACACAGCTTTATACATGGGGCCCAAAGTGTTTCCTTGTAAGTACTAAATTGCTCTCCTTTGACTGGTTTACAGCGTCTAGTCAAGTCACACTGTGAGACAGAGAAACACACTGCTTTGAATGTCTTCTCCAGATCACACTATGCATAATCATTTTATGATAGAGAGTCATGGATAAAACTGGGTAGCAGGGTGCCTATATACTAACAATCAGGCATTTTATTTTTTACAAATTTAATTCTGAAGAAAAAATATTGGAGGAAGATCTATCCCAGTATTCCCCCTGAGAAAAGTGGGGTGTATGCATTCTACTGACTCAGTGTAAAATAGGGGCTCATCTTCACATTTCACCAGGGCTGCTTTTTATTCCCAGTCCAGCACTGCAGGAAGTGTATGTTTGTGCACAGCCTTTCCAACAGACTGATTCCAGACTTCCTAACCATCCCGGAATGTCACAGGATTTAAGATCCATCTGTCAGGCTTTTGGGTGTACTGTTTCCTTAATTAGAATTCAACCAATCATATCTTACTTACTCTCATAAAACACCTGTTCACTGAACACACCTTGCTTAGTATTTTGTTATTTTCCTCAGAGTAACACTGAGCCTCTGATACCTCTGGAAGGTTAATATTGAATCTAAACTTTTCAGCAACTCAAGTTACCTCATTCAAGATCTACCTACTACGGATTTAATATTTATTTCCAGCCTGTTGCAACATCTTACTTTGGCAAGTACTTTTCATTTATTCAAGACTGTCTTTATTTTGGGAAGTTACGTTACCTGTTTCAACTTATCAGCTCATATTATTTATCAACCAAGTCTGTGGCTGCCATAAAGAATAACCGGTTATTGAAGCTCTTATCTGTTAATCTTATTTGTTCTGTTATATTATCCTTATGTTGATTTCTGCTGCACCGGAGAATCGTGACGTCACACGCTGACTGTTAGCTGGCTTCAGCGTGTCTCTGCTGCTGCTGCAGCCGCAGCCCACAGAACCCGGAAGTGTTTGTCCTTACTTACCGCATTCACAGTTTTCAAGGTACATTACTACGTTTGCAACTATAATCATATCTGCAGAAGTTCTCCATTATAACAATCTATCAATACTACATTGGATAAGACTTACTTGCTGTGTGTTCAATATCTCATGTTACGCAATATATTATAATTATTCCTTACTTATTCTTAAGAAAGTTTCACCTATTCCTATATCCTTTTGTATTATTACAAGCCTGCTTATTTCTAAGATTGCATTTGATTTTGATTCCTATAATACAGATAATACTTTAGTGTGTACTTTTTGTAGGGAAACATTAATCTATATTAACTGCACATATATCCATATGGGTTTACCAAGTAATAGTACTCTCAATTGATATTGTGCTACATACCTATACTAGTAATCAAACTAAGCAGGATTGATTATTACATAATACTAAGCCATAAAAGAAAATGGAACCTGCTGAAATTCCCCAAGTAGTCTATAACCTGAGTCAAAAGGTAGACAAAATGGGACAGGCTATCTTGGACTTACAACTAGAAAATCAGGTTCTCAGAGAGCTTATAAAGGAGGTAAAAGAACAACAAACCCCCAGTTCTGAACCACAGATAAGCTTGCCAGAATTATATAATGGTAATAGGAAAACCTATAGGCAGTTTAAAAATGCCTGCTACCTGCTCTTCAATTTAAAACCAAAAACTTACCCCACTGACAGGGTAAGGGTTTTGTCTACAATATCTTTTCTAAGATCTGAACCCAGAATTTGGGCAGATCATTTGTGTGAAACAAATGACCCTCTACTAGATTCACTAACAAATTTTTTCCAAGCCATGGATGAGCTATATAGAGATACTGATATTCAACTAACGGCTGAACAAAAGATGAGGAGTTTAAAACAAGGAAAAAAGACAGTGGAGGAATATACCACTGAATTTAAGCTGTACGCATCAGACTCAGCATGGAGTTTGGTTTCGCTCAGAAACCAATTTAGATTGGGACTGTCTGATCCTGTCAAGGATGAGCTAGCACGTATAGAGCTTCCAAGTACCCTGGATGCATTAATAAAAGTCTCAACCCAAATTGACCGGAGGCTCAGGGAACGCAAAGCTGAACGTGGTTATTCAGATCCAACATTTAAAGCCACTATGTCCACCTCTGCACACATAAAATCACCTCCAATGGAGCATGTCACCCCCATGGAAATAGGAGTTATTCGTGGACCATTAACCCCTGAAGAAAGGATAAGAAGAAGAACTAATCACCTCTGTATGTATTGTGCAAATCCCAGTCATACAGTTATGAATTGTCCAACATTACAAAAAAATAAAAAGAGTAAGTTTGTTCATATTAACAATACTCAAAGTCTAGATAAACAAATTTCTTATTGCAAACTAACTCTCCTTTTGCAGTGGGACCTTAATAGATTGGCTACTTCTGCCATCGTTGACTCTGGAGCCTTTGGAAACTTTATAGACAAATCTACTGTATTGAAAAATAAAATACCTATTGTATTAAAGAAAACACCAGTTTCAATCAAAGTTATTGATGGCTCTGTAATTGCAAATAGTCCTATAACTCACAACACAGTACCTATATTAGTTACTACTGAAGATGGCCACACTGAATATATAACATTCGATGTAATTCCATCACCTCATTTCCCTATTGTATTAGGGTTATACTGGCTTCAGACACATAACCCCTATATTGATTGGTCTACTTTAACTGTTGCCTTCCAATCAAAATTCTGTGAAAATACATGCTTCCCACATCATAAAATACTACACACAGAATTAGAACAGATTCAAATACTGGAACCATACCAGGACTTCATAGAGGTCTTTAGTAAAGTTGAGGCAGAAACTCTTCCACCTCATCGGGTTTATGATTGCCCAATTGAATTAATTCCAGGTGCAACATTACCGGTTGGTCATTTGTATCCATTGAGTCACCCTGAGTTATTACATCTTAAACAATACTTACAAGATAATCTTAGAAAGGGTTTCATCAGACCCTCTTCTTCACCCACAGCAGCTGGAATGTTCTTTGTAACCAACAAAGACACTTCCCTCAGGCCGATAATAGATTACCGAGAGCTTAATAAACGGACGGTAAAAAACCGATATCCGTTACCTCTCATACCAGAATTAATTGAAAGATTAAGTAATGCTACCATCTTTACTAAGTTGGACTTGCGTGGGGCATACAATCTCATACGTATAAGAGAAGGAGACGAATGGCTCACAGCATTCAGAACTCGCTATGGACTCTATGAGTACCTAGTGATGCCATTCGGTCTCTGTAATGCCCCCGCAACGTTCCAACACTTTATTAATGATATCTTCCGGGATTTATTAGACATATGTCTAGTAGTATACTTAGACGACATCCTAATTTACTCCAACAATTTGCCAGAACATATAAAACATGTACGTTGGGTATTAGCTCGGTTACAAACACATAAACTATATGCCAAATTAGAAAAGTGTTCATTCCACAATACCACTATCTCATTCTTAGGTTACACTATATCTCCTGCTGGTATCCAAATGCAAACCGAGAAGGTTGATTCAGTAAAAAATTGGCCAACTCCTAAAGATAAGAAGTCTCTCCAAAGGTTTTTGGGGTTTGCCAATTATTACAGAAAATTTATAAAGAATTTTTCATCAATAGTGAGACCACTCACACAACTTACTGGTTCAACCCAACAATTCCATTGGAATCAAAGTCATTCCAAAGTATTTGACTTCTTGAAACAAACTTTCACAGAAGCACCCATACTCAAATTTCCTAATGTTGATTTACAATACGTATTGGAAGTTGATTCCTCAGACTTTGCGATTGGGGCAGTACTTTCACAACAGAAAACACCTAAAGATCCTCTACATCCAATCTCCTACTTTTCAAAAAGTATGACATCAGCAGAGAGGAATTACGCAATAGGAGACAAAGAATTACTCGCCATCCGTAAATCTTTAGAATTTTGGAGACACCTACTAGAAGGTGCAAAAATGCCCTTCATAATTTACACTGACCACAAAAACCTCCAATACCTGCAAAATAACAAGACTCTATCAGCTAGACAGGTACGGTGGAGTCTCTACTTTGCAAGATTCGACTTTCAAATCCAATACCGCCCAGCAAACAAAAATGGAAAAGCGGATGCACTCTCTCGACAACTATCCGAACCTATTCCTAACGAAAATCCTACTGCTATAATTCCTCCTGAACGCTTCATCGGATTAACTTCAGACTTTCTAACTGATATAAAGAACTCTTCAAAAAATTCACCTACTGACACTAAGGTTCCTTTGGAATTGAAGGACGGATTATACTACTACAAGAATATGATTTATATTCCTAAAGAATTGAGACAACAAATTTTACAACATCACCATGATTCACCCTTAGCGGGACATCCAGGGGAATCACGCACCATCGAACTTATAACAAGGACATATTGGTGGCCTCATTTGAAGGAAACTGTTTCAGATTATATTAAGACTTGTGTTACTTGTCAAGTATGCAAAACTGAGCGGAAATTACCTTATGGACTTTTAATATCAATTCCAACATCTGACAGACCTTGGAAACAAGTAGGAGTTGACTTCATTGTGGATTTACCTCCATCAAAGAATTATACCACCATCATGGTAGTTGTTGATAGTTTCACCAAAATGTCGCATTTTATTCCATTTCATAAGCTTCCCACTTCAGCAGAAACAGCTAACTTATTTATACAACATGTGATTCGGCTTCATGGGGTACCAACAGTTTTGATATCTGACAGGGGTTCCCAGTTCACATCTAAATTCTGGAAAAGTCTCTGTCAATCTCTTAACATAACCCATCAATACACCACTGCATTTCATCCACAAGCAAACGGACAGGTTGAGAGAATCAATCAATGGTTAGATGAGTACCTACGATGTTTTTGTTCCTACCAGCAAGACAATTGGATAACATACTTACCCTTCGCTGAATTTTCCTACAATAATCTAACCAATTCATCCACAAAATTATCTCCATTCTTCGCAAATTATGGGTACCATCCAACCATCACTTCAGTTAGTACTTCTCCTTCCAATTCTCCTCTTGTAGATGAATGGAATAATGCACTTCTAGACAATTTTCGGGTTATCAAGGAAAACATTTCAAAAGCTCAGACTTCCCAAAAGCACTATTATGATTTGAGACACAGACAACCACCTTCATATCAAATTGGAGACCAGGTATGGTTGTCAACTAAAAACCTAAAGCTACATCTTCCTAGTAGGAAAATGACACAAAAATTCTGTGGACCATTCCCTATCACTAGGGTAATAAATCAGAATGCAGTCACTCTGGATTTACCTTCATCTATGAGAATACATCCGACTTTCCATGTTTCCCTCCTCAAACCATACGTTCCTACTAGAAATAACACACCCCAATTACTACCAACCACTTCCATCCAAGACTCAGAAATCTATGAAGTTAAAGAAGTACTTGACTCAAGGTTTTCCAAGGGTATTCTGGAATATTTAATTAGGTGGAAGGGGTACTCGGAGGAAGATGACTCTTGGGAACCCGCATCTAATCTTAATGCTCCTCGACTTGTTTCCCAATTCCACAGGAGATATCCAGATCGCCCCAGACTTCAAGCTGAGGATCAGCTTGTTTGAGGGGGGAGTCATGTCAGGCTTTTGGGTGTACTGTTTCCTTAATTAGAATTCAACCAATCATATCTTACTTACTCTCATAAAACACCTGTTCACTGAACACACCTTGCTTAGTATTTTGTTATTTTCCTCAGAGTAACACTGAGCCTCTGATACCTCTGGAAGGTTAATATTGAATCTAAACTTTTCAGCAACTCAAGTTACCTCATTCAAGATCTACCTACTACGGATTTAATATTTATTTCCAGCCTGTTGCAACATCTTACTTTGGCAAGTACTTTTCATTTATTCAAGACTGTCTTTATTTTGGGAAGTTACGTTACCTGTTTCAACTTATCAGCTCATATTATTTATCAACCAAGTCTGTGGCTGCCATAAAGAATAACCGGTTATTGAAGCTCTTATCTGTTAATCTTATTTGTTCTGTTATATTATCCTTATGTTGATTTCTGCTGCACCGGAGAATCGTGACGTCACACGCTGACTGTTAGCTGGCTTCAGCGTGTCTCTGCTGCTGCTGCAGCCGCAGCCCACAGAACCCGGAAGTGTTTGTCCTTACTTACCGCATTCACAGTTTTCAAGGTACATTACTACGTTTGCAACTATAATCATATCTGCAGAAGTTCTCCATTATAACAATCTATCAATACTACATTGGATAAGACTTACTTGCTGTGTGTTCAATATCTCATGTTACGCAATATATTATAATTATTCCTTACTTATTCTTAAGAAAGTTTCACCTATTCCTATATCCTTTTGTATTATTACAAGCCTGCTTATTTCTAAGATTGCATTTGATTTTGATTCCTATAATACAGATAATACTTTAGTGTGTACTTTTTGTAGGGAAACATTAATCTATATTAACTGCACATATATCCATATGGGTTTACCAAGTAATAGTACTCTCAATTGATATTGTGCTACATACCTATACTAGTAATCAAACTAAGCAGGATTGATTATTACACCATCTGATGTCCTTCCCACAACCTAGGCAAATGTCTATAGCGACTACTTAGCTCCGCCCATGACACACAGTCCTGACATGTCTTTGTCAGCAAACCATTGATAGATCACAAGAGGCATGGGATCATCCAATGACTAATAAGAATAACCCCCGGCATCTCTACTGGCAGACAAGAACAAAAAAAAATAAACAAAAAGTTAGTTTTTACCCAGCACAAAAAATAAATAAAATGAGATACATTTTAATGTGCTCAACAAAGAAAATGTACTTTTTAATTTCCATTTAGTGTGGGCCATATACTGTATCTTTACTTTAAATTAATTATATTTATTGTGAGTTCCAGGCTGCTTATTTTATTAAGGTTGTGGTATGTTTTTTGTTTTGTTTTTTATAAAATTGTATATAGAGAGACACAAAGGCTGGGAAACAATGTTTTTATCTACATGTCAAATAATCATCAAATATTAATAACATGCTGAAAAAATGAGACTATTGTGCAGTTTCATTTGTTTCTTTGTTTGTCCACTGAGTTAAGTAGAATAACTTATGAGAGACGTTATCATTCTCTCCTTACACTGCTTATTTTTAACAGGTTATCACCCAAGCAATTCAAATAACCTACGCTTCAATGTTTTATTAATCAAAAGAGTTAAAAAGCCAATCCAATCTGGCTATATAGTTCTTGAGGTTTTCAGATCTATAAATAATTAATGGTGTCATCGCTTCCCAGTGGATGACAAGCTCATTGTATGTCTAGAATTGGAATTGTATTAGATGAAAAAAAAAGCAATAAAGTCAAAAAATAGTCATTTTTAATGACAGCAACTGAAGCCCATTTTATATCGTCTTTGGCATTCTCTTGAGATTTAATGGCAGAAATCAAAAGCTAAAAATTTCAGCTCAGCCACGTCATGGGGTGAAACATTGCCAAGTAAATCTTGAATATCTAAATTTTATAACAAAGATTTTTATACTTTTATTGTCTTCCCACTACTCAAAAGTCCTGAGTTTGTAGAGCTTTATATATACATACATACATAAATAAACATATATATGAATATTGTTCACACCTACTGGCCATCAAACATTCCATAAAACCAGATTATGCATAATGTCAAAACATTTATTTATTTTTGTGCACTGTTGGCAAATTAGCCAGTAGCCCAGACCAACGTGTCACAGGTTCAAACCACAGTAGTGCTAGTGCAGCCGTTGTTCTTTCAAAGGTTGCTAAATGAAATACAATAATTGGGGCATTCATTTTCATGCTTGGTTTCATATATAAGAGGACAGGGCATAGTTTGGGTGGCTCGGGAAAGTGTCATGCCATGCCAACGGGTGTTTTTGTATACTGTTTCCTGGTTGCAGCTTTGTATAAATTTTTGGCACCATCATGACTTCTACTTCATGAGTTTGTGGCAGCATTGTGTTTTAGTAATCAGGTTGATAACACAAGAAAAAAAAAGAAAAGGCAGGCCCATCAAATATGTTCTTCATATCATTTACTGAATCATAGTAGGCAGCAGTACAGAAAAAGCAACGTTTCAGGGCTCCGGTCCCTTTCTCAGGCTCACGTTTATAACACAGTTTTTATTGGCATTTGGCTTTATTTATTGACATGGTTTATGGCCCAGTTGTAATGTCCAGAAGATGTGAAACTCAGACGTAGTCAAACTAACCGGATCAACAACAGATTGGTCCAATTAAAGATGAATTCGCCACACAACACATGGCTGCAACCATGATAGCAGCGCCAAAATATTACACAAAACTGTAACTAGAGATTGGTAAACAAAAACACCTGACAGCTTGACATTAAGAGCCCAATCAGCAAAAACTCACCTGCATAGGGAGGAGTTAGCAAAAATGTCTGTTTTTTTTCAATATATTGTAATGTATTTGTCTGTCCTTCACATTCAGAAATCTGCATAGCACAAACAACTCTCATGCAAATATTCTTTTTAGGAAACTTGCAGAATTGGGTAGGGGCGGAGCTACCATTGGTGCAGCAGGTGCAGTGGCAAAGGGACTAAGTGCTGAGGGGGGCCCATAGCAGCCAACCTATACATACTGGATTTAACACAATAGATACAAGGGCCTCGATACGATATAAATCGTCGCCCACAAAATCCGGCGATGCCAAATTTTGTGCTGGTTTGGTATCACATGTACGGCGTAACATAGAAGTTATGCTCGTATATTTCTGCCTTCGCCCGTAGTTTTTTGGCCCATAGACAGGTATACCAAACCAGCACAGTTTGGTATCCAATATACAGCGTAAGGACTTACGTGGCGAAAATGGAGAAATCTTACTCCATTTTCACCTCGCCACAAATTGCAGGCGTAGTAAGCCTTACGCTGTGTATTGGAGCCCCGTAACTCCCTAAACTAGCTGCAAAATAAAACCTAACACCTAACGCATGCGCAATGTCTATCTACCTGTCAACCGCGATCCCCCGCCACAATCTCTAATAAAGTATTTAACCCCTAAATCGCCGCTCCGGGACCCCGCTGCCACCTACATTAACTACCCCCTAATGTGAGCCCCTTACTCCGCCGCCACGTACATTACCTACCCCCTAATGTGAGCCCCTTACACCGCTGCCACCTACATTACCTACCCCCTAATGTGAGCCCCTTACATCGCCGCCACCTACATTACCTACCCCTAATGCGAGCTCCTTACACCGCCGCCACCTACATTACCTACCCCCTAATGAGAGCTCCTACCCCGCCGCCAGCTATATTAAAATTATTAACCCCTAATCTAATCTCCCTACCCCACCGCCAGCTATATTAAAATTATTAACCCCTAATTTAATCCCCCTATACCGCCGCCACCTATATTAAATTAATTAACCCTAAAAATACTAAAATATTCCTACCACTAAACCTAAGTCTAACCCTACAAATAGCCCTGAAAAGGGCTTTTTGCGTGGCATTACCCCAAACTAACCAGCTCTATTGCCAGCCCTTAAAAGGGCTTTTTGCGGGCCATTGTCACAAAGTAATCAGCTCTTTTGCCTGTAATCTAAATCCCCCTACCCCGCCACCACCTATATTAAATGTATTAACCCCTAATCTAATCCCCCTACACTGCCGCAACCTATATTAAAATTATTAACCCCTAATCTAATCCCCCTACACCGCCGCCACCTATATTAACTATATTAACCCTAATTATATTAGGGTTAATATAGTTAATATAGTTATTATATTATATATATTAACTATAATAACCCTAATTATATTAGGGTTAATATAGTTAATATAGTTATTATATTATATATATATATATATATATTAACTATATTAACCCTATCTAACTCTAACACCCCTAACTTAATTATTATTAAAATAAATCTAAATAATATTAATAATATTAACTAAATTATTCCTATTTAAATCTAAATACTTATCTATAAAATAAACCCTAAGATAGCTACAATATAATTAATAATTACATTGTAGCTATTTTACGGTTTATACTTATTTTACAGGTAACTTGGTATTTATTTTAACTAGGTACAATAGCTATTAAATAAATAACTATTAGCTACCTAGTTAAAATAATTACCAATTTACCTGTAAAATAAATCCTAACTTAAGTTACAAATACACTTACACTATCAATAAATTAAATTAACTACAAATATCTAAACTAAAATTCAATTAAATACACTAAACTAAATTACAAAAAACAAACAAACACTAAATTACAAAAAATAAAAAAGATTACAAGAATTTTAAGCTACTTACACCTAATCTAAGCCCCCTAATAAAACAATAAAGCTCCCCAAAATAACGAATTAAGTTTTAATGACGTCATCCAAGATGGCGCTCCTCGAATTCTGATTGGCTGATCAGCCAATCGGATTGAACTTGAATCTGATTGGCTGATTGAATCAGCCAATCAGATTTTCTTACCTTAATTCCGATTGGCTGATAAAATCCTATCAGCCAATCGGAATTCGAGGGACGCCATCTTGGATGACGTCATTTAAAGGAAAATTAATTCGTCGTTCAGTCGTCGGGCCAGCTGGATGTTCCGCGTCAGAGGTCGGAAGAAGCCGGAAGAAAGAAGATTGAAGATGCCGCTTGGAGGAAGAATTCGCCCCGATGGAGGACCTCTTCTTTGCCGCTTGGATGAAGACATCGCCGGGATGGAAGACCTCTTCTTGGCCGCTTGGATGAAGACATCGCCGGGATTTAGGACCACATCTGGATGAGGAGTTCGGCCCGGCTGGGTGAAGACGACTCAAGGTAGGGAGATCTTCTGGGGGTTAGTGTTAGGTTTTTTTAAGGGGGGTTTGGGTGGGTTTAGAGTAGGGGTATGTGGGTGGTGGGTTGTAATGTTGGGGGGTGGTATTGTGGGGTTTTTTTTACAGGCAAAAGAGCTGATTACTTTGGGGAAATACCCCGCAAAAAGCCCTTTTAAGGGCTGGTAAAAGAGCTGGTTACTTTTTAATTTAGAATAGGGTAGGGCATTTTTTTATTTTGGGGGGCTTTATTATTTTATTAGGCGGCTTAGATTAGGTGTAAGTAGCTTAAAATTCTTGTAATCTTTTTTATTTTTTGTAATTTAGTGTTTGTTTTTTTTTGTAATTTAGTTTAGTGTATTTAATTGTATTTTAGTTTAGATATTTGTAGTTTATTTAATTTATTGATAGTGTAGGTGTATTTGTAACTTAAGTTAGGATTTATTTTACAGGTAAATTGGTAATTATTTTAACTAGGTAGCTAATAGTTATTAACTATTTAATAGCTATTGTACCTAGTTAAAATAAATACCAAGTTACCTGTAAAATAAGTATAAACCGTAAAATAGCTACAATGTAAACCCACCCAAACCCCCCTTAAAAAAACCTAACACTAACCCCCAGAAGATCTCCCTACCTTGAGTCGTCTTCACCCAGCCGGGCCGAACTCCTCATCCAGATGTGGTCCTAAATCCCGGCGATGTCTTCATCCAAGCGGCCAAGAAGAGGTCTTCCATCCCGGCGATGTCTTCATCCAAGCAGCAAAGAAGAGGTCCTCCATCGGGGCGAATTCTTCCTCCAAGCGGCATCTTCAATCTTCTTTCTTCCGGCTTCTTCCGACCTCTGACGCGGAACATCCAGCTGGCCCGACGACTGAACGACGAATTAATTTTCCTTTAAATGACGTCATCCAAGATGGCGTCCCTCGAATTCCGATTGGCTGATAGGATTTTATCAGCCAATCGGAATTAAGGTAAGAAAATCTGATTGGCTGATTCAATCAGCCAATCAGATTCAAGTTCAATCCGATTGGCTGATCAGCCAATCAGAATTCGAGGAGCGCCATCTTGGATGACGTCATTAAAACTTAATTCGTTATTTTGGGGAGCTTTATTGTTTTATTAGGGGGCTTAGATTAGGTGTAAGTAGCTTAAAATTCTTGTAATCTTTTTTATTTTTTGTAATTTAGTGTTTGTTTGTTTTTTGTAATTTAGTTTAGTGTATTTAATTGAATTTTAGTTTAGATATTTGTAGTTAATTTAATTTATTGATAGTGTAAGTGTATTTGTAACTTAAGTTAGGATTTATTTTACAGGTAAATTGGTAATTATTTTAACTAGGTAGCTATTAAATAGTTATTAACTATGTAATAGCTATTGTACCTAGTTAAAATAAATACCAAGTTACCTGTAAAATAAGTATAAACCATAAAATAGCTACAATGTAATTATTAATAGGGTTTATTTTATAGGTAAGTATTTAGATTGAAATAGGAATAATTTAGTTAATATTATTAATATTATTTAGATTTATTTTAATAATAATTAAGTTAGGGGTGTTAGAGTTAGATAGGGTTAATATATATTTATATTTATATATATATATATATATATATATATATATAATATAATAACTATATTAACTATATTAACCCTAATATAATTAGGGTTAATATAGTTAATATATATAATATAATAACTATATTAACTATATTAACCCTAATATAATTAGGGTTAATATAGTTAATATAGGTGGCGGCGGTGTAGGGGAATTAAATTAGGGGTTAATAATATTAATATAGCTGGCGGCGGGGTAGGGGATTAGATTAGGGGTTAATAATTTTAATATAGGTGGCGGCGGTGTAGGGGGATTTAGATTACAGGCAAAAGAGCTGATTACTTTGTGACAATGCCCCGCAAAAAGCCCTTTTAAGGGCTGGTAAAAGAGCTTGTTACTTTAGGGCAATGGCCCGCAAAAAGCCCTTTTAAGGGCTGGCAATAGAGCTGGTTACTGTGGGGTAATGCCTTGCAAAAAGCCCTTTTCAGGGCTATTTGTAGGGTTAGACTTAGGTTTAGTGGTAGGGATATTTTAGTATTTTAGGGGTTAATTAATTTAATATAGGTGGCGGCGGTATAGGGGGATTAGATTAGGGGTTAATAATTTTAATATAGGTGGCGGCAGTGTAGGGGGATCATATTAGGGGTTAATATAGTTTAAATAGGTGGCGGCGGTGTAGGGGGGTCATATGAGGGGTTAATATAGTTTAAATAGGTGGCGTGGGGTAGGGGGCTCACATTAGGGGGGAAAACATTTAATATAGCTAGTGGCGGTGTAGGGGGCTCACATTAGGGGGTAATATAGATAATGTAACTGGCGGCGGTGTAGGGTGCTCAAATTAGGGGGTAATATAGATAATGTAGCTGGCGGCGGGGTCCGGGAGTGGCGGTTTAGGGGTTAATATATTTATTGTTAGGAGTGAGAGGGGGGATTGCGGATAGAGGGGTATACATGTCGGCTATGTTTGGGAGGCGTGTTAGACAGTACAGGTTATTTAATAACTTAGTCAGGTTTTTTATGCGGCGGCAGTTTCTAAAGTGCCGTAAGTCACTGGCGACTCCAGAAATTTGTACTTACGCAGATTTCTGGACATCGCTAGTTTGTAAGACTTACGGCACTTTAGCATCTTACGGCGCCGTATATGAGATAGCTCGAGTTGCGAGCTGAAACTATGGGTGCGCAAGTTTCCACGAATGCGCCAAAACCGGCGCCGTATATCGGATCGCGCCCAAGATTACTAGTACAAGGGATATTGTATTTGAATAATAAAATACTCTAATTAGTTTATCTGTTAAAAAAAATGCATGTAAAATGCAGCGGTAATGTCAGGAGAACAAAATTCATACCACTTGCATTTTTGCACTGCAATAACAATATGTTAGTTTAGAGTACATTATAGTAACTCCTGACGCTTATTGCAGAAGGGTAAACCCGCTCTAGAACAATAATTCCACTCAGGTAATTGGAGTTTTTGGTTTATGTCTTTGCAACAAACTTTGCATATCAGCTGAATTGTACATATATACAAATTTAACACATATACGTGTACTTATACACACACATATTCACTTTACCCTCTCTCTTCCACCCCTTCCATCTCATGTTCTTTATCCCTATACCTTTTTCTCAACACCTCAAATATTTTTTTTTCATATTAACTCTTTGTCCCACATTTATCAAGTTCCTACACCCGCATCTCCTACCTACTTTAGCAGTTCAATTACGAATCTGGCTTCCTCCAATTAGTGCAATAATTGGAGGAAGCCAGATTCGTCATCGATCTGTTAAAGAAGGTAGGAGATGCTGGCGGGGGGACTGCGATATGTTTACCATAACTCAGTGGTAACATTTTTAAAAATGAAGCGTCTTTGTAAAGTTTAATGAATTAAAGTGCCCCTGTTTTTTAAGATTATTTTTAGATACTGGCCATTAATTCATTAAAATGTACAATTACTTTATTTCAACTTTATTTAATTTATTTCTATATTATTTAAAAGTGTATATGAAAGAAAATGCTAATAGCTAATACCATATGTTTCAAAAGCTTTAAAGAGAAAACATAATTTTGTATTTCTCGTCAGTGCAGTACTTAATTAACCAATGACCTGAAATATGCACAAAAATGGCACACTATTACCGCTTTGCACTTTCCATTTTATATATATATATATATATATATATATATATATATATATATATATATATATATATATATATGTGTGTTTGTATTTGTATTGCTTGCACAAGGGCCAAGAGAAATACCCAATCAGCTACCCTTGACTTATAAATAAAAGTTACACTCAGGACCTGCAATTCATTCCCAGTACTGAGTAGAGCATTTTCAGTGAGATGTTAAAGAGTTGAAGTTACTGTGTTTAATTACATAGGATCACACATAGTTTACATAACACTTAATTTGCCTTTAACTGTTTGGATGCCAAAATAGCCTGCCACACACTGCACAGCAATTCTCCCCAGCAAGCAACAAGTTAAATACTATACCATTCATATAATCATAAAACCACTTCTCACCCTCTTATCATAAAAAAAACTTTATCTCTGTAGTTCAGGGTATGATTTTATCTCAATAAATCGCATGCTTTAAGTGTTTGCATATTACATACTTAAATCTTGATGTTGCCCGTGATTCTTTTCACCTGTAACTTTACACTACCTTATCCTCGCTCTCATTGCCAGACCACAGGGGCCACAAGGCCGCTCTCCCATCACTACTTTCTCAGCAAGTCACTTCCTACTGCTCATTTCTCTCGTATAGTGTTTATCTCTCGGAAGGATTGTAGCTATAGATAGTATCAGTGGAACTGTATCTGTCTAGCAGCAGATGTCTACCTCCCTAGCATCATCTTAATTGCCCTGCTGCGTCTAACCTACCACAAGCTTTTTTTTTTTTCTTTTTCTTTTTAAATTTGAAGATTATTAGTTTAAAAACAGTGAGAATGTGACTGTTTGGTAATGCCCTCTCGTAAGGTTATTTAACCAGTTTAAAGGGACATTCTTTTTATTCTTTCATGATTGAAATAGAGAATACAGTTTTATAACTTTACAGTTTACTTCTAATAGCTAAATGTCTTCATACTCTTGGTATCCTTTGTTGAAGAAACAACAATGCACACGGGTGAACCAATAGAATGAGGCATAGATGTACAAGCACCAATCAGCAGCTACCTAGGGATGCTTTTCAACAAAATATACCAAGATAAAGAAAAAAAAACAATTTAGATTATAGAAGTAAATTGGAATGTTGTTTAAAAACACATGCTCCCTCTGAATCATGAAAGGGAAAAAAGTGGTTTCATGTCCCATTAGTCCCAACGATATGCACTGAATGGTTTTACTCAAATATTATATGCTACTTAGGCATCACCAGTAAATGGAATTACAGGGACAAGAAACCCAAAATGTTTCTTTCATGATTCAGATAGAACATACATTTTAAAGAACTTTCCAATTTACATCTATTATATAATTTGCTTGATTCTTTTGATATCCTTTGTTGAATAAGCAGTAATGCACTACTGGAAGATAGCTAAAAGCCAATGACAAGAGGCAAATATGGGCAGCCACCAATCAGCAGCTTCTGAGCCTACCTAGGTATACTTTTCAACAAATAATACAAAAGTGAACAAAACAAATTAGATAATAGAAGTAAATTAAAAAGTTGTTCAAAAGACCAGTAAATACAGTAGATTTGCATAATCAACAAATGCGCAATAACAAAACAATACAATAGCACTTAGGGGCCGAATTATCAAGCTCCGAATGGCTCGCCGGAAACAGAAGTTATGAAGCAGCGGTCTAAAGACCGCTGCTCCATAACGTGTCTGCCTGCTCTGAGGCAGCGGACAGAAATTAACCCGATCGAATACGATCGGATTTATTGACACCCCCTGCTAGTGGCCGATTGGCTGCGAATCTGCAGGGGGCGGCATTGCACAAGCAGTTCACCAGAACTGCTTGTGCAATGATAACTCCCGATAACGTATGCTGTCAGCATTTATCGATATGCGGAGAACATGATACGCTACATCGTATCATGTCCGCTCGCACTATGATAAATTGGCCCCTATGTCTGATCTTTAAATGAGTAGTAGCTTTTTTTCTGACAAATTTTAGTTATGTCTATTTCCACTCCTCCTGTATCATGTGACAGACATCAGCCAATCACAAAAGCATATGCGTATATTCTGTGAAGTCTTGCACATGCTCAGTAGAAGCTAGTGTGGAACCTGGTTCTATGTTTTCTTATGATCCACTATCTCCCTACTATTCTATAATAATACTAAAAACTACCTGCAATACTGTAAATAAAACATCACAGTTTTAATTAATAAGATTAAGTGAAGAGTATAGTAAATATCTGGTAAATGTTATGTAAAGAAAATCAAACTTTGAGGTCGATCACAATCTCTTAGAAAAATGTATTAAATTATTTATTTGCAAAACTCCCTATAGACTATAATGGTGGCTTTCTTCAGATGAATAATGTGCCTGAACTATTCTCCCTTTTATTCTAGCATTAAAGGTAAAACGTAAACAGGGTGAGGGGAGCTGGTGTGTGGTAAATGTCACATTAAAATCGAAGAATTATATAATTAGACGACAAACTAATTAGTCAATAAAATATGCGACTATTATATGTTAAATTAAAATACATTTATTTAAAAAATATACATAAAAAACATTGGTATAGAGCTCTAATACCATATATATTGTCGTATGATAGTGTACAATACAATGAATAAAACAATTTTTCTTAAATACAGAACTAATATATAAGTACAGGATTAATATATAAGTACAGGATTTGCTGGGTGTTATCATACAATGTGTAAAAAATATATATATATTTTATTATTTTTTTCTTTCAAATAGAGACAGTTGATATTTGAGAAGGTCTCGTGTATCAATACGGTATCTTATGTTTTTAAAGTCTTAATATAATCATCCGTATTTACAACTCTAAGATGAACTTAGTGGTATGTTAGCTTCTTCTGTTAGAATTATGTGGGACTAACGCAGGTACTCACGTTTAGAGGAGAAGTCCAGAGTTACTAGGCCCCTTTTTTTTTTTTTTTTTTTTTTGGGCTTAGGTAACTTTTTCAAAGTACCCTGAATAATACGTGTTATTGGTTAAAAGTGCTCAGCCTTTATGTTGAAAAAACGGAAAGTTAAAGGAGGGCAACTTTTGCGTGCTTTACGTTGTAGTGATGAAGACTTTTGTTAGTGTGTATGAAGAGGTTTATGAATCGTTACAATGTCTCTTTTAAAAGGTTGCAGATAAACACCTTTATGAGGTTAGCTGGATACAATGTCTTTTTAAAAGGATGCGGCTAAATATCTCCTTGAGGTTTGCTGGAATGCCAATTAGATGGACAGATGTCCGTTGGTCTTTGAGACTGTATACCAGGGGTCTCCAAACTTTGCTCTCCAGAGGTTTTGGAACTACATTTCCCATGATGCTCAGCTAGATAAAATGCTGGCTGAGCATCATCGGAAATGTAGTTCCAAAACCTCTGGAGAGCAAAGTTTGGACACCCCTGCTGTATACCCTGCTTTGTGGTTGGAGCTTTTCATAACTCTCAAAAGGGTTTGCTGGAGTCTCCAAAAGACTTGTAGGATGTGGCTAAACACCTCCTTACAGTATACAGTACTAATACAATCCACTTCCTGATGCTCATACACTCCTAATTATTAATTATTAATTATATAATTCTTCGATTTTAATGTGACATTTACCATACACCAGCTCCCCTCACCCTGTTCACTTTTTATCTTTGCCTAAGACAGAAGTTTGAAGGAACTACTGTCACTTTGTAGGGTTTTGACCGCTATAACAAATACATTTTTATAGGTGCACTCACTCTATACTGATCTTTGACCCCTATTCTAGCATTAAAGGGACATGAATCCCAAGCATTTATTTTCATGATTCAGATAGAGCATACAATTTTAAACAACTTTCTTTCTATTATCAAATTTGCTTCATTCTTTTGGTAGAATTTGCTGAAAAAGCAGCACATCGCTACTGCTAGCTATCTAAACACATCAGGTGAGCCAATGACATGAAGAGTATATGTGCATCCAACAATCAGCAGCTAGTCCCCAGTAGTGCATTGCCGCTCCTGAGCCTACCTAGGTATTATTTTCAACAAATGATACCAAGAGAACAAAGCAAATTAGATAATAAAAGTAATATGGAAAGTTGTTAAAATTGCATGCTCTATCTTAATTATGAAAGAAACATTTTAGGTTGTATGTCCCTTTAATAAGTAACAAAATTAGAGTTTTCATTATAGTCACAAATTTTAATGCTTTTCCCTAACTGAAGGAATAAACATCTTCAGCATAGTACCGTGAATGATGTAGACTGTGCAGATTAGTGCACTTTTTAGAGTTTGCATTTAAAAAAAAATTGGACAATATACAGTGAAATACAGAATATGCATTTCTTAGACTACTACACACATAATTGTTGCAGCGTTTTACCTATTTCATTGCTAATAAATAGCCTCACTTTTCCTGTACACTTATTAATAAATGTCACTATTTTCTTCTCTACTAGCACTGGCAGATAAGGTGTTATACACCAGTATTAGTTGAAAAACACAGCTAGATATAACCAATTGTATATAAATATTTTCACTTATCTTAAGTATGTCTGCAATTAACTGAGACATTTGGAAGCTACTAAGTCTGTCTATTTATGGGCAAAAACAAAATTAAATACTTAAAAACTGAAATGACCAAATATTGTGCTCTATTTTAAACTAAAACATGTGTTTTCTTTTAGTGACTTCAGTACTTTGGATAGTGACTTTCTAAAAAAACATAGAAAAACAACCACTTATTTTGGAAGAATACAAAATCTTATGAATCAGATTTAACGCTCCAACAAAAAACAAGACATTCTCTAAAAGCTCTCTGCTAAGGCAACATTCTCGTAAAAGATACACCGGGGTATGAGATCTTTCATCGGATTCTTAATAAGCAAATTTGTTGTCAAACTTGAAAGTCTTGTAAAAGGTAATAACGCACACTCACACTCTCATACAATACACACACACTTTCTTTCAACACACACGCACGCCCCACAGACTCTCATACAACACAGGCAGACCACACACTCTCATACAACACACACACACATCACACACGCTTATACAACATACACACACCACACACACTCTCATACAACACACACACATGCCCCACACACTCTCATACAACATACACACATATCACACACGCTTATACAACATACACACACTCTCATACAACACAAACACCACACACACTCTCATATAACACACCACATACACTCTCATACAACACACAATCACACATTGCACACTCTTATACAAAACACACACTCATACAACACACATCACACATCACACATCACACACTCTTATACAACATACACACTCATACAACACACATCACACACTATTATACAACACACACTTACACATCACACACTCTTATACAACACACACACCATACACACTCTCTTATAACACACACACATCACACACACTCTTATACAACACACACTCACACATCACACACTCGTATGCAACACACACACACCCCACACACTCTCATACAACACACACTCGCACATCCCAAACTCTTATACAACACACTTACACCACACACACTCTCATATAACATAAACACTTTCCAACAACACACAACACACACTCTGATACAACAAGCACACACCACATACTCTTATACAACACACACACACACTGTCATACAACACACTTCCATATAACATACACACTTTCCTACAACACACACACACCACATACTCTTATACAACACACACACACTGTCATACAACACACTTTTATATAACATACACACTCTCCTACAACACACACACACACCACATACTCTTACATAACACACACACAACACACATTCTCATACAACACACACACACACCACATACTCTTATATAACACACACACAACACACATTATCATACAACACACACACACACCACATACTCTTATACAACACACACACAATGTAATACAACACACTTTCATATAACATACACACTCTCCTACAACACACACACCACATACTCTTATATAACACACACACAACACACATTCTCATACAACACGCACACACCACATACTCTTATATAGCACACAAACAACACACATTATCATACAACACACACACACACACCACATACTCTTATACAACACACACACACACACTGTAATACAACACACTTTCATATAACATACATACTCTCCTACAACACACACACCACATACTCTTATATCACACACACACAACACACATTCTCATACAACACGCACACACCACATACTCTTATACAACACACACACACTGTCATACAAAACACTTCCATATAACATACACACTCTCCTACAACACACAAACCAAACAAACTCTCCTATAACACACACTTTGCGATCCAGTAAACATGTTGCAGCGACCCAGTAATGGGTCCTGACCCGTGGCATGAAGAACCCTGAGATAGATAATACAATTTTAAATTGCTTTCCAGTGTATTTCTATTATTAAATTTGCTTCTTTCTCTTGGTATCTTTTGTTGAAGTAGCAACAATGCTTGACAGGGAGCTAGCTGAACTAATCAGGTGAGTCAATGACAAGAGTCATGTATGTGCAAACACCAGTCAGCAGCTAGCTCCCAGTAGTGAATTGTTCCTCTTGAGTCTATTAAGGTATGTTTTTCTACAAAGGATATCAAGAGAATGAAGTGAATTAAATAGCAGTAAATTGGTTTATTAATACAATTCAGCTTAAAATTTTAATTTAATCATTGTCCATTTCTGTTGCATGAAATACAAATACTCACTTCTATAGTGCATTGATTGTGCATAGTACAATATTAACAGTTTAACTAGATGGAGAAAATTGCATCAAACTACAGTCAGGTGGATTTAAGTGGCAGGAATATGTAGCCATAATTATGGCCTGATTATTATCTAACATTCAACTGATCAGACATAATGGATTGAAGTCAGCAAAAAAAAAAAAAAATTAGGTTAATAAGTGTTGCATATTTTGACATAATCTCCCCACATTTTAGTTGATAAGATAAAACTGTAAGGCCAGAAGGACATTTTTTGCGAATACGCCAGATACATGGCCCTTATTTATTTCACTTGTAGAGTGAGGAACTCATTTCATAATAAGAAATACAATGCTGAATGAATTTGATATTTAACTTTCATTAAAGGGATAGTAAACCCAAATTGTTTTCTTTTATGATTCAGATAGAGCATGCAAATTTAAGCAACTTTCTAATTTACTCCTATTATAATTTTTTCTTCGTTCTCTTGATATCTTTATTTAAAAAGCAGGAATGTAAAGCTTAGGAAGGTTTTGAATATCAGGCCACACGACTTTTTATTAGGGTTAGTGAGATGGCTAGGGTAAGAGTTAAGGGGGGCTAGGGGGCCGATTTATCATTGTGCGGCAGACATAATCCGCTGTAGCGGATCATGTCCGCCGCATATCGATAAATGCTGACAGCATACTCTGTTGGCATTTATCATTGCAATGCCACCCCCTGCACTTTTGAGGTTGCTAGCAGGGGGTGTCAATCATCCCGTTCTTATCTGATCGAGATGATTGCTGTCCGCCGCCTCAGAGGTGGTGAATGAGTTAAGGAGCAGCGATCTTAAGACCGCTGCTTCTTAACTTCAGTTTCAGGGGAACCTGAAACTATGGGGGTAGATTGCAGCATCCACTGCTTTATAAATCTACCCCTAGTACTTTTATTACATTAGTGTTATGGCTAGGGCTCAGTTTGGGGTTAGGACTTGGTTTAGTAATTCCTCCAACTCATTTCTGGAGGGTGTGTGACAAAAGCTTAGCCTGGTCAGTTAGCTAGGTGTGAAGAAACAGCAGGGGGAGAATCGTTTTTGTCCATTCTCAAGTGCAACCTGTAAGTTTTCACCCCTGTAAAACCAGCACTGGTTCTCAGTTTATGGTTAGTGGTATGGCTAGGCTTGGTTTAAGGATGGCTAGACTCAGTTTGTGTCAGGGTTTTTTTCCTGCTTTGTTTGCCATGTGCTGCTGGCAGCCATTTAACTCACCTCTCTTGCTGAGTCTTGTGCAGAGTGTGTGATGCTGCTCATTTCCTGCACGCCCTCTTATAGCCAGACTGTTGTACATCATCAGAATTGTTATGTCATCACTTATCATTTAAAGGGCCTCTGTTCAGTTTGCTTTGCCCTTGCGTTGTCTCAGACCTGTTTCTGAGTTCCAGTTCCTGTGTATTACAGTACTTGGCTGTCTGACGTCCCTCCTGGTTCCTGATCCCTGGCTTGTTCCTGACTCTGCTGTTCTCCTTGTTCCTGATTCTGGCTCGTCGGACTACTCGCTTTGGCTCCTGACTCAGCTCGTCTGACTATTCTCTTTGGCTCCCGACTCGGCTCGTCTGACTACCAGCTCTGGCTTTGATTCCTGGCTTGTTGTTTGACTTGTGGACTTTTTATTATTTTTTGTTATTAATAAAGGTGTGATTTTTTTTGCACTTCTCGTCTCAGTCTGATTCCTGGCACCCTGACATTAAATCCTGATGGTGCTAATAATCCACCTTTACCTGCCATCATTTCCAGGATGGATGAACAGGATCACCGCTTGGATCAATTTGCACTAGCCCTGCAAACCCTGCTGATTCGCACTGCACATTTGGACAAAAAAGTGTCCCGCAAGTTGACTGTTCCTGTTTCTACTGCTGCACCTAGTCCTACCAGCAGCATGTCCGGTTCTGCACCTCTACCTCAGCGATATGGAGGCGATCCTATTCAGGGCTGAGGGTTTTTGAACCAGGTGGGCATTTACTTTGAGATGTTACCTCAGGCGTTTCCCTCTGACAGAGCTAAGGTGGGATTTCTCATCTCATTACTCTCTGACACAGCTCTTGCCTGGGCTAATCCCTTGTGGGAGACTAATAAACCTATGATTTCAAATTACCCTGAATTTGTGGCCTCCTTTCGAAGGGTATTTGATGTTCCGACTCGTTCCTTCTCTGCTGCTAAATGACTCATATCCATTCAGCAAGGTCCTGGATATGTTGCTCAGTATGCCATTGAGTTCCATACGCTTGCCGCAGAGGTAGGTTGGAACAATGAAGCTCTTGTTGCCACCTTTTTTCATGGACTCTCTGATGCGATTAAAGACGAAGTTGCTGTCAGAGATTTACCAGAGGATCTCTAGGTATTGGTGTCTTTTTTATCCTAATTGAAATCAGACTCAGAGAGAGGCCCTCTTTCAAGGAGCGCTTGTGGAAGCCTCCTGTTCCATTGTCTCCTACGTGTTCGTTCCCACCCATGCCTCCCTCTCCTCTTATGCCTGCTGGTCCCGAGTCACCAGGTACTGCTGAGCCGATGCAGTTGAGATTCACTAGTCTCTCCATGGCGGAGAGGGCCTTTAGGAGGAGGGAGGGGCTCTGCCTCTATTGTGGGTTACAGAGCCACCTTTTAAAGTCTTGTCCTACACGGCCGGGAACGCTCGCACCTAAGGTCCTGTCGAGGTCCCCGGAACTGGTAAAGGAGAAACCTTTGGTCACGGTTGTCCTTTCCTAGGTGGACTCCTCCATAGCCACCCAGGCTCTTGTTGACTCTGGTGCTGTGGGCTATCTCATTGACAGTGCTTTTGTATCAAAGCACTCCATTCCTGTTTTGTCTCAGTCCATTCCGCTTGCTATTGAGGCCATTGATGGCAGGCCCCTTCAGCCTGCACTCGTTACTCAAGAAAACGCTCTGTTATACATGGCTGTTGGGGCTCTCCATTTTGAAACCCTCCAGTTCCAGGTAATAAAATAAAGCATTTTCCAGTTGTTGTGGGTTATCCCTGACTCCAAAAGCACAATACCAGTCTCGACTGGCACAGGTCCGAAATTTTGTCATGGTCTCTGCAATGTATTTCCACTTGTCTTCGGAAACCAGTTAAAGTCTTGTGCACTTCTTCAGTATCTCAATTGCCAGAGGAGTACCGAGAGTTCCTAGACGTTTTTGATAAGGTGCGTGCCAGTACGTTGCCTCCTCACCGTTCTTACGATTGTGCCATAGACCTGCAACCCGGAGCCATTCCTCCTCGGGCCGGGTTTACCCTCTGTCTGTTGCAGAGAATTGTGCTTTTGAGGAGTATGTTGCTGATGCTCTGTCGCGGGGGATCATCCACAAATCCTGGTCTCCTGCAGGGGCTGGCTTCTTCTTTGTGAAGAAAAAGGGTGGCGAGTTAAGACCATGCATCAATTATAGGGGTCTTAATCGACTTACCATTAAGAATGCTTACCCTATTCCGCTCATTACGGAACTCTTTGACAACCTCAAGGGAGCTTCGGTCTTTTCTAAACTTGATTTGAGAGGAGCGTACAATCTCGTTAGGATCAAGGAGGGCCACGAATGGAAAACAGCATTTAACACCAGGAGCAGGCATTATGAATATCCTGTAATGCCCGGCCTATGTAATGCTCCTGCTGTTTTCCAGGAATTTATTAATAATGTCCTACGAGATATGTTGCAACAGTGTGTTGTGGTGTACTTAGACGACATCTTCATACACTCACCCACAATTGAGGCTCATCGTTCTGATGTTACACGGGTTCTTCAGAGACTATGTGAGAATGGCCTGTTTTGTAAACTCGAGAAATTTGAGTTCCATCAGACTCAAGTAACTTTTATAGGTTATGTTATCTCCGTTGCAGGGTTCTCCATGGATCCTGACAAGTTGTCTGCAGTTCTGCAGTGGCCTCGCCCAGTTG